>NC_061121.1:151760983-151827305 GCF_002878395.1 Capsicum annuum | reverse complement strand
TTCATACTATAGTACGTATGTTTAATATTGTATTTTTCAATTATTCTGTGATGGTGGGTTATGAACACCCTATACTTAGTTGTTTTACATTATTTTCAGTGTCTCTGAAATTATTTCAATTGAATCATGAGTATTATCATTCAGTTAGTTGTTATAAACATATCATGATGAGCAATTCCAGTTTTATGATTAGTTATATTTAATACAGTTCAGTCCAGTGTCAATGTTAATTTAGTTGGGAGTAGGATTTAGCACCGATCAAACCTAGGGATAAGGGCTTACCCTTCATTTAGGACCGAGTCCTTAGAAGCAGTCCCTAAGTTCCAGAACTACGTAGCCAGCGTAGGGTTATGAGATGTTACCCACTAGTTTAGGACTGCCACTCTCTTAGGGGTCACCCACCAGTTAGGACAGACTCCCTAGTCCTTTGGGACGTCATCCTAATGGATCCACATCATCAGCCATGTGTTAGTACCCATGGCACGGTACTGACGCTCTTCCAACATGGGTTACAGGTTGGACCCCGATTAGCTCAGATTGGGGCATGTCGATTATGTGATACCTCCCATAGTATCAGTAAAGTATTCAGTATAAATCAGTTCAGGTTTGCTTAACCAAGTGTACAGAATCTCAATTATACAGTTATACAGATTTCAGTCATTCAATTTACAACTTATTTCAGAATCATGTTATACTTGGTCTTGCATTCTCAGATATTTCATGTTCATGCTTTCATGCTCAGCTATCTTATGTATTTCAGCCAGTCCTTATCTCATATACTAGTACATTCAAAGTACTGACCACATACTCTTATTTGAGCTATGATGTCTTATATCATAGGTTCAGAGGCTCAAGTTCCCAATCAAAATTAGACAGCCCGACGTTACTCAGCAGCCATAGTGGTGAGTCCTTATTCACCAAGGACATATTATCTCTTATTTAGTTACTTCAGTATTTTATTATGATCAGTCAGTCGGAGTTAGTTGGGGTCTTGCCTCATTAACTCCTCAGTCATTTAGAGGATTTCAGATGATTAGGCAGTCAGTTAGACAGTTAGTCAGTATTTATTAGTCTTATTAGTTATTTCAGCTAGATAGTTGGGTTTTTCGGTATTTTTACTAGATGTTTCAGGCTTATAATTGATTTGGTATTTCAGTATTCCAGATTTACATTATCTTATCCTAGTATCTTCCGCATATGTTGTTTTACTACTGCTTTGTCTGGTGCTCACAACAGGTACTAACTCATGGGTTAGCTTGTGGTCACTTGTGACTGTAAGCACCATTGTTGCGACCAGGGAGTAGCCTCGGGTTGTGATAGGAATCAAGAAAATAAAACAAAGGAATCAAACCTTGAGCAACAGAGTAATTTAAGTTTTGAATTTAGTTTGGAGGCTTGGATTATGTGTTTGGGACTTGAACTGCGTTGGGAGGAGCTGATCTGCATTTGGAGACCTGATCTAGTAGGTAGGTGTAACGCCCCGAAATCGGGTCCCGAGACGTCAAATGGTGCTTAGGGTCACAAGTGACCCCAAGCTAACCCTTCTACTAGCATAACTCATAAGAAACTGAATAAAAAGTATAAATCTATACAAATATGCGGAAAATAAGCAAAACTGAATTTAAAAGATTACAACTCTGTTATTACAACCAAAACTGAAACTGAATACATCAACTTTTACTGACTGTCTATGAAGCTTCTACTAGTACTGACTATAGGTATCCGGTTCATGACTCCCGACTATCCCTACTTAATACGGCTGAATAAATAAAATACAACACTTCTCGAACTGTATAACTAACCCAAGCCCTTGAAT
Source organism: Capsicum annuum (assembly GCF_002878395.1). NCBI lineage: Eukaryota > Viridiplantae > Streptophyta > Magnoliopsida > Solanales > Solanaceae > Capsicum > Capsicum annuum. The sequence continues at coordinate 151,825,489 of NC_061121.1, read as the reverse complement.
CAAAAGGACTCATCACCCGCGAACTGACTGATCTGAAGATGTACACTATACCTTGTACCTACATTATGAGAAGATGTAGCCCACATACGAATATGTGGGTCAATACCATGGAAGTGTACCGAGTATATGGGGGTGTATGCAATTTCAATGATCGAATATCACCATTTTATAAAACACATGCATGCTGATATAAATGACTCACTTAGCTTGAATTAAACCATCATAATCATGGATGAATAATACATGTAAGGAAAAACAAGTGAGTCATTACAATAAGTTCTCAATTCACTTTATTCTCGGTTTCAAACCATCAAAGAAATCAAATCTCATAACAATTCTCTTTAGAATATAGTATTTCAATCTTTCCGAAAATAATAACTTTCTCATGACCAATTCTTCAAAACAATATATTCCTATTAGATAGAATGGTACACACACGCATTGGGAGTTTCTCATAACCGACATAAACTATGTGAGCTACATGGAGTCCAACGTTCTACCCACGTTGAGGAGAGTCTCCCTATTCTTTGCCATCGGAGTAGGATCTTAAATTATCAATCCAAACACTAGTGATCACTATGAAAATCAGCCTCAATTTTGGCTCCCACAGGGGCACGCAGTTCTAGGGAAGTACCAAACCCGCTATACCTCCCGCTTGGTGCTAAAAATTACTTCCGGACTTACCTCAAATCTTTTCAATAGAAAATCCACCATAAAACAGTTCAATAATTCACAACGGGAGCCATTATGCTACCCCTTTCATAATGAATAAATAAAAGTGGATTTCTTTTCGGGTTCAAAATCAACCCCTTTTTATGACCGAAAGGTCAAAGATAATTTATCCTTTCAAATCATTCAAATTCAAGGTGTTTATAACACATGCTTTCTCAAAAACAGCAATCTCAAATAGAGTTCAAAACCCATGTCTCAATATCACATTAAAACTTATCAAGATTCAAGCTTTACATCATAAACACATAAATTTCTTCAAAATCTGGAAATTTCAGCTTTAAGCACAAAATATCATTGTTCTCATGTAATTCCACTTCTAAAATACCGAAAATATCATAATCTCATGAGAACCAATATAGGCTGTAAATTAATGCTTCAAATTCATAATAGAACATATAAAATCTATAACTTCGTAAAAGAAAAATATTTTTGGGCACAAGAACGAAAGGGTGTCCTTGTTGAAAACCCCACATACCTTGAAATTGAAGCTTTGGATGAAATCTTAACCTTGGGACTCTATTCGTGAAAATAATAGGTGCTTCTTGTAGCCCTCGGAATGGGGATTCTGAATCTCGAAGAAGTATTGAAAACTCATGGTTGAATCTTGAGATATTTGAATTTTTAGGTTGAAACACTACTGAATATTCTTGGTGATTTTGAGAGAAAGTAAACTTATTTTTGTATTATGGGAGTTAAATCCCGTGTTATAGACATATATAGGGGTGTTTTTGGCACTTGGAAGTGAGGTATGCGGTGCACAACCCATGGCAGACCTTAAGGTGTGCGTCACACACCTTAGGCAGACATTTAAGTGTGCTTCGCACTCCCAACCGCACAAAGTTGATTGGGCGGAGCATTGCCCATCGCACACCCTTACTGTCTCTCACGAACATGGGCATAACTTTTCGCTCGTGTATTAGAGTTTTGTGAAATTGGTATCGTTGAAAAGCTAATTCAATTATCTACAATTTGATAGGTCTTAGGATAAAAAATTCCATGTATATTAAGAGTTATACACATTTGAAGTTGACCCTTGTAGAATCGAATATCAAATGTTGGAAGAATCAAATGATCTTAGCTCAACTTGGCTCTAAATGATTTATATGAACATTGTTGACCTCAAGAGCACTTCACATACTAGGATAAAGATCATGAAACTTATATTCACATGGGAATCACTTGGATTAAAGCTTAGACATGTATGTAAGATGGTTAAAATTCTAGCACGAAAATACGGGGTATTACATTATCTCCCCCTTGGAATCATTCGTTCTCGAATGATGGATAGGAACTTGTTGAATCCTTAAAGGTAGGGAATAACGCGGACATGATATGTCTTCTGATAAAGGATATAACTGACCTGAAACATTCAAAATTCTATCATGAAACTGAATTTTGAGCTGACTCTACTTTACTTGCTTCAAGGAACTGATTCATGTTGAGAGTCAAGGATTCACTTGAATTGTTCATGATCCATTAATACATATCGAACTGAGAAGTGATTAGTTATGAAAGTGTGAATCGTGAGACAACAAGACTTAGATCATACAAGGGGTATTACTTTGTCTGAGCTAAAATACTTGGAAAATTGAGATTATGCGCTGAACACTTATGAAATGAGTCATGATCAAATTGCCAAATCTGAAACATGATGCTTGGATTGAATGAAATTATCTCATGGAATAGAAATACTCATGAAACTTCAGATAGTAATACTAGATGAGAAGTTGGACCTCTATAAGAGCTTATCAGCTTGCTTGTTAATTGGATTGTAGACTATATGGACCGGATCATACTGACTGCCCATATTCAAATGGAATATCACTTCAGCACTCTTCTACGAAATTCTATTAAAACTGGGAAGCAAAGAATCTTGGGCAACACAACTTCTTACTTTCGAGCTTAGCAAAACTCCTCAAATACTCCCTTAACTATACTATTCTCCTTAAATACCATACTCATTTGATTCAACTTATAATTCTCACATGGGTATTGATAAATCTTCCTGCTAATGTCTAACGTAAATTAATTCCTCTCATCAAGCCTAACTCCAAATCACAAGATACAATATTCCACACCACAATACTAGCCTAAACCATATGATTCAACCTTTCATATCTTTTTAAAGTTCACACCCGAAGCATATCATGCCTTACCACTTCAATGACTAACTGTTATCTCTTACTATGAATCACTAGCACATATTGCATTTCTTTACTTAAATCCCAACATGTTATTCAAGCCTATATTTATAGCCACATATAACCTTCAAGTCAACCACCCATAAAGACATACTTCAGATATTCTCTAGACCACTATCAATATAACTCCCACCGCTACCCCAAGAACATACACACAAAATTTTAACTAACCATAACATGTATCAAACACTTGTCCCCAAATCTTACTTCACACTTAAGACCTTATCTAAAATTAGCATATAATGATCTTTTATCAAGAAGAAACATCTACTCATCACCGCTATCATTACGTAAGGAGGAGTCACAAAAAGGTTACAACATAAGACCTTGAAGCATAGAAGGATATTATACGAGGCTTGACATTTAACTGAGTCCTGAAGAATAGCAAATCAACATCATGGATTCATCAAAGTGACCTGAATTGAGGCATACATGACTATAAGATGAATTTCGCCAGTCATAAAGAGTATAGCATGAATTATGGGAATTGAGCACACTATAAAGTGTGAGTACATGAGTCATGAGCTGCGTAGCCTCAATTTGGAGTTCATAACATATGGAATTTGACTCTAACTACTGAATGGACTGGAACTCCTCATTTTAGGACTGGAAGATTACATGATTCTCTATCACAAACATGAATATGAACTAAAACGTAAGGCATGAGTAGGTATTGGGATAACTAAAAATACAGAGATAAGAATGGTTTTAGCTTCACCCTCACTTTCTGATGTTCTATATCATATTGGCATTTCTACTAGAATCTGAGAGTCTGACTTGGTTATTCGTTCTGTCATCGCCCCCTTGGCTTCAAGCCATCATCTTAAGGCTATGAACCACTATATAAACTCTAGTCTAACTGCAATCACTTTGCTCTAGAGTCTGGGATATAAAAATGCACATGAACAAAAGAACTTAACCCAAATGACTACACCTGAAAGCGTAAAACCAACTTATAATACTACCTTTGCAGATACACATTATCTTTCTATAGCCCATATAGTCATCCTATAATACTTGAGCAATTACTAAATTCGAATCGGCATGAGAATCCCCAAAATCAGAGTACACACCATCTAGTGCTTCAACTTTTATTTCTATTAACTCAATCTTCAAAATTTCAAACTTAGATTCTAACGCTTAGCAAAGATACCTCCAAACCTTTGACGGACCATACTACTTCTGTCATAGCCTACCAATATCATGCCTGTAAACTTATATTTCTAAACCATGAGAATTAAAATCATGCTAAAAAACTCAATATCTTTAATCATAACTCCTTAGCTTAGCTATCAAGAACACCATATATTATGTAACTAGTCTTTCTCCACCGAGCAATTCAACATTACTACTAACCACACAACATACAATAATTCTCGAAAATAATGCAGCCCTATAGGACCTTGGGTGTACTTTCTCATTAATCATACAATAGCATACTTGATTACGAGCCAAATAAACTTAAGCTCTTGCATACACTGTTCAAGGCTACTAAATTACTTCCACACGACAAAAATTCACAATGCATAAATCATTATATCCACCTTGCTCATCACCTACTATTCGAACTTAGTATCTCATTCTAGTTATGATTATCTGCAATCTTGACAACTTACCTGTCAAACATCTGAAATTACTAGTCCACTAAAATTCGATAACAATAATGATCAATCACAGTCCTATGGTCTACTTATTTGAAATCCATCACCAAATCCTCCTTCTGCACATCATTATTATTCACCCATCTATATACCTAACTTCTTTCATAGCTCTATAAGTTCCAACTAGGTCTCCTTTTTGTACTCTCTAGGATGCCTAAATCAACAACACTCATCCACCAAGTACCTTTATCAATATCCTATACTTTTCTAGCATAACAAACACCATCAACAACTATTTTCATACTTCAAGCAAAACATTTCCCCTTAACTAATAAACCCTTCTCTACCTTCTATTAAACTAACACACAAAGACACATCACCTCATTACTAACTCAATCTTATGCAAAATAATTTGGCCACACCTATAGTTAATGAATTTCCCTTACCACTTTTCTTGTCACTACACCTCTAAACCCCCCAGTTTCAACCAACACAAGAACAACAAGATGCACAACAAGTTGCTCGTGAATTGAAATAGGCCTCAAACAGCTTCACTAGACTTTGATTTTGAGTTTTGAATAAGAAAATATGATGAATAACAAAACAACTATGCTAGTGAATCGAAAGAGCCCCACACGACTTTACTAGACTTTGATTTTTTTTTTCAAAAATAAAATGATATCAAGATTACATATTACAAGAGATAGAAACTTGACACACAATATTCAATGATCTAAAGATACACATCTCACTCTATCTTAATTGAATGAATCATAAGAATGAGGACATAACTTTCAACTTAAGGAACTTAACACACTAGAGAGCTGCTCTCAAGCACTTTGTGTGACTTCTGAAACTTCTGCTTGCAAATATAAGAGCATTATCTGGGGAGGAACTAAAACTTGTTGATCATGCTATCTCAAGAGTAATACATAGATAGGAAAGTACAGATTTACATTATGGATTCTGAGGAGGAATCTAAAATCACATCTGACTTGGGCTTAGTGCACGACTTCTCATAAATATGATTAAAGCCCTTCAAATTTTGGGACTTAAAATCACTATTGGAATACTTTCTATTCCTCTTATAATCTCATAACTATCTGTGAAGATTTAAGCTTGGCTATTTTTGATACCTTGAAAATAAGGCAGACATGGCTAGAATAGAGTAAAATGAGACTTTATATAAGTTTCTTAGAGAACCTTTTTATAGCACGATCTTAGAGTTGAAAGAAGGGAAATATTTCCTAAATGCCCTGTAGCCTCTCAAAGAAAAGTTCAGACGTCTTCATACCGTTCCGCAAGACTCTACTAGACACGGCTTCATAGACACCCTAGGACACTTGAACTCTGTGCTCTGATACCAAGTTTGTAATGCCCTAAAATTAGGTCCCGAGATGTCACACGGTGCTTAGGGTTACAAGTGACCCCAAGCTAACCCTTCTACTGGCATAACTCATAAGCAACTGAATAAAAAGTATAATTCTATACAAATATGCAGAAAATAACTCTTTTCTGAATTTGATCAATACAAAACTAAATTTATAATATTACAACTCTGCTATTACAACCAAAACTAAAACTGAATACATCAACTTCTACTGACTATCTATGAAGCCTCTACTAGTACTGACTATAGGTATCCGGGTCATGACTCCCGACTATCCCTACTCAATACGGCTAAATAAAGAAAATACAACACTTCTCGAACTATATAACTAACTCAAGCCCTTGAATTAAAAGGACTCATCACCTGCTGAATGGATGCCGCGAACTGAATGATCTAAAGATATACACTATAACTTGTACCTACATTATTAGAAGATGTAGCCCACATATGAATATGTGGGTCAGTACCATGGACATGTACCGAGTATATGGGGTGTATGCAATTTCAATAATCGAATATCACTATTTTATAAAAACATGCATGCTGATATAAATGACTCACTTAGCTTGAATTAAACCATCATAATCATGGATGAATAATACATGTAAGGTAAAACAAGTGAGTCATTACAATAAGTTCTCAATTCACTTTCTTGTCAATTTCAAACCATCAAAGAAATCAAATCTCATGACAATTCTCTTTAGAATATAGTATTTCAATCTTTCCGAAAACAATAACTTTCTCATGACCAATTTTTCAAAACAAGATATTCCTCTTAGATAGAATGGTACACACACACATTGGGAGTCTCTCATAACCGACATAAACCATGTGAGATACATGGAGTCCAACGTTCTACCCATGTTGAGGAGAGTCGCCCTATTCTTTGCCATCAGAGTAGGACCTCAAATTATCAATCCAAACACTAGTGATCACTATGAAAGTTAGCCTCAATTTTGGCTCCTACGGGGGAACATAGTTCTAGGGAAGTACCAAACCCGCTATACCTCTCGCTTGGTGCTAAAGACTACTCCCAGACTTAGCTCAGATCTTTTCAAAAGAAAATCCACCATAAAACAGTTCAAAAATTCACAACGGGAACCATCATGCTACCCCTTTCATAATGAATCAATAAAAGTAGATTTCTTTTCTCATCTTAGGTTCAAAAGCAATCCCTTTTTACTACCGAAAGGTCAAAGCATCTATATCTATTCAAATCATTCAAATTCAAGGTGTTTATAACACATGTTTTCTCAAAAACAACAATCTCAAATAGAGTTCAAAACCCATGACTTAATATCACATTAAAACTTATCAAGATTCAAGCTTTACATCATAAACACATATAAATTTCTTCAAAATCTAGGAATGTCAGCTTTAAGCACAAAATATCATTGCTCTCATATAATTCCACTTCTAAAATATTAAAAATATCATAATCTCATGAGAATCAATATCGGATGTAAATTCATGCTTCAAATTAATAATAAAACATATAAAATCCATAACTTCATAAAAGAAAAATATTTTTGGGCACAAGAATGAAAGGGTGTCCTTGTTGAAAACCCCATATACCTTGAAATTGAAGCATTGGATGAACTCTTAACCTTGGGACTCTATTCGTGAAAATAATAGGTGCTTCTTGTAGCCCTCGGAATGGGGATTCTGAATCTTGAAGAATTATTGAAAACTCATGGTTGAATCTTGAGATATTTGAATTCTTAAGTTGAAACCCTAATGAATATTCTTGGTGATTTTGAGAGAAAGTAAACTTATTTTGGTGTTTGGGAGTTAAATCCCGTGTATAGACATATATAGGGGTATTTTTGTCACTTGGAAGTAAGGTATGCAGCGCACAACCCATGGAAGACCTTAAGGTGTGCGTCACACACCTTATGTTAGAAATTTAAGTGTGCTTCGCACTCCCAATTGCACAAATTTTATTGGGCGGCGCATTGCCCATCGCACACCCTTACTGCCTTTTACGAAAATAGGCATAACTTTTTGCTCGGCTATTGTATTTTTGCGAAATTGATATCGTTGAAAAGCTAATTCAATTATCTACAATTTGATAGGTCTTAGGATAAATAATTCCATGTATATTAAGATTCATACACGTTTGAAAATGACTCTTGTAGAATCGAATAGCAAATGTTGGACGAATCAAATAATCTTAGCTCAACTTGGCTCTAAATGATTTATATGAACATTGTTGACCTCAAGATCACTTCACGTACTAGGATAAAGATCATGAAACTTATATTCACATGGGAATTACTTGGATTAAAGCTTAGACGCGTATGAATGACGGTTAGAATTCAAGCACGAAAATACGGGGTATTACAGTATAGTACAGGTCTAAGGTAGCCTGGATGTAGGTGCTACTATTTTGAGTTGCTGTAGTACCTTTAGTGCACTGCAAAGTATGTTGGCTGCCCCATTCCTTTGAATTGGCCGAAATACCCTCCTATTGGTCCTTTGTGTCGTCATTTGTTGGGATATCCTTAGAATATTTGTAGATGCCTTAGAAAAAACACTTTTTACTCTTTTTTCTTCCTTCATTTTGGATCAAACTAGCACCTTTGGCTGAAATTCCAACATGAATATAATAATCTCCTCAAGAACACACCAAGAACAACAATCTTTCTAACTTTTTATCTGCAGCTTGGAATGAGTTGAAATTTTTAATGTAGGAACTTCTTAGACTTCTAAACTCGTTCCAAAAATCATTTTTCCCAAATTCTTCACCAAAATCATTAGATTTTCAATTCACTTAAAAGTTCTTCAACCCAAGCTTCCAACACGGATAGAACACTCAAATAAGCTTCGATTCAACTCAAATTTGATTTATGGACTCGTATAGTGTTAGAGAACACAATTCTATCACTAGAAACACAAGAAAAAATAAAAGTAAAAAAACAAAAAATTTGACCTAAGAACAAAAATATGAATAGTGACTTTTTTTGGGATTTTTGACTTTGACACTTCTTTTTCTATTGATTTTCAAGATAACAAACCCGAGATTGACCTTTTAGGAATGAAATCAAGATCGGATCTAATACCAAATAAAATCAAGATCGGATCTAATACCAAATGATATGAGATTTATCTACGACTATGAGAACAAATGCAAACACTAAAGAAATAATGAAATTGACAAATGAAAAGTAAAAGGATAAAAAGGATAGATGATAGAAAGACAATAATAAGAAGATAATAAAAAGGGAAACCAAAGGGTGTATCAAACCCAAAGATCTCCCTTATTGATTACCTATGAGCACTTAGATCTTACGTTGATCGAAAGGGGGATCAGATCTCCCTTACAACTACCGTTTCTAAGCAGATGTTAACAAACGCTTTTCCAAGAACTCAACACTCCCAATAGAGTTTTCATGAATTCATCATCATCATTAAACAAAACTAATTAAATAATCCTAGATACCAAGTATTTATAGTTTGGCTAAACATTATATAATTAGGGCCCAAAAGTGACCCAAATGTAAGAAAAGGCCCACTAGGGGCTGTTTTGACCCTCTCTTGAAATGCTAGAGCGGATAAAAAATGGATCCAAAGCACCTTGGACTTATGTCCCTTCCAAGGGGCTTTTAAGCCTCGTGTTGCTCTACTTTGACCTCATCAAAGTCCTTTGACCCTCTTTAATGGTAATCTTCATCCATGTGACATATTTTAATAGCACTAAGGAGTCATCAAGCACCTCGAGCATCATATGTATCTCATCCAAAGGTCTAGATACAATTTGTCTTGTATCAATCCACCCCCTAACTTTGATCCAACTAAAAAATATGCTTATCACTCAAATATTCAAGGTCATGATATGGAGGAATGTTCGATACTAGATACAAGATTTAGTACCTAATTGAGAAAAAAAGGATAAAAGTGTACTGAGGCCCAATAAGCACTTATGATCCTATCACTACGAGTGAAATATTGGTCCAGGGTGATCAACAAAAATATTTCCAAGACATTTACAAAAAAAGCGTAAAACATATCACATGAACTGATAAGGACACACCCTCATCCTCACAAGTAAAATTTTGCCATTCTCTTTTCATCCGCCTTATGGATAATAATGTTTTTATTATTTCATGTACCTTTATTTGTACTCATGAACTACCTTTGACCTAACTTCCATTGTGATACGTAGGCAGCCCACTTTGGGTCTAGTCTTATTCTAATAAAAAAATTCTTTTCCCTCTATATCTTATTCAAAACTCTTCTAAATTCTTACACCTCTAAAGTATCAGTCAAATAAGCCCGACTCTAGAGCATATAAAGAAAGATTCCAATTGAGATCACAATGTTCAAATGTAGGACAACCATTTCTCTTGAACTAATGTTTTCTTTGAGTTGCTCAGGAATATAAGATTCCAAAAGCAAAAACTGGGGAAATTTTTTTTTGAGTTTTCGAGGAAACCTCGAAAAATCCATAAGGAATAAATATATCAATCAAGGATATGCAAAGGGTGTCTTTTATCCTAAACTGGGGAAATTTTTTTTGAGAATTCCTCAAAAGTTTCACTACGATGGAGTATAAGTCCTAGCTGTCCATGAAATAGAAATAACAACAAGGAGTCAAACGAAGCAAAGGTATGAATCAACATGACTTTCAACTCAAGATTTTTGTTTGAGTGTAGACAACAGGTATGAATGCAGTAACAATCTTACAATATCATCAAGAAAATCCAAACTACATCCCTTATAGAGGAAATGAGCTAACTTATTCTATCTTTTAACTTTGATGATATGAAAATTGATGTTATATTGCATTAACAAACATTGGGTTCCTTGTAGAACCTTAAAAAATAACACGGGGCTCCTTATAGAACCCTAAAAACAATATTGGGTTCTTTTTGAAACCCTAAAAATAACATTAGGTTCTTTGTATAACCTTGGGTTCCTTGTAAAACCCTAAAAACAATATTGGGTTCCTTGTAAAACCTTAAAATAATATTCAGTTCTATGTAGAACCCTAAAAACAACATTGGGTTCTTTGTAGAACCTTGGGTTCCTTGTAAAACCCTAAAAACAATATTGGGTTCCTTTTAGAACCCTAAAAACAACATTGGGTTCCTTGTAGAACCCTAAAATGACATTATGTTCCTTGTAGAACCCTAAAAACAACATTAGGTTCTTTGCAGAACCCTAAAATAACATTAGGTTCATTATAGAACCTCAAAAATGATATTGGATTCTTTATAAAAACCTGAAAACAACATTGGGTCCCTTATTGAACCCTAAAAACAATATTGGGTTCCTTGTAGAACCTTAAAAACGATATTGGGTTCCTTGTAAAACCCTAAAAACAACATTGGATTCCTTATAGATACTTAAAAACAACATTGAGTTCTTTGTAGAATCTTAAAAAACAACATTGAGTTTCTTGTAGAACCTTAACACAGTATTGGGTTTCTTGTAGAACTCTAAAAATAACATTGGGTTCTTTGTAGAACCCTAAAAACAACATGTTCTTTGTAAAACCTTAAAAACAACGTTGTTTTCCTTATAGAACCTCAAAAACAACATTCGGTTTCTTGTACAACCTTAAAAACAACACTTGGTTCCTTGTAGAACCTTAACGCCATATTGGGATCCTTGTAGAACCCTTTAAATAACTTTAGGTTCATTGTAGAATCTTAAAATGTCCATGGATTGCTCGTTGTACCTTATTGAATCTCTCTCATATTTTTTAAACATAATTCTTTCTCCTACGTTTTTCATGTCCTAAATTGTATTCATATTCCATATTCAAAACAACTCTAATCTTGTCTATTCATACTATCATTATTCAAATCCTACATTCGTCAATTTTCCATTAGGAATCTCATTCGTTCCTAAATGTAGAACTACACACGTCCTGATTCTCGTAAAACAAAATATATGTAGGCGACTTAATTAAAGTCTCAGCCACACTATTTTTAAACCACCTTTTGTTTCTTAATTTCAATGAACTATTCTCCCGATTGAACAAAATTGACTACTACATCAACTTTCATTGCTCAACAGTTCTTTCATTATTCTCAAGCAGCGAATGGGTAATTGTTGACACCCTATTTTGACCTCCCGATGCTCCTCTTAGGCTGCTATTTGCTTAAAAATTATTAATTTTAAATATTAATATTTGAAAAAATACATAAACAGGCTCCTGAACTTTTTGACTTTTTTTGTATGGGTACCTCAATTCGCCTATATACCTACATAACCCTTTATTTATTCACAAATAGTTTCAGTTAAGCCGACGTGACACTTTTTTAAAGCCTGCATTTTTCAAGTGTTGGGCACGTGAATCCACTTGCTGTGATGTGGAAATTATAACCAATCATAAAATTCCATGTCATCAAAGAAGATAAAATAAAAAAAAAAAATTACGAAAAAAAGAAAAGTAAATTATTTTTTAGGTCTTCTTCTTTCTCTAAACTTTATCTCTTTCATCCATTGAAGCACCATCACCTAATAACATATACTCAATTTCTTCCCCCCCCTTCTTCCTTTATCAAGTATATTTTTTTCATACATTCAATCTATTTTTTTCCTCTTTTAATTTTTCTCACTTCTCAAATACAACTTTTAGTGAGAATAAAATATAGAATCTCACCTTCACTTCTCCATTTTCCACCAAAACAACACCCAACAGCCATTAGAGGAAAATCTAAAAATGGAAGAAGGTGAATTATTTTTATATTGTATTGAATGGTGTTGGATGTTTTTCCGGTGCAGTTCATTATTATTTATGAAATTCAAATTTTATTTATACTGAAGAATCCATTGTTGAAAAACTTGAAGGATTCAACTTTGAGCTAATTTTGAATATGAAATTTGATTGGATTTTATTGTAATACAAAAAATACCATTGATTCCAAATGCAATTTGAAGGTATACATGTTATTTTTATGGAAGAGCAAGACGGTGGAGGCCATGACAGGAAAAACTTCAGTCTCATCTTTTTCTTTCTTTTAATTCCTTCCATGTGTATTTTTTTGATTGATTGTCTTTTTTCTTTCTTTTTTTATTATGGATTAATTATGGCTTCTCACTCTCCTAGTGGTGAGTGTATTGCACATGCCATGTCATGTCAATAATTGTTCTTAATTGAATTCATTTGTGAATGAATAAAGTTTTCAATAGGTACATTGTCAAATTGAAGTATAGATATGAAAAAAGTAAAAAAGTTCAGGGGCCTGTCTATGTATTTTGCCTTAATATTTTTTGACATATTATTTTGATATCAACATGTAACGTTCATGATTTATATGTATGGTTTATTTTATCAATTAATATATAATTTAAATACAATATTTTATATAATTAGTATTTACTAAATTATTTTCGCAAATATGCACAGTCAAAATTTACAAACATCTTCTTCTTCTTCTTCTTCTTCTTCTTCTTTTTCTTCTTCTTCTTCTTCTTCTTCTTCTTCTTCTTCTTCTTCTTCTTCTTCTTATTATTATTATTATTATTATTATTATTATTATTATTATTATTATTATTTCTCAAAATCTGTGGCTAGTTTATTGTAAGTTATTTGCAGTCAATTTTATACAATATTTTAAAATTCATTAATTTCATATATACATTTTATTTTTAATGATTTGATTTTTTTCCTCATTAATTATATTTAATAAATAGCAGCCTAAATTCAATTTAATTTTCCTAATTTATTTAATTTGTAGCCATTTGTGCACTCAATTTGGGCCAATTCTAGCCTAAATTGATTCCAATTTGTAACCATATTTTGACCCTAATTTTAATCACACCCATTTATCTTACGTGATCAATGGATGAGATTAAATCCTTATCTTAATATAAATAACACCAAACCCTAATTTCTCTACCTTTTTTTACCCTCACCAGCTGATCTCTTTCTTTCTCTCTCTCAAACCCTACCCCCGTCGTGACACCACTAGCAAACTGCCGCTGGTCGAACAACCCCTCTCCACTGCCTTCTTTTCTCCTCTCTATGCATCGTTGCTTCACTACCAGCCTATAAGCTGCCTTGTTTAGGACAAAACCACCACTGTCGCCGATGAAATAGCCAATGGTAACAGGCACCATCATCTTCTTCTGTCTCCAGAAGCCATAACACCATCGCTACCTTACCACCGATGGACCACAATAATGTTTCTACCAATCGTCTGCTCTAAAGAACTGGCCAGCTGCCGACGAATTTTCCATCTATCTTCTTGCCTTCCCCGTCTTCTCTATATACCGCCAGTCGTGGAACCTTACTTTGTTGGAGCCCGTTAAGAGAAATATCTCCAAATGGGGTAAGTTTTATACAAAACATTGAGACCACATAAATGATATTTACGTTCTAATTTTAGGACTAAGTTTTCATAAAGCTTGATGCACCATGGAAACACGGCATAGCCCCAAAGTGGATATGAGGTGTTAATTGCTTGATTGTAGGGAATATAAGCACGAAGCACCTTGGGATAAAAATTAAAAGAAAAATCCCTAGAAAATGTGTAGTCTGCTCATCTTATGAGTTAGCCTACAAGTCATCAAATCATCATACGACTCATATCTTGACCCATGAACAAAGAAGTGACAAAAGGCAAGTAGAAGAAACTAAGTAAAAAATATTCATGACTCGTGAGGAGTCACTATAAGTTATGACGAGCAATTATAACGAGAACAAAAACTTAACCTTCCATTGAGAGGTAAATTCAGAGAATGATATGAGTTGTAAGTTCTAATTATGACTCTTAGTAACTAATCATAAGCTGACCAGTATACAAAAGCCCTGAAGAACAAGGTCCAGGTAGTGACGAGTGAAGTCCACGAGTCATAAGGTTTGGTTACAACTCGTGAGGATGAGTCATAAGGATAACAAATATCTGAAGTTTGAAGTTGAAATTTCTCTGGACTGACTACGACCAAGCATCATACGACTCGTAAGGAGACCTTACAAGTAGTTATGATTGCCAACTTACTTTTCCTATTTTATTTTTATTAATATTTATTTATTATTTTGAGATACTATAAATACCTTAGGGTTATTACTTTATTAGGTTATGCACTTTTACATTACTTTTACTATTTTTAGCATACTTTGATCATTGATATTTTGGGTTTCTATTCAATTGAAGACTTTGGATTTTCTTTTTCTCATTATTGTGCAATTAATTACATGTGTTGTTTATTGATTATCATGGATTGTTGCATGAACATGAGTGGATAAGTTCCTTGACTAAGGTTGTAGGAACCATGGCGGATTAATTACTTAGAGAAAGTGGGAGATTTATCTATTCTATTGTGGTTGCGTGTATATTAATCTTATTTATATTAATTGACCATAGAGCTACTGCAGAAGTTTGGGGATCGCCCATATTTGAGAACGTCCTCACAAGGATGTTTGAGATTGAAAAAGGGGAGTCAGACAGTAATTTGAGATTCATGTCCATCTTATAATTCTGCCATCTTATCTAATCAACTTGAGACTCAAAATATGAAAGTTAAACTGAGGTTATAGGCAAGAAGCACTAAGGCAACACCCTGAGACTCAAAATGTAAAGGGTAAGATTTATCAATGCGTTCACAAGACGGTTGATAATACATATAGCTTGTAGACTTAACATGCA
Organism: Capsicum annuum; assembly: GCF_002878395.1. Taxonomy (NCBI): domain Eukaryota; kingdom Viridiplantae; phylum Streptophyta; class Magnoliopsida; order Solanales; family Solanaceae; genus Capsicum; species Capsicum annuum. The sequence continues at coordinate 151,809,963 of NC_061121.1, read as the reverse complement.
TAGCAGTAGAATAAGTGAGTTGAGCACGAGAAGTTTACAGATTTGAGAAGCCAGGGGAAATACAGTCCTACTATTCATATTCCTCTATTTACAAACCCAAGCATTCGAGTTCGGTTACTACTTACTGTTGACTTCAAATTCCCTCTATTTACTTTTTTTGCATTGCTCGTGAATTTGTCAAGTTTAAGAGACTATACAACATTTTCCCTGTGGGTTCTACCCCAAACTCATTTTGGTTACTATATTTGACATCGACCGCAATATACTTCTTTAAAGGTTAGTTTTGAGCGATATCAAATTTTGGTGCCATTGTTGGGGAAGACAGTGTGAATTGTTGATTAAAGTTAGTGAAGTTCATGGGTTTTATTTTCTATTTTTGATTTGGTATAAGATGGTGTATGCCAAACAGTAGGAGTAAAGGAAACCCCTTATTCCCATTTGATCCAGAACTTGAAAGAATTCTTCAAACATCGCAAAGGATGTCAGAGAAAGTTTGTTATGATGTTTCTGCTGGGTTTCGAGACCCTCAAATTGTACTTCTTTCCCCTCTTATTGATCCACAAAGTGTTGCAAATAGATAAATTGGGCTATTTTTAGTAGAGGCAGCTAAAGAGGCTAGATAAGAAAATGAGGCATGGTTAGATGAAGAGGCTAGGGTAGCTTAGCAAGAAGAATTAGACAGGCCAAGACAAGAGGCCAAATGTCGAGAGAGAGTTCAGATAGGCAGATCTCTATTGATTCCTACATATCAACATCTATAACCATATGATGAAGATGAGGATATGGGATATGTTGAGCCTACTGAGACATGGACCATCATTCCTCCTGCTCTACCCCCCCAATGTTAAATTTGACATTACTAGTGCAATGATCAAACTGTTGAATTTAAAGAGTGTATTTTTGAGTTGAACGACTGATGATGTGAACATGTATCTTGCTAATTCTACTTGGATATGTACGTCATATACTATTTTGGGGGTAAACCAGGAAGCTTTGAGGTTGAGATTGTTCCCATTTTCACTAATTTGAGAAGTATCACTATGGTTAGGGGAACTTTCAAGAAGTTCAATAGCTACTTGGCATAAGTTGCATAGAAAATTTTTCAATAGATTCTTACCTCATGCAATGATGCTATAGTTGAAAGATAAGATTTACAATTTTAGAAGCTACCGACATAATCCATGTATAAGGCATGGTTTAGGTTCAAAAAGAAGCTAAGTACGGCACCTAATCATAGAATCACAGGGTCCAATTTGTTGGAAATCTTCTATGAATCACTGAATATCAATTCTAGAGTAATGGTCGATATGATTTTGGGAGGTGCATTTATTCATCTTCGATGGGTTGCTGCACAAGATATGCTAGATGATATTTTGATGACTAATCAAGGTTGGCATACCAGAGATGCTGAGAGAGATGCATGTACATAATCTATTAAGCATTTAATGATTTTGGAGTTAGTCAGGATTTGGTAGACAACTTCGGGCAAATATTTGGCTTCTTACAAAATAATTTGCAGCGGTAAGTGCAGAGAAAGTGAATGTAGTTGAGGCATAGAGTTATACTTCTAGGACTTACAAGACTGAATCTAAGGAGGAATAAAATTATCTTGATCATCAGTTGGCGGGTTTTCAAGCCTAAGGGCAAGAAAATCAAATTTGGAACTATTACAATGATAGATACAAAGACAGAAGTAGAGAGAGATGATTATTGGTGAAAATATAATTACAATGAGAAGAGTGGCAGGTATGTTCCATCAGGTGGTCATGATTCAAAATCTAGAATGGAGGCAATGTTTTCAAAATTACTCAAAGGCGAAGGGAGCCAAGAGAGTTAAGAATATTAAGGCAGATCTACTAGGGCTGAATTAGAAAGTTCAGTCACATGTTACTACAATCAAATATTTGGTGCAACAATTTGGCCAAATGTCGGCCATAATAAATCAAAGGTAGCCTAACACTCTCCCAAGTAATACAGTGCAAAATTCAAAGAATGATAGTCATTTCCATGCCATTACCACTGAGTGGTGAAACCACTATGGATCCGTCCGTACCCACTGTAGTTGAGTCAAAGAATGATGATTATTCTATTTATTTAGAGATTAGTAGAAAGAAAGATAAAGGAAAATATAAGGTTGAATAGCCTGTTTTGATGACTATCCCAAGACCTCTCCCCCTTTTCCTCAAAGGTTGAAGAAGAAGCAAGAAGACGGTAAGTATCAGAAGTTTCTATCTATGTTAAAGGAGCCGTATGTCAACATTCCACTTGTAGAGGCATTAGAAAAAATGCCTGGTTATGCAAATTTGGTAAAATACCTAATCATCAAGAAACATTTAGTCAGTTATGGGCCAACCGATAATATTCATCACTATAGCGCTGTTGCTACTAGATCATTTGTAGAGAATAAGGAGGATCCTGGTGCTTTCACCATTCCTTGTACTATTGAATCTTTCAACTTTACTCAGGCACTATGTGATCTGGGAGCCAGTATCAACCTCATGCCACTAGTTGTGTTTAAGCAGTTAGGGTTGGGAGCTCCCAAACTAACCACCATAAGACTAGTAATGGTAGATCGTGGTGAAAAAGCCAGTTGGTATTCTATATGATGTATTGGTGAAGGTGCCTTCTTTTATATTTCCTATTAATTTTATGATATTAGATTATAAAGTGGACTTTCAAGTTCCAATTATTTTAGGAAGACTATTCTTGGCTATAGGAAAGACTTTGATTGATCTGGAGTTAGGACATCTGATATTAAGACTCAACGATGAGCAGGTGATATTCAATATATGTAAGTCTATGCATCATCCGGATGAGCTAAGGGTGATGTCTATGATTGATGTGCATGATGAGGAGATGAATACATTCTTTGATGTTGATTTAGTGACTATTTGGATGATAATTCTGAGGTTGTTCCTATTGAACAAAGGTTGGGTGTTGAAGCCTTAGCAACATGGTATTGATGACTAGGATGAGATGGTATGTAACCTTATGGTGGCAATTCTATTTGCACCAAAGAAACTTGATCTAGATTTGAAAAATAGAACCACTCCACCTGCTCTCCCATCTATTAAGGAGCCACCCATCTTAGAGTTGAAGGCCTTCCCTTCTCATTTGTGATATGTATTTTTGGAGGCTGACAACACTTTTTTTATAATAATTGTAGCTGACTTTATGCCAAAAGAAGTGAAAGCTTTATTATTAGTGTTGCGAAGATTCAGGAGAGCCATTGGTTAGTCCATTACAGATATTATTGGTATTTCACCTGGTTTTTGTACTTACAAGATTCAACTTGAATTGGATAATATACCAAGTATAGAACATCAACGTCAGCTTAATCCTATTATGCAGGAGGTTGTGAAGAAATAAATAATCAAGTGGTTAGATACTGGTGTAGCATATCCCATTACTGACAGCAAGTGGGTTAGTCCAGTATAATATGTTCCAAAGAAGGGTGGTATTACTATTGTGCCTAATGAGAAGAATGAGCTAGTCCCAATGAGGCTAGTCACAAGATGGAGAGTGTTCATGGATTACAGGAAACTAAATACATGGACCCAGAAGGACCTGTTTGACAAACTTATGGGAAAATGGTGGTATTATTTTCTGGAAGGTTATTCTGGTGAAAGTTTTTTGGGTTATAACCAAATCACTATTGTGCCCGAATACCAAAAGAAGATGACCTTCGCTTTCTATTATGGGACCTTTGCATTCAAGTGTATGCCATTTGGGTTAGTAACGCTCCAACCATATTTCAGAGATGTATGATGTCAATATTCTCTGATATGGGAAAAGACACCATCAAAGTATTCATGGATGATTCTTTGGTAGTTAGTGATTCTTTTGATGAATGCTTGGTTTACTTCGCAAACACTCTTCATAGGTGTGAGGAATGCAACTTGGGACTTAATTAGGAAAAATGACATTTCATGGTTAAAGAAGGTATTGTGCTTGGGCACAAGGTTTTAAAAAGTGGCATAGACATTGACAGAGCTAAAATAGAGGTGATTGAGAAATTACATCCACCAATTTCTATGAAGGGGATTTAGAGCTTTTTAGGTCATATAGTTTTTTATAGGCGACTCATCAAGGATTTCCCAAAGATTGCCAATCCTCTTTGCAAGCTTCTTTAAAAAGAGATGAAATTTGATTTTTATAATGCATGTATGATGGCTTTGAAAGACTAAAAGAGAAGTTGGTGATGACTCCTATCATTGTGTCTCCTGATTGGTCCTTGCCATTTGAGATTATGTGTGACACAAGTGGAGTGGCCTTAGGTGCTGCCCTAGGTTAACGAAAAAAAAGATTCTTTATCCCATCTACTATGCCAATAAGGGATTGAACCCTTTTCAAAAGAACTATAGAGTCACTGAACAAGAGTTGTTAAAAGTGGTTTTTACCTTTGAGAAATTTCGCTCTCACTTGATTGGGACAAAGGTGATAGTGCAAAGTGATTACACAACATTGAAGTACTTAATGGCAAAAAAAAATGCAAAGCCTAGAATGATTAAGTAGGTTCTCTTGCTGTAAGAGTTTGATTTCAAAGTCAAGGACATAAAAGGCAATGGGAATCATATTGTAGATCACTTATCTATACTTGAGAAAGAAGCTACGTAGAAGATAGAAGATAGGCTCGAGATTGATGATAGTTTTCCAGAAGTAGCAGGTATTAGCTGCTTCTCAAGATCTAATTCCATAGCTATTCAAATTATCTGGCAAGTGACCTTGTCCCAAAATATCTAACCTTTAAACAATGAAAAATATTTATGCATGAGGTAAGGAAGTTTTTCTGGGATGAGTCTTACTTATTCAGAATTTATGTGGATGGTGTGATTCGTAGATGCATTCTTGAGGTAGAGATAATGAGTATACTTGAAGCTTGTCATACTTTTCCAGTTGAGGGTCACGATCGAGGAACCTACACAACCCAAAAGATCTTGCAATATGGGTACTATTGGCCAACAATATACAAAGAAGCTCATGACTTTGCTTCAACATATGACCAGTGCTAACATCAAAGTAACGCCTCTAGATGCCATGAACTCCCCATGACACCCATCTTGGAGTTAGAATTATTTGATGTATGGGGGATTGACTTTATGGGTTCATTTGTGAGATCCTTTGATATGAAGTATATTATTATGGCGGTTGATTTTATCTCTAAATAGGCGGAAGTAGTTGTGCACTGCAATAATGAAGGAACCAGTGTTACCGCCTTCTTAAAGAAATATACCTTTTATCAACTTAGCACACCATGTGCGATCATTGGTGATGGTGGATAGCATTTTTGTAATTCCCTATTTAAGGTTCTGCACGAGAAGTATGGAGTAAAGCATAAGGTGGCAACACCTTATCATCCGCAGACTAGTGGACAGGTTGAGGTGTCCAACAGAGAAATCAAGTCCATTTTGGTGGTGACTATGAATTCCAATAGGACTGATTGGTCATGAAAACTATATGATGCATTATGGGCTTAACATACAGCCTTTAAGACCCTCATTACTACTTCTCCTTATTAGTTGGTGTATGTCAAAACATGTCACTTGCCTGTTGAACCTAAACATAAAGCACTATGGGCATTGAAGAAGCTGAATTTTGATTGGCAGGAAGCATCAAAGTAAATGATGAATAAGATGAATGAGTTGGATGAATTCTGACTCTGGGCTTATGGGAGTTCTGCACTTTACAAAGAAAACATGAAGCTGTATTATGATCACAAAATTAAGAAAAGGATATTTGAGAAAGGTGACCGGGTATTGCTATATAACTTAAGACTTTGCTTGTTTCCAGGTAAGTTTAAGTCTAGGTGGTATGAACCATTTACTATGCTAATATATTTTCCATATGGTTCTTTGGAATTGAAATGGGATGGTGAATCCTCATTCAAAGTGAATGGACAAAGAGTAAAAACTATATGGGTAACACTGAAGAAATTAGTGTTATTTCTGAGATAGACCTTGGTGATGTCTGAGTGACCAAGGCAACTGCATCATTCTGTGATGTTAAATCAGGCGCTACATGGGAGGCAACCCACGAGGCTAGTTGGTGAAGTCCAGTATCCAACTTAGCCACGTCGTGCCACGAATTTAAATCAAGCATTGCATGAGAGGCAACCCATTTTTGTACTTAATAATTTATAGGTTAATATGTGTGTTTAGTGTGCAGGGTTACAGATTACAAAGAGAGCCTTAAATTCTAAAATTCATGTCATACAGACTCTTCATGTGTCATAACTTAACATTATGACTCATGAGAAGGAGTTGTAAGGACCTGGGACTTCATCCAGGTAAGAAGTTTCTAGAGTCCTTATGACTCTCAAAATAAGTCATAACCTCAGGTTATGATTCGTCACCTTGAGTCTTAATGAGTCCAGAACCAGGTAAAGTTCCAAGTCTTTATAAAGGGAGTAAGAGACCTGTAAGCATCAGTTACAAGTGGTACATATGACTCGTAACCAGACTTACTAGGTCAAGGGTCATGGGTCAACCCAGTCCAGATTTGCATGTAAAATAAAATAGGGCAGCCAAATTGGGTGTCCAACATTCAAAGCGAGAATTCCCTCTATTATTTCCAATTTTTAAGCTCGAAGAACACAAAATCATTCAAAAACATAAATCGATCAATTGTTTCCTCCCAAACTTTGAAAACCATCAATCATTGGGTTCAAAAAGTTGTTAAACTCTAGAAACCTAAAACCTCAACAAATCAAGTGAGATTTTAAGATTAAAAGCTTTATGTTTCAAGTTAAGTCCAAAAATGGTTTGTAGTTTTAGAATTTCTTTAAGTTAAATATGTGTGTATGTGAAAATTTGACCCCTATTGCTTGAAATATTACTTCAAAATGTACTAATGGGAGTGAACTCGAATTTGGTACTTTTATTGTGTATTTTTGGATAAATGTGGGGTGGTAATGAAGTGCATTGAGGGTAGAATATGTGGGGTTTGTATATTGGAACCAATTCAATCAAACCCCTATATTACAATGGATATGAGGCTCCTAGCGACTTATGAATGCACATAACAAGTCATTATGCGACTCATAACCATTGATAACATAGAGGAGTAGAAAGGTGTAGGTTCTGGTATCATTACGACTTAGCTATGTAAGTAGTAAATAATCCCTATGACTCGTAATGAGAAGCCGTAATAACTGGGGAGGTATCCATGGAGAAAAATATTTTTGGTTAGCTTACGAGTATTGGTAATGAGTTGTAAGATAACCTTATGAATCACTAGGAGGACTCGTGACCTAACCAGTAAACATTGATTTGCCTTCTGTCTATCTTATAACTTAGTCATATGAGTCATAACCAGTGAATATTAATCATACCCCTCAGTTGTAACATGCACACTAATACTAAATTTTATTATTTTTCTTTCCTTTCCTTAGTTATCACTAACAAGTGTATGCACACAGGTAATAATGGTTCCTAAAGGTGATTCCTCATAAAGACGGACACAAAAGAAGAGTGACAAAAAGAGACCTGCTCCTAAGTTTGGTTATCAGTTGAGTGACGATTCTGATGAATCAAATAGAGATGTTGTCAAATACCCAATATAGGAGCAGGCTCAACCTAGAGAAACACTACCTCGGGTCAAGAAAGCACCTGTAAAGATGGCCACACCTCCTAATAAGGCACCCAAAATAAAGCAACAAAGTATTTTCCCACCGCACTCAACATCATATTCTGAGGATGACAATGATAATGAAGATGTAGAATCTGAGGATAATGTATGGGAGAAAGAGTGAAGCTTATATGAAGTAAAATCGAAGGATGGAAGTAAGGGGGAGGAGGATTTTACCCCAATTGATGTTCAATAACTACCTCCATCACCCCAAGTTCAGTTAGACATAAAGCCTACTCTGGTGCCCATTGTTAAATGGTGGGGGTACCCCAGAATACAGGAAACATAAAATTTTGGGTTGGAGGTGAACCTAGCTATAGGAAATTCAAGAAGACAGATATACCCAGAACCAAGACTGATTACTACAGGCATGTCTGAGATGCCCAGATTTGAGGCCAAATTTCATAGTATAGGTTCCAATAGATGACTACAGCACCAGGAAAGTTCAGTCCTACACTAGTGTGAGAATTTTATGCTGCATACAAGGGTAAGATAAAGATATAATGCCCTCAGGAAAACTTATGGAGGGGTGGTGATCCGGTTATATCTTTGACAATCCATGGAGTTCGGGTAAACATTTCTCCTAGAACTATCTTTAGATTCTTACAGGTTCCAGATTTTCAGCTGCCAATAAACACAATAGATATTGATTACTGCATGGATGAAATGCGCAAAGTTACAAGGAAATAGATGGGATCAGCTAAAAAGATAAGGCACTTCAGATGGATAGTGAGCACTATCACTATAAACGAGGAAGAACTGTGTTGGATGATAGGTGGCCCATAAGTTTCTTTACAACAGATTATGAAAAGAACCCTAAATTTTAAAGTCAAGGCCTGGTGGATTTGGCTTAACACAGATTGTGTCCCAGTACTGGGGATAATGTATTCATCCTGTCTGTGCAACATTGGTAGCAGGACTTATGGACGGATACGAGTTTAACGTCACATAATTCATTGTGAGGGAGTTATATAATAGAGCTGTAGGCATAGAGATGGTAATTCTAGCATTTCCTTATTTATTAACGCTGATTTTCTTGGCAACAGGAGTGCCAAAACTACCTAATAGATTTGGGGTTGATTAGAGATGCAACGAACCTATGGATAGGCAAGTAAGGAAATGAACTACAATGTTAGCTGAAATATTCTGAAACAAGGGTGAAAATTCTGAGGCTACAGGGTTGAATAAGATAAGTGACACCACAGGTGAAGGTATGCAGACTGAGCCATAATAATCTGATGCAGCGGGTACAACCAGTGCCCCTTTTCTCTTCTTTTAAATTGATGCCAACTAGGTTGATAGTCATCTCACATGCCATGTGGGATGATGTAATAAAGGGATTGATATGTTGTACACAAAATTCCGATATGTAGTGGGTTGAACATAAGATAGAGAAGCAGAATAAGAGAGTCCAAAGGAGATTGGATGGTTTTGAGAGGAGACGTACACAATAACTTGCAGGTGGCCATACCCCTAATATTGCAGAAGTGAAAGCTAAAATGGCTGAGTTAAGGAAGATGATAGAGGAAATAAATTATAGGCCAATTATACCAACACCTATCACAATAGAAATCTAGCATAAAGTTAAAATTTAGAATATTTGGGGAGTTCTGGCTAGTGATAAAAGAATAAAGAAAAGGAAAGACAAGAAAAAAAAAGAATACTAAAGAAGACCCTGAATCTGAAGATGATGGTTTTGAGGAAGTAGTGCAAGATATTATGATCAGTGAGAGAGTACATGAGACTATGGCTCATGAGATGACGGCTCGAGACAGTAGCTAGACATCAATAGATATGAGTACTGAGAGGACTAGTGATGTGGTCCTAATACCAGACAGAGTATCGAGCGTATTAGCCATAATCGATGCTAGTACTAAGAGTCCCAATAGTTGATGGGACTACTATTAAGGAGAGTATGACTCGATCTATGGTCCCACGAGATAATAAAGCATGAGATGGCACCTTGAGTGCGCAGGTATATCCTCAATCACTATATTACATTGTTAAATGCACTGGGGATAATGCATAGGTTTTAGTTAGGGGTGGGGGAGTACCAAGGTCTCCAAAAGTTACACTTGCCATGTTTCAAAACCCGTAGGCAACAATCTGAAAAACTTGTGAACTGGCCTGTTGTTGTTATTGTTTTTCTTATTTTATATATTGTGTAATGCTTAAAATAGGAAGAAAATTTATAGTTGCGACAGTAGACATGGTTTTGAATAATTATGCTAAACTTGTTTAATTTTGAATAATTATGTTAAAAAATTGGTATCCCTCCTAAAACTTTGTTGATTGTGTGATGTGTGTATGCGTGAGGGACGATCATAAACCTGATAATGACCTTAGAATTAGAGATAGAATAACTATGCAAACAATTGCATATTCGGAGAAATAGTAACTAGAAATATGACCCTATACGATGTGTGTGTGAGGCGTTACCTAGTTCATAGTGTGTACGAAATCCAAAACTTGCTCGATTGCTCTTGCCTAGGATTTAGGATAGTCAACTAGGAGATGATCATAGGCCATTTTTGTTTTGAGTCCACTCGAGCATAAATTGCCCAATCATATGATATATGAATCCCTTGATCTCATTTGTTGAGCTTTAATAAACCGATTTCTCTATTTTAACTTTCACGTTCACCTTTGTTACAACCTATTTTGGCCCTGGTTCTTTTTGGAGACTATGCAACTCAACTGAGTCAAATCACCTAAGTTGAGGGTGACTATCATAGGGGTGCATAAGTTAAACAGGGTATGAAGAAGGGAAAATAAAAGAAAAAAGAAAGTAGGGTTGGGTTTGGTCGAAAAAATAAAAGTAAAAAAAAAAGAAAAAAGAAGAAATTGAAAAAGAATGTATTAGAAAAGCACACCTAACTTAAATGTGCTTTAAAATAAAATGGGACAAATACGGGTAGAAAATGAAATGAAGAAAAAGCTAGAAAATAAGTGGACCCCAAATAAATGTGCTTTAAAATAAAATGGGACAAATACGGGTAGAAAATGAAATGAAGAAAAAGCTAGAAAATAAGTGGACCCCAAATAAATTATAGTGTCAAGGAGTCTTAGTCACTAAAAAATCCCAAAAAGATACCATACCATCCCAAACCTATATTACAAGCTGAATCAAGTCCTATAGTGAACCTATCCTGACTGTCCGAAAACTCAAGAAAAAAACATATGGGCAAGCCTATGGCAATCTGTATACACTGATTGAAACTTCTTTGTAAGCGAAGAATATTTTGAAATATACTTGAATAACATCATTGATCTAAGTTGAGTGAATGAGATTTCTTTGACTGTACATGTATAAGTGTTATGTTGTTAGGTTGCTAGACTATTCAGTTAGTGTGATTTGTGTCTATGCCTGGTTGTTTGTTACTAATGTAATTCCATTATTGGATTCCTTTCTATCACTTCGTGTACAAAATAGATATACACAGCTGGATTCTTGAAAAGTTAAAACTAGGAGGGAATAAAATATTGTTAACTTAAATAAAAAAAGTCACTACCATAGGTATCTTGGGATCTTCCTGTTTAAGAATTGTTATTGTAAGTGCTTTGGTTTTTGTTTTTCCTGAGGACACACAAATATTCTAATTTGAGGGTGTTGATGCGCCATAGAAATACGACACATTCAATGCCTAAAACTAAGGAATTTATGCTTACACTTAGGTTATTTTGGTGGATGAGGTGTTTGTTGCTATATTATAGGGAATATAGGGACGAAGCTCTTTGGGATAAAAATTGGAAGAAAAAGCCCTGGAAAATATGAAGTATGCTCATCTTACGAGTTAGCCTATAAGTCATCAAATCATCATACGACTCGTAGCCTAACCCATGAACAAAGTAGTGACAAAAGACAAGCTAAAGAAACTAAGTAAAAGATGTTTATGAATCGTAAGGAGTCACTACGAGTCATGATGAGCAATCATAAAGAGAAAAAAAACTTAAGATGCCATTGAGAGGTAAAGTCAGAGAAAGATACGAGTCAAAAGTTTTGATTATGACTTATAGTGACCAGTCGTAAACTGACCAGTGTATAAAAGCCTTGAAGAACAATAACTAGGTGGTGACGAGTAAAGACCTTGAGTCATAAGGTCTGGTTACATTTCAATAGGATGAGTCGTAAGGATAACAAAAAACCTAAACCGTTGAAGAAAAAATTTCTCTAGACTAGATATGACTAGGCATCATAAGAATCATAAGGAGACCTTATGGGTCATTATGATTGTCGACTTTCTTTTCCGATTTTGTTTTATTAAGATTTATTTATTATTTTGAGATACTATAAATACCTTAGGGTTGTTCCTTTATTAGGTTACACACTTTTACATTACTTTTACTACTTTTAACATACTTTTATCATTAAGATTTTGTTCTTGAGTTTTTGGGTTTCTATTTAGTTGAATACTTTGGATTCTTTTTCACTTATTATTGTGCAATTTACATGTGTTCTTTATTACTTATAATGGATTGTTGCATGAACATAAGAAAGTGATTTCCTTGACTAGGGTTGTGGGAACCTTAATGAATTAACTACGTAAAGGAAGTGGGAGATTAATCTATTTTATTATAGTTGCGTGTATCTTAATCTTCTCCATATTAATTGACCTCAGAGATACTACAGAAGCTTGGGGATTTCCCGTATTTAAAAATGTCCTCACAAGGGAGTTTGAGATTAGAAAGAGGGGATTAAGACAATAATTTAAGATTCACGTCCATCTTATAATTTTGCCATCTCATCTAATGAAATTAAGACTCAAAAGGTAAAATTTGAACTGAGGTTATATGAAATACCCTAAAATAGGATCCTTGAAAATTTTTCCTTGGTTTTTGAATCACTGGGTTTGGACCAACTTAAGGGTACGATTTGTACCCTTGGATACTAGTCATAGGGTGGATTGAGGGTGAAGTCATACCCTAGGCAGTGTGTTTATCTTGGTTACTGCCTAAGGTATATCTTTAGTGATACCCATTAGAGTGGAGAATTGCATCCAATGGTGTAATGAGTTGGAGGTTAGTGGTTAATATAGAATTCTCTTTTAGTGGTGGACATCAAGGGAAGGTTCAGGTCATATATCCTGGTGATACTCTTCTCTCTTGATTAAAAGGATACTCTACTAGTGTTATATTCATTCTTATAGAACTTAGGGAAAAGGTTCATATTTTGTATTTTCCTTGTTTCCTGGATATGAGCCTTGACCTTGTGTTAAGTTACTCATGGTATATGTGGTTGTGTTTTTTTTGGTGTCCAATCTTAAGGACTCCTTTTTGGTATGTTTTGGTCAAGATGATTCCTTATTATGGTCTAGGTGGTTATTGTAAAGTACTTCATGCCTATAGTACCATGTCTTGTCTCTAGGATTTATCCTTAAGAGGCATGGGTAACTCTTGTAATTTTGTTTCTTAAAGGACTCTTCTTGTGCCAGGGTGGTAGTGGTTTCAGAAGTATAGTGATATGTTGAAATTAGGAATGTGGAAGTCCCTAAGGGGGAAAGAGTCTAGGGTGACTACCAGAGTTAAGATTTTAGAAGGTAAGGTAAGATTATTATTATGGGAAATGGTTAGGAAAGGAATGAATGGTGAAAACATTGTAAAGGTTGTAAAAGGTGCTAGATGTTTAGATGGATAGATCATAGCGCGAGTATATAAGTCGTAGTCTTGAATGTTATGATTGGTAGATATACCAATAGTTGTGTTGGGTACTTGAGATATGCTATAGGGCATAATTTAATAAATTGTTTTCATGGTTTGATCATTGTATAGTTTGGGTACTCAATTATAAGATGGAGGTTTTGGTTATAATGGTTGGATATGGTTTGTCCATATCCTTTACTTATGGTTCCCATATTATAATGGTGATGGAAGTGGAGTAGTGCTTAGGGATAGGGATAAGGAGAAAAGGCTAGTGGCCTAAGTTATCTTTTTCATGCCTTGGATAGGCTTGAACATAGAATCAGTGGTATATAGCTAGACTCAAGCTTTCGTGGTGGTGTGTCTTGGTAAATTCTAAATCGAATTGGACTTGCCCTTTAGCATGAATCCATTCATCCGGTAATCTATGTGTTGTGTTAGGGTGAGGTGTAGATGGTCCTTGGTTGGCTGGTTTCTTTTGATTGTACTGGTATCTCAGGTTCTTTGTTCTTTTGGGAAGGTCCTAATAGATCTTGGATTGGTAAGTTTGCCGGCTGTGAACAAATAAGGTATGGCTTCGATAAAGGTTCCATGGTGGAACTATAGGTCCGAGAAAGTCATTTAGGATGCAGAAGTGGCCATGTAGTCCAAGTGTTCATATTAGTTCTTTCTAAAACTCATGCGTAAGGTATTTTATTTATCATATCTTAGTTTCTAACTTGGTTAAAGTCAAGGAATAGTTCCTTTCGCATCTTTGTGGGATATGTATCAAAGCCTTAGAAGGTGGAGGTCCTGGGGGGACCAAAATTGAAAACTCATATTTGCCTATGTGAGGTTTGTCTTGGTAACCGTGTGTATGATGTCTAACTATATTTTAGGGGATATACTAGTCATCCTAGGTCTTTTTTTTCTAGTCATGTGGCTACATACATTGGGGCCCTTTTAGTAGGGGGAGCTGCTAGTGTTCACCCACTAACCCATCTTTGGGCGGCTGTATACCCACGCTATACAAGAACCTTCCATTTAACTTTCTTGCTTAAGGATTGGATTCGAGGATAGTCAATGTTGGATTTAAGTGGTGAGCTTCCATATTTTGGAAGGCATCTATTTCATGTCATGGTTTACTTTACATATTTTTCGTCTATCATAGACTTTGGTTTTGGCTACTATCGGGGGCATGTCCTGACTAGGTACTCTTTGGTTGGTCTAGAGGCTTTGTATAGAAAACTGTGGACTTAGGTATGACATGGATTGTTTTGTTATATGTACATACATACATTGGCTTATTACCATAGTATTAGTTTATGATTTCCGCATTGGTTTGGTAGGTTATTGGGTGGTTAGACTAGGTTGGGTTGGTCTCAAATATAGATTTATCCCAAAGTCACCACATGGTTGGATATGCTTTCTTGTTATATGTTTGGACGTCGGCCAACATAAGGTATGCATTTGGTGGTAGGATTGGGAAATGGGGGCAGTTCCTGGTCCTGGTTGGGCTTGGGATTGCCCATTACGAGAAGGCCCTGGTTTGGATCGTGTCAAGTTGGTATCAGATCTTTAGGTTTTAGTGTCATGGTGTTTCCACAAGGTCGTGTCGAGTAGATTCTTGCTTATGGGTTTGTCGTACACCACACTTATAATCATGAGGCTACGAGGCATTTAGTAATGTTTCACGTTCTTGGTTATTCTACTTTCGGGCTATGGAGTTAAGGTCTTGAACTCTTCTCTAAATTTTCTTTGGTTCACTCTTTGGATCTGGCCTTCTTAATTATCCAAAAGTTCATGAAAACTCACCTGTTCTACTAAAAAACAATATGGTTGGATCTAGTCCAACTCATGTGGCACAGACCCGATCAGGGGTCGTAGCTTCTGGTTTTCCCAGTGGACCCCAATCCTCATTATCCCATTTTCTTTATAAATTTTATAGTTGGTCGCACTGTGGTTGTTGAGAAGGAGAAAGAAATCAGTTGGTTGTGGTCAGTTGGGTCTTATATAACGGGGATATCCCATAAAGGTTGCTTCTTGGGCAAATAGAGTATTGGCTACTACCTCTAGCTCTGGTAGTGGACGGGATCATATCAATGTTCTTACTATTCCTCGAGAATCTGAAGTATCTTTTGATGCCGATACTAGTAAGTTTAAAACTTCTTTATTTATGGTATGTATGGTTTACTTGGTTCGGGATCCTCTATATTTTATGGCTCCATTTATGGTTGTGTATTTTGGATGTGATCCAAAAGTTATTTCAGACTCTTTTATTCTTCTATTTCTACCTCGGTAGATGACTCTTTGGTTGCCAACAGAGTCTATGGGTGTGTGTGATATCTGTTGGTAGTAAAGGGATCTTGGTGGATTTGTGTAACTCAAATATGGTGGGTTTAGATTTCATTCAGGGAATTGATTAGTTACACTTGTGCTATCTATCATTAGATTGTTGGATCTATAAAGGTTATATTTAGGCTTCATGGTAAGCCAGTTGTGGAGTGGGAGGATGGGTTCGTTCCCTAGCTGTTAAGGGAAATAATTGTATCATATCTTAGAACTCGAAGGTGGTTTCAAAAATGACGTCTTTATTATTTGTCCCGAGTTAAAGATTTTAACTTGGAAGGTCTTTCCTTGCATTCGATTTTGGTGGTGAATGTATTTTCTGGGGTATTTTCTGATGACCCTTAGATGTCTTTCTAATGGGGAGGTTGGTCTTATTTCAGACATTTGTCCAAATTTTTACTCCTTCTTTGTAGAATGGTTTCAGTGGAGTTAACGAATCTTATAGAGAAATTAAGTGATCTCTTAGATGAAGGTCTCATCAGTCTTAATGTTCCCCTGTGGAGTGTTTTGTTCTTGCATGCATAAGGGGAATGGTTTTCCCTGGAAGGGATAGGTTGTCAGTGGGTGACTAAGAAATTTAGAGTGTCCTCCTTGTGGGGTGGGCCATGCTTATGTATATTCTATAAGGGTACTTTTCTTATAGTACATGTTGGTTGGTAGATCCTAGGCTTGAATCAAGATGCTTGATTTTGATAAAAGGGAGTATGATAAGCTAGAAAATAGCAATGTGGGAGTTGTGGAGGTAAACTGGTAGGTTGGATGATATTAATGATTTAGGAAATACAATAGTGGGAGAGTTGTACCACATAGGTCGAGAGTTCAAGTTGAACGAAGGGACTGGGGATCTAGTCATTCGACAGGTTAGATCATGGAGCTTGTATATATCCTTTTCCTTATACTTGTACTTTATTGTTGTCATAAAATTGATTATTAAATTCATGGTTTTGAAATTAGGTTTTGGCACAATTGAGGTCTTTGACATGCTTACTTATTTAAGTGATTTTCCATGGGCTATGATGCATTATTCATGCTTTATTTATGTTTATAAACATTGTGGGATGCATGGGAATGTTAAATGGATTTGGGGGACTATGGATTCCCCAATTACTTGATTTTGGTTTTGAAAATTTTATACCCTAAAAATATTTGTGAAATTGCCATTGGATATAATTTTTTTTATATGATTTGACTATTCTTAAATCTTTACATTGCATATATGGTTAAGGAAACACATATTAGGTTTCGGTTGGATTCAAATGATTTATGAAAAGGCCTTAGTGGCCATAGTTTGATTTTATTTGGTTTTGATTTAAACTGGAAACCTTGGAGTCAATTTGGTCTAATAGTTTTTGCATGTCTATATTGGTCTTTAGGTAGCATTGGGATGAATAAGGTTTTGGGTATGTGAGAACTAAGCGTCCCTGGTGTACGTCTTCGGTGATACCCGTTAGAGTAGAGAATTGTATTCGTTGGTGCAATGGAATGGAGGTTGGTGGTTAATCTATAATTATCTTTTAGTGGTGGACTTTAAGGGAAGGTCAGGTCACATATTCTGGTGATACTCTTCTCTCTCAGTTAATAGGGTACTCTACTAGTGTTGAATGCATTCTTATAGCACTTAGGACTAAGGTTCACATTTTGTATTTGCCTTGTTCTCTGTATATGAGCCTTGACCTTGTGTTAAGTTACTCATGGTATATGTGGTTCTATTTTTTTGGTGTCCAGTCTTAAGGACTCCTTTTTAGAATGGTTGTGTCAGGATGATTCCCCATTATGATCTAGGTGGTTGTTGTGAAGTACTTC
Organism: Capsicum annuum; assembly: GCF_002878395.1. Lineage (NCBI taxonomy): Eukaryota > Viridiplantae > Streptophyta > Magnoliopsida > Solanales > Solanaceae > Capsicum > Capsicum annuum. Next base: position 151,792,569 of record NC_061121.1, on the reverse strand, counting down.
GTGCCTATAGTGTCGTGTCTTATATCTGTGATTTAGCCTTAGGAGGCATGGGTAACTCTTATAATTTGGTTTCTTAAAGGACTCTTCTTGTGCTAGGGTGGTAGTGATTTGGGAAGTATGGTGATGTTTTGAAATGGGGAATGTGGAAGTCCCTAAGTGGGGGAGAGTCTAGGGTGACTACTGGAGTTTAGGTTTTGGAAGATAAGGTAAGATTATTGTCATGGGAAATAGTTAGGAATGGAATGGGTGGTGAAAACCTTGTGAAAGTTGTAAAGAGTGATAGATCTTTTGATGGATAGATCATACCGCAGGTATATAAGTTGTAGGCTTGAATGTTATGATTGGTAGACATACCAATAGTTGTGTTGGGTACTTGAGATATGTTATAGGGAATGGTTTTATGAATTGTTTTCATGGTTTGATCATTGTATGGTTTTGGATGCTCAATTATAGGATGGAGGTTTTGGTTATAATGGTTGGATATGGTTTGTCCATGTCCTTTACTCACGATTCCCATAATATAATGGTGATGGAAATGGAGCAGTATTTTGGGATAGGGGTAAGGAGGAAAGCCCGGTGGCCTAAGTTAGCTCTTTCGTGCTTTGGATAGGCTTGAACATGGAATCGGTGGTGTATAGCTAGTCTCAAGATTTTGTGGTGGTGTGTCTTGGTAAATTCTAAATTGAATTGGACTTTTCCTTTAGCACTAGTCCATTTATCCAGTAATCTATGTATTATATTAGAGTGAGGTGTGGATGGTCCTAGGTTGGTTAGATCCTTTGATTGGTATTGCTATGTAGGGTTCTTTGTTCTTTTGGGGAGGTCCCGATAAGGATCTTGAATTGGTAAGTTTACCGGCTGCGAATAAATAAGTTATGGCTTCGGTAAAGGTTCCATGGTGGAACTAAAGGTCTGAGAAAGTTATTTGGAATGTGAAACTGGACATAAAGTCCATGTATCCGCATTGGTTCTTTTAGAAACTCGTACGTAGGGTATATGTTCTTCATTACATCTTGGTTTCTAACTTGGTTAAAGTTGAGGAATGGTTCCTCTCTCATCTTTGTTATCTAACTTAGTTAGATGTCAGAATGGGGGTGTTAGAGTGTAAATCATGTTTGGGTTATATATGTTGATCTTCTTATCTTGGTTTATGTCCTTGTCTTCTATTTTAGGAAGGGAATGTTTAATAGGTTATCTCATGCTTATTCGTACCCTTACCTATCATTCGAGGATGAATATTCCTAGTGGGGGAGACTGCAACACCTTGGAATAGGACCCTTGCAAATTTTCCATTGGTTTTGGACTCACTAGGTTTGGTACGACACAAGGGTATGACTCGTACCCATGGATGTGGGTCGTAGGGTGGATTGAGGGTAAATTCATACCCTAGGAAGTGTGTTTGTCTTAGTTACTACCCAAGGTATGACTCATCAAGGTACGAGTTGTATCCAAATATACAAGTGGTGCAAGGAAAGTTGTATAGTACTTGATTGAGTTATCTTGTGAAGTCTGTCCAAGGTACGAGATGTCGGTATAGTTTGATGTATGAATCATACCCTTAGGTACGAGTGGGTAGGGTTGACTCGTATAGAAACCAGTGTGTAGGGTCTTGGCATAGTCTTGGGTATGAGTTGGGGTACTACTCGTACCCTAGGATACGAATAGTAAGGGAGTCGTATCCCTGGGCCTGGTTTGTTTTTAATTTTAAGTCAAGGATAGTCCTGATATTTCCTAATTCAAAGCCCTTGTGTTCTCACATTATATATTCCTTTGTGGCCTCCCATAACACTTATTAAAGGATGGAAACATTTCAAATACTCTCTCAAACACTCTAATGAAGATTGGAGGCTAGGGTTTGTTCATGTGTTCTTCAAAGGATTCAAAGATCAAGATTTCTTCCTTTAATCTTCATGTATAAGGCATGTACTCCTTCCCTTATTGTTATTTCCTACAAAAGGCATATGTATTGTGTTTTGAACATTGATTTATAGATCATGAATGGTGGTTTTTAAAATATATGTTGAGGGTCTTGATGCATATGGTTTGGTATTGGTTTAAACTATGTTTTTAAATATTTTTTGAAATGGTTTGCATATGTGGTTGTTGGTTGGTTATGTTTTAACAAATGGGTCTTGAGTAGCCCTAATTATGGTTTATGAATTGGTTTTGGTCTTGGTAAAGGTATGCCCCCAACATGTTTGATAAAAAGCTCCAAAGAATGTTTTCACTCTATTATTGAACTTTCATTGGAACTATTGCATGGTTTGGTTTGGTAATGGAACCTTAAATAGATTTTGGATGATTTTTCATGGTTTAAATGATATAAATGCTTTAAATGTTTGGCATGGTCTAAAATGGTTTAGTAATGGTTTTAAATGGTATAAATAGTGTACATAGTTTGGAAGGATTAAATGGTAAAGCCTTGGTGTCTATGAAAATGGTTATGCTTGCGGGGTATATGGAATACACTAAGTGGTTTAATATGGTAAATGGAAGGGCACTTGGAAGTCCCCTTAAACCTATATATGGTTGGCTATGGATAGTACTTGCAAGTATAGTCGGTATGGCGATACCACCACTTAATAGCCTTGGTTAATAAATGGTAACTGGATTGATTGGTTGCTTAGTAATGGTTTTAATTGGGCAATAATGAAGGGATGTGCAGAAAAGCCATGGAAAGTGGAGGTCCTGAGGGGACCAAAACTAGAAACTCATATTTATCCATGTAAGGTTGGTCTTGGTGACCGTGTGCATGATGTCGCACTATATTTTGGGGTATTTACTAGTCATCCCAGGTTTTCTTCCCTGGTCGTGCGGCTACACGGACTATGGTCCTTTCAGTAGGTGGAGCTGAACCTATATAGCCCGTGGGTAGTTTAGGACGACAGAGCTACATAACCCAAGTAAAGGTTTTAAAGGCATGCTAAACCCGGTTCCTTTTCCCGGACTGGTTATATATATATAGAGAGTTGTATGAATTATGGATGGTTTAACTTGGATTTGCAAATGGCATTGTTTTATCCTAATCATGAGTACATGCTAGTGTTCACCCACTAACCCATCTTCGAGCTATTGTATACCCAAGCTATGTAGGAACCGTCAATTCGATTTCTCCTACTGAGTGATCGGATTCGGGGATAGTCGATGTTGGATTGAAGTGGTGAGCTTCCATATTTAGGAAGACATCTATTTCATGTCATGTTTTACTTTACATATTTCTCGTCTTTCATAGACTTTGCTTTTGGCTATGGTCGGGGGCATGTCCCGACTAGGTACTCTTTGGTTGGTCTAGAGGCTTTGTATGGACAACTGTGGACTTGGGTATGACATGGATTGTTTTGTTATATGTACATACATTTATTGGCTTATTATCATGGTATGGGTTGTTGGACGTGGTTGGGTTGGTCTCGGTTATAGACTTATCACAAAGTCACTCTATGGTTGGATACGCTATCTTGTTATATATTCAGACTTCAGCCGACTCAAGGTATACGTTAGGTGGTTGGGTTGGGAAATAGGGGTGGTTTTCAGTCCTGGTTGGGCTTGGGATTGCCCATTACAACAAGGCTCTAGTTCGAGTTATTTCGTTATAGGCAAGGAGCACTAAAGCGACACCCTGAGACTAACAAGGTAAAGCGTGAGATTTATAAATGCATTGACAAGATGGTTGATACTACACAACTTGTTGACTTTACATGCAGAGCAGTAGAATAGGTGAATTGAACACAAGAAGTTTACGGAGTTGAGAAGCCAGGGGGAACACAGTCCTAGTGTCCTTCTTCTACTGTTTACAAACCCAAGCATTCAAGTTTGGTTACTACTTACTATTGACTTCCAATTCCCCCTATTTACTTTTCCATATTACTCGTGAATTTTGTCAAGTTTAAGAGAATGTTCAACATTTTCCCTGTGGGTTTACTCCAACCTAGTTTGGGTTACTATATTTGACATCAACGATAACATACTTCTCCGGAGGTTAGTTTTGGGCGACATCAAAGCTGTCTCTGGTATGGTTTCTGTTAATACTCATTTATTATGCTAATTAATGTGTCATTCATTCATCAATAATGCTCATAATTTTGACAAATTTGATTAGTGTTGATATTAGTAGATTCTGTGATTGTATATTAACTTGACTGGTTTGTTCATCACCAACCTCTTGTGGTTTTGATTTTCTATGATGATATTTTGGGTATTAATTTTTGTGTTTAATTATTTATTCCTCTTTCTGAGACTCGATTCAGTGTGAATTTAGTATTAAGTTTCATCGATGTTTTTCTCTTCATATTTTTATGTGCCCTATATAGTGTTATAAATGATCATCCTGAATCGAGCTCTTGTTTGATTCGGGAGTTGACTGAAGCCTATGTTTGTATTGTTTCAATATCGATTCTGAGTGCGGTAATTATAATTTTTCTACAAATAAAGTTATAGTTTTAGTAATTTTGATATGTTTATTCTCTGTTTTTTTGAGTTCGAAATTTTGCGATGATCTCTTATTGATTTTCTTGACCAGTTTGATTAATTACTAATTATGGTACATTTTTATTAAATAGGGATTAGGGATTATGAAAATTAATAGAATACTTGTCTTGATTTAGAATTATGTGGTATCTTTATATTTTTGGTATATTCCATGATTTCAGGCATCTCTTTATTTACTCTCATATCCTTTTTGATTTGGACAGGGTTTTTACTTACATATTTATGATAAACTTGATTTTTAGCCATCTTTTTAAGGAAAAAAATTTCTTTAATTGATTTTTGTAAATATTCCTTTCCTTAATTCTCCTTATTGATTTTCCTAAATATTCTCGTTCCTTTAATTCATATATCACTTTATTGCTATATAAGCAGAATATTTATCTTCTTTGAGGGACACCTTCTGATCATTCTTTATTCTCTCATAAAACATAAAAAAAGAGAGGCTTTGAACACTATTGTTTTCTACATGCAAATAACATTTTTGATTTTTACCTAATCACACTCAAATATTCTTGAACTTTCATCTTGTTGATATTTCATTAGCACCTGTCCTTGCGTACTCAAGTCTAACTAAAGGTTGGTTTTCTTTCTAACTAAAGCTTGGTTTTCTTTTCATCTTTCATCTATTTATCTCTATTAATCAGTCAGTTTTCTTATCTTCTATAAGCAAAAATCTTTTTTGTTTGGTATGTGTTCCTTAAACTCCTTCAGTGATATAGTTTTATGGTTGTTCGATCCTTGATAAAGTTGCTTCTTATACTGCCTATTAATGATTGATATCCTGCTTTCTCAAAAAGTATAAGAATACATATTTGTGGGTCATTCAGGGGTTTAGTGTAAAAGCATGTTGTTTTGTGGTTGTGTATTTTGTTATGTTGAGTAGGTACCATATTAAGCAAAGATCACATCATAAATGTTGCTGCCTAAAAGATGTCTAGAGGTCTTCACCATCTCTTTTTATCTTTCTTCTTATTGAAATTTTGGTCTATAATAATTTTATATAAACATCGCTATGTATAATAAAGTTATGGTACTACTTGAGGGGCGGGATTTATGTGGTTTTAAGCGCTTACACGAATCACTTAGGCAAACCTTTAATTAGGATCAATAATAAACTTATTTTGTCACCTTGAAATCTTACTTTTCGGAGTTTAATTAACATTCCGACCTATTAAATTAAGTTCAAGCATGCTAATTTAACTCACGGCATGTAATATTAATGTTCAACATTGGTATTTATTTGACTGCATGTTTTTTTATTAAGCATATAAGATTATTTTTCAGCATATTAAAATCAATTTTCAGCATATAAAAATGAGTTTTCGGCATACTAAAATAATTTTCCAGCACAATAAATTAATTTTCAGCATCTAAAGTTATTTTCCGGCATACTAGAATTAATTTTCAGTATGTTAAAATTAGTTTCCTGCATGTAAAATGAATTTTTAGTATATTAAAATAAATGTTCAACATGTTTATAAATTTTCTGCAATACTTTGAGCAATCAAAAATCGTAGCCTCCAGCATGTTAATTATTTTCATCATTAGGATGTAGTTTCTTACACTCTAAATTAATTCTCAATAGTTTTACTAATTTACAACATGTTTTGCATAGTAAAATTAACGACTATCACTCCCTAACGCATTTGCTTAATTTACACATGTGTTATGGTTTAATAAATTTGCAACATATTATTTTTGACATGAATAATAATCATCTTTCATCATATCAACAAATTATATGTCATCTAGATATCATGTATATAGGTTTAATCACAAAAAATAAATAATTATTTGTTTGGCATGTCTACTACATAATTAACCTTATTTAACCAAGAGGCGTGTTTGAAACCATTATATGCTATGTCCTTATCTAATGATATTTGTTTGACATGCTTTGAGTCTAAATAAGAAACCTACGTTTATTTATCGAGACCCAAATTTAAAGTAGAAAAGTCCAATGCCTCTTGGACAATAAGTTGGGATGGGTAGGCATTATAGGAAACACGAGTTTTATCCTTTCTTTTAGAACATCTCTAAGCTTAACAACCAGCCTAGTTGGGGGGTGGGTAGACATTCGGAGATAACGGTAATCCAACATGTTTTGACAATATGACATACGACAGTGTCACCCAGTAATAACCCGTCTACTGGCTAATGGGCCGAGTAATGATAAATAATATGGGTGCTGATCCAAAATAAATAAAATAATTTTTTTGTCCAATCTTACGTATTTGTTTTCTCTTTTCTTTACGTTATACATTATTTTCTTGGGGTAGGTTAGATTCTCTAATTTAATATAAATTTTGTTTCTTCTGTCTCCTCGCTTATTTGCTTTATGTTGTTTCTTATCTTATTTTTATTACCACTTAGATAATTAATACTTAGAAAAAATCAAATAATATGTCTTGTTTATCCATTACTTTATCACTTAGTTAACATTATGTTAGTAAAACAAGTAACCTTTGCTTATCACATAGAATCCCCACGTAAAATATAAATTTGGCTGGGAACCACATTTGTGGACCTCAAAAGGTGCCTAACAATCGTTCTTTCTAGGTAACTTGAACCCTTACCCGAACTTCTGGTGATGTAGACTAATTAATTAGCTCTTAATTAGCCTAGAATGGTGCCCTAATTCACCTTAATTCATTAGGTGGCGACTCTTCACTCTTAACCCATCCCAAAAAGAGTTGTTACATCAAATCTTACTCTTCGCGAGAAAAATAGGGCGCAATAATTATTACTTGATTTATCCTCAAATTTCACTCCTTTTCACTTGTATAATGTTTCTTCATTTACTAGGATACCTACCCTATTCTGACGCCTCTAGGTTCCCGAGTACCACAACTTCTATCCACTCACATCCTTAGCCTTAGAACCTACCCACTTGATCTCCTAGACACATATAATATTGATCCTCATCTTTCTAAGAATCTTTACTAGCTCTATGGACTTACCTGTAGGGTCCCTATTCTCCAAGTCCCTACCCTCAACCTATTAACTCTCACATCACACTTATCCCTTCTACTCCCCCATACCCTAAACCTATCTCTTTACCTAACCTCAACTCCAATCCGCTAAGACATAACCCGGGCCTATAATCAACCACCAAAGCCACTACTTTAAACGAAATAGAGAAAAGGAGACAACAGGTACACACAAAGCACACTATAAGTCCAAATAACCTAAACAAGAAACAACAAACACCTATACAAAAAAAATAGATAAGAAAGCAGTTAGTCTTTTAATCAAAGTACAAGAAACCATAGCCAAGGCATAATGAGATATAATAACAAATAAATATTAGAAGTCACTAAGATACGCTTAGAGATCAAACACCCTTCTCTTGCCTGCTTTGTTGAATTTCGACAAAGGTTGGTGCAGAAATAGGTTATCAAAATATCATCATCACAGCTTCGTCGGATGGTCACCAAATAAAATACAACAAATTGGGGGCTTTCCATCAAGACTTTGGCCACCGAACTCGACTCCAGGAACTTGATTTTAACACAAAATTAAGGAAAAGACCAAGAATTCTTGTGATTTCCTACAGATTTCCAAAATAATCAAGGATGATTTTTTTTGTTCTTGAGTTTTCACTCTACTTTCCCCCTAATTTTAAGCTTTTTAAGATCTCCTAACATCCCCTTTTCTCTATTTTTTCTCCATTTTCTCTTTTTAATTTTTCTTTTTTTTTTTAATTTCAAGCCCTTTTTTTCTTTTAAACTCTTTCTTTCAAACTTCTTTTTTTTCAGTCTATTTTACCACTTTTTTTGGTTTTGGTCTCATTTTCAACAATTTTTTCTCTTTTTTCTGACCTCTGTGACCCTTTTTCATGGGGGTTAAAGAACACCCTATTTATATGTTGAATCTGAACTTGAAAGTCCGGATTTAAAGCCATAATTTGAAAAAAGAGAGAATCGAGAGAAAGGATTTGAATTTCAAATCTGAATCTCTGAATCTTTTATCTTTTCAGGGTTTTAATGGTGGAGTCAAATCATTTTTTGTGGTTATACCAATTAAGGGGTTTGTGTTTCTGATTTTTGCTAATTCACGAGCTGGGGGAGATGAAAAATGGAGAGAATTTTGTGTAGGGGTGACAGGCGACACCACAACTATGGTGGAGGCTAGTGCTATGGCATTTTTTTAATTTGGGGGGAGAGAGAGGAGGAAGCAGGAGAGATGAAAGAAAGGGGCGTGGTTTTGCTGTTGTTTTGGGAAAATAATAGAAATGGAAAGCTGCTTTTTGGGGAAGAGAGATAGACACTTGAACTTTGCATCCGTTTTGAATTTACTGACCCAATTTCGATCCATTAGATCAAAATATCGGATGGTTTAAATTTAAAAGTAGATAATATATATAATCAAAATATATGTATATTTATAATAAAAATATATATTTTGTACTAATGAGAATATATATTGATAAATACCATCTGGAAAAATAAAATAATATAATTATAGAAAAATGTGAATATGATTATCAAAATATTTTTGTGCAATTTTTGATGTTAAATAATTAACTGTATTTAGTTAAAATATTTTAAAATATAATAGGAAAAATGATTTTTCGTTCTCATTCTTTTAAAATTTCATAAAATTAAACTACGAATTTATTTTGCAAAATTATTTAGCATCAAGAAGCATAGGAAAAGAGTTAAAGAAAAAAGAGTGAGCCAAAATTGGTTGTCAACAGCTGCCTTTGATTGATAAAAAATTAGTGTAAGAATCTTTAGGCAATCACGTTTATGTAACCAATTTTTTCTAGAGTGAAATAGAAAGTTAGAAAGATTATGGCCGGACTCTTTCTGAGATGCCTACATATCTCGGGTTTCACTAAAAATTAGGCCATTTGTAGTTTGAATCATAACAATTTTTGATTAACCACAAAATTTGCTTCAGTGTAGAATTATGGTGACAATAAGTTTTCTAGTGGTGATTGTGGAGATTTTAGCTTGAATGGAATGGATAAGGCTGCACTTATATCCCTGAATTGGTTCTTTGGGGTAGTTGGAAATGAGAAGACATTGGATAGCAATATCTGCTGAGGATTTCAAAAGAGAAAGGATCGCGGACTTACAAAAACTGTCCCACTGTCGGATTAAGACAACACTAGGTTATAACACTATGAGTTTTGAGAATGTATAATTGAGTCAAGTTGAGTTTCTTTATTGAAATCCTTGATGTAGCTAGGGATTCTAAACATTCTGCTAGCTTGTCCAAGTTTACTACTAAAAGCGTAGTTCCATGGTATAGTGCATTGTCTTGTCAAACAGGTAAAGTTTAAAATGCCTGTTTTTATTTTTCAAAAATTATAAATTGAAATCGTAATGTAAGGAGTAGTGTGGAGATATTCAAACTAGTGGTGAAATCTCTATTTGTAGAGGCCTTCGGCTGATGGGGCGACCACTGAAATGTAAAGAGTCTCAGCCATCCGACTAGCGGGCAGTTGCTTGAAAGTAAAACCCTCATTCTGGCAAATTGATCTTTGACCCAAATTTGATGATGATATTGCTACGGAGATCTGATACTACTGTAATAGTGGTTTTCTTGCTACCATGATAATGGATTAAATGTATTTGCTATGGTGCAAACCTTTGATTTGTAGATCAGGGTTTATTGCTAAAATGTGCTTCTCTGGTATGGCAGAGTACTGTGTTTCTTATGTATTTTCTTTGATGTGTCAGGGCGTCCCCATTGCTAGTGTACAACTTTCGATAAGGCAAAGATTTGTATTGCTTATTTACATCCTTCGGTGTGGCAGAGGGTTATTTTGCTTGCTTATGTACAATCTTCAAAATGTAATATTTTACTTTGTTTGCCTATGTACAATCCTTAAAACATGGGAGCATGGATTTGTTTGTTTATAAATAGTCCTCGAAATATGAGAGCGTGAATTTGTTGAAGTTAGACAATATTCTCCAATTGGTGAAGTTATTCAATGACAGTGATTCTTCCATTGGGAAAGTTATTTAATGTGGTCAAGTGGCTAACTACAATTGGTGGAGTTTATTAGAAGAAATGAAATAAGTTAATTGTCTTATGAGGGCCCTCTGTCTTTGATCCAGATCTTGAACATACCTGTAAGAGAATTCAAATGAAATTCTTAGAGCTTGTGAGGATTAGTATAAATGTCATTAAAATAAGGTAGGGAAAGAATATTTTGGCTCATATTATAGTGATAAGACGCATAACGCCTCTGATCCTATCCAAAAGCTCAGCTCGATATTGTCTTTCTTAATTTTCATTTTCCCGTGATCAAAGAAAAATTCTTAGTTGGGAGGGAGTGTTGATATGTGTCGACTTGGGGATCCTGTCTTTGTTTTCAAAATCTTCCAACACTTCCTCGACTTTTTGATCATTCCCTAATTTGGAGGTCTGGTAGGTGGAAAAGTAGAAAAGTATTTTTGAAAATTATATATATATATGTGTGTGTGTGTGTGTGTGTGTATATATATATATATTAGAAATATGTTATGTATATATTAAGTATAGGTAGTAATCCTCTATCATTTTAGATTATGGCATGTTTTGAATTTCGTTGAGCCTCAATTTGTCAATCATGATCCATATAGCTTTATCTTTCGAGTGGAACTCCTCTGACTTTTATCGATGCTACGATGACTCGGGCGGCGAGATCGCTTATATTCTAGGGTTATACAATGAGCAAAAGGGTTTTTCTTAAAGTTAATACTGAACCTTTTAGGTTTCTTACATATCCTCAAAATACGAATCGGGTTCGTATGTAGTTTGAGGGTAGAGAAGGAAATATGAAATACAATGAACAAATTTGAATCAGACTGCTTATCCAAGTGGATTAGGTCATGACATAGTTCAAATGCAAGGGGAGAAAACAAAAATATAAAATGTAATTACTGAGCCTGACTTAGGCTACCTACGTATCCTAAAAATAGGAATTAGGTCACAACGTAGTTCAATACAAAGAGGTAAGAGTAAAATATGAAGGGACCGAATCTGATGAGGATTGCCTATGTATCCCACCGAGGGAAGTCAGGTCGAGCGTAGTTCTGAGTACATGAAAGGATGATGTTTTGGAGTTTTCCTAAATGTAGCTGGACCCTATGTGGGTAGCCTACGTATCCCATCATGGGAAGTCAGACTATTATGTAGTTCTGTTATATTAGAGAAAAGTGCAAAAGGACAAGAAAATAACAGCTAGTCCTGATGTATTTAAATGTAGTACTTCTTGATAACATCTGAATTGATTGGCTTCGTGCTTACTGTGCCATCCATCTCTCCAAGAATTACTTCTCCTCTTGAGAGTACTCAGTGAAGTATGTAGGGACCTTGCCAATTTAGCACAAATTTCCCTTTGGCTTCATCTTAGTGAGGGAATATCTTCTTTAATACCAATTATCCTGATGTGAATCTCTAAGGCTTGACTTTCTTGGTGAACACCTTGATCATTATATTTTAATAGATTTAGCTATGACATACTTTATAAAATATCTTCTTATCAATAAGCATCAACCGTTCCGTCCTGCTATGAATCCATTCAACGTCAGCTAGATAACCTCTTGGATGATTCCCAATAAAGGTATTTACACTTCCGCGGGTATCACTGCTTCCAAACCATAAACCAACATGTATGGAGTTTCCCAGTGGATATTTTGATTATGGTACAATAGCAGAGCAAAGCATATGGTAGCTTCTCATGCCACTTCCTATTACCATCTACTATTTTCCTTAAGATTCTCTTGATATTCTTGTTTGTATCTTTAACTACTCCATTCATCTGTGTTCGATAAGCAGTAGAATTTTGATAAGATATCTTAAACCTTTTATAAATCTATCTCATGAGGTTGCTATTAAGATTAGCCCCATTATCTTTTATTATTGACTCTAGAATCCCAAACTGACAGACTAAGTTATTGCGAATGAAATATGCTATCATTTTCTTAGTCATTGCCTTTTGTATTAAAGATTCAACCCATTTTATGAAATAGTCAATAGAAACAAAGATAAAATGTTGCCCATTGGGTGCAGGAGTCTTTAGGGGCCTAATAACATCCATTCCCCAAGAGTAAACAACCAAGGAGAACCCATCACATTGATCTTATTGGCGGAACCCATATAAAATCTCCATGACCTTGACATTGGAGACATTTTTGCAGGTATTGGATGCTATCCCTCTCCATGTTCATCAAAAATTCTCCAACTCTCAAAATCATCCTTGAAAGCATAAAAACATTCATGTGGGGTCCATAAGTTTATGCGTGTATTTTCTCTAACAGTCTTGTGGATTCTGTGGCATCGATGCATTGTAGCGATACAAACTTTGGACTTCTCCTATATAGTATTTCCCTATTGAGATAGAATTTATTAGTCATTCTTCTTAATTTCCTCTTCTTTTTGCTAGTAGCTCTCTGTGGATATTCCCCTACATCAAGTAATTTTTGAGGTCGTAGTTTATAATACCCCGTATGTCTCTAAGCTACAAGATGAACCATTTTTCCTATGTATGAAACCTCCTATCCAGTGAGTAGCATTTTATTGCATGACTTACAATAAGTATCCTAGTGATAAGATAGCTTATGATACATTAAGCATGTTCATATGAGTTACTTAAGGTAATATAAGCTAAGAGTTTTTGAATCCATCAAGTTTTAGTGTTCGATTTTGCAAGGGTCATCTTTGACTAAGTATACCTCGATGTTAATGTGGTATTTTGGATTATTTAGACCCACCAAATTGTAGAGAATTGAATTATATTTCCAACGATACCAATTTCACCTGAAACCAATACCCGAGCGAAAAGTTATGCCCTTTTTCGTGAGAGATAGTAAGGATAGGCAATTGGTTAGGCGTCGCCCAACCAAACTTAGGCGATTGGTTAGGCGCCGCCTAAGTCAGTTCCAATGCCAAAAATACTCCGTTTTGAGTTAATTTGAGGGTAATTAAGTCTTTTAACACTCCTTACACGTCCCTAAACTTAACCCTACGAAATATATAGCTTCTAAACATATTAGAACCCTATTAACATCTCAAAGCTCATCATACAAGAGCACCATAGGAGAAAAACAACTAGGGTTGCATAATCAAGCTTGAAGATCGAATTTCAAGGAAATTCCTCTATCAATCATCAAGAACCTCCCTTCCAAGGGATGCGTAGTGTTCATCTATGGATTTAATTCGTTCATAGAGCTCAAGAATCATGATTTTAAATGTTGTTTTGTAAACTTTTTGTGGTGTTATGAATATGTACATGTTGATGATGGATGTTTAAGTTTCAAGATGATATCTAAGGATGTTTTCATGAAATATATGTGATTTTTGGTTGAAAATCATGAAGTTTGGGTGGTTTAATATAATGCAAGTATAAAATACACCTATGCCTTAAAAATGCATGCAAGGTGTTTGATAAAATGCCTAGGATGCTAGAAATTCCTATTTACATGATTCCATGATATTCACATGACAAGTCCATGTTATCTATACATTTCAATATGAATTTCCATGCTAATTATGTATTCTTATGGTAGTGGCATGAAGCATGTATGATGATTAAGATATGAATTATGTATACGAATTATATCCATGCTTTTCCTACCATTTTTGAGATGTAGAATAAATATATGAAGTTTAATATCCCTAAATCATTACAATATGAACTAAATGTTACATGTTTCTATTCCCTTATGCTTGAATGGTTTCCATGGCCTTGCTATGAATAGTATATGTTGCTAGAATGCTCATGATATTAGAATATGAGATTTATGACTTGATTATAACCATTCCTATTCATGATAGATATTATGATGACCATGTACATCATGAAATCCCCCACTCATGTATTATGGATTGTTATTGATGGTCGTGTACTCAAGAAATTCAAGTTGTGTCAGTTTCCTTCCATCGAGTTATGGGGTACTTGTACCAAAAAAATATAGTTGTGTGCCTAGGACATGTCATGTTTTCACGATACTCTCAGTCAAGCCATGATCTGTAGAATTCAGTCAGATATGTGACTCAGGAAAACTCAGAAGTCTCAGTAATCTCAGTAGTCCTGTAATCTCTGTGCTCAGTAACCTCAGCAACCTCAGTATTCACAGTCAATCCCAGTAACTTCAGTACTCTCAACCAATCCTCAGAACTTAGTACATTCCATCAGTCATTGGAATCTAGTAAACTTAGTTTAGCCCTGCTAAACAATACCACTAGTATCAGTTCAGTTAATCAGTATCAGTTCAGTTAATCAGTATCAGTTCAGCTAATCAGTTCAGTTCAGTTATTCAGTTCAGCTTAGTTATTTAGTTCTGTGTCCTCTAGATGGGAGTAGAAGTTAGCACCGATTGAACCCAAGGATGGGAACTCACCCGCCAGTTCAGGGTGTGATTCTTAGTAGTTATCCTTGTGTTCCAGAATTACGTAGCCAGCGTAGGTTGAGACATCTCAACCCGTCAGATTAGGGTTGATGAGGTGGCTTAACCCGTTAGTTTAGGGTTCCCACCATTCTCATTGAGTACCTGCCAGTATAGGGTTCTTACAGCTGTCCTTACTAGTGGCGCAGTATTGATGCCCCTCTAGTTGCGTAGAGATTGGACCCCAGCTTAGCTATTATAGCATATTTAGGGCATGTCGGTTAGATAACTACTTCCCACAGTTTCAGTTACAGATTTCAGGACTATCAGCTATAGCTACCCAATCTTAGTAAAGAACTCAGATAGTTCTTTGGATTTTAGTATATATCAGGACTGTCAGATACAGTCAACTCAAAAATAGAATTAAACTCAAATAGTTTCCTTCAGATTTATGGACTGTCAGATACAGTCACTTATGCTATCAATCACAAAAGTTATTAGAACTCATGCTATCAGTACTCAGCTTCAGGACTGTCACATACAGTCAATCAGACCAGTTTTTCATAGTTCAAACTGTCAGAAACAATCATTCATTTATCAGTAATGTAATATCAGACTCTTAGTATTCAGTAATACAATATCAGATCCATCACTTGTTAGTGATTTACATATCAATATCAGTAAACTCAGTCTTTCAGAATCTCATTATCAGTACACTGATGTTGTCAGTATTCAGACTCAGTAGTCAGCATCTCCACGAGTTCAGTTACAGTTATGTATGCATGTATCTACTCTCACGTTCATATCAGTCAATATTGTCCATACATATAACCCTTTCCATTTAGCCCACATCACTCGTATACTTAGTAAATTCAGACGTACTGATGCATTTGCGCTATGGTGCTTTCTCTTATGTTACACCATAGGTTCAGAGGCATGAGCTGCAAATCAGTAGTAGATTCCAGGATCAGCAGTCAGAGTTAGACGTGAGCCCTTATCCTTCGAGGACATGATGATTTCATTTCTATTTCAGTTTTCACTTTATTTCAGTAGTTGGAGTTAGTTGGAGACATATCCCATCAACTCCTTATTCAGTTTAGTTAGAGGCTTTCGGACTAGATGTCAGATTAGATGTTCAAAATTTAGTATTTATGTTCCTTTTTGGTATTGTTATACCATATTTTTTAAATATGTATTAGTATTGAACCTTATGGCCTTACAGTTCATATTTCCGCATATTTTATGAGATATCATGCAGTTTACAGGTACAAATATCAGTCATGGGTTAGTTTGTGGTCCTTCGGGGTCATGAGCACCGTGTAGCATTTCGGTTCAGAAAATTGGGGTGTTACAAACTTGGTATCAGAGCCTAAGGTTCAACAGTGTCCTAGGAAGTATAAAAGTTGCATCAAGTATAGTCTAGTACATGGGCATGTTGTGCACCACACTTATGTGCAAGAGGCTATGAGATATTTTAAGAACAGTTTCCCTTCTTTCATGTCTCAAGATCGTGCTATTGTAAGTTTCTTTAAGGAAACCATGTAGATCCATATCATGCACCCCTCATGTTTACTTTACTTTACTTTCAAGGTAATAGAAACAGTGAAGTTCAAAGTCCTAAAGACAGGGCTTTCTTAGACAGTCCCTACGGTCTGTTATGAGATTAGCAACAGACTTAAACAGTATCCCATCAGTTCATTATTTTTCCAAGGTCGTACAGATTTTATTCATGATTATGAGAACTCATTCTTGAACCCAAAAGTTTAGCAGTAGTAGAGTTGGGATAGTATTATTCTATTTGATCAGATTATGTATTCATGGGGATTAGATCAGTAGGCTTGAACAGTACGAGCTAAACACTTAAGTTTATTGACTCAAAATTAAGCATGAAGGTCTGAATGTGATTTAGTAGTATATGAGGAAATAAAATCAGATAATGTGTTTAGTAAGACAGACAGGTGTTGAACATAATGTAGGTATGTGATGGTAGATCAAGTACCTAAGACAGGCCCTCAGATTTCAGTAATAGAGCCAGTATGTATAGAAAGCAGTAAGGGAAGACAATTCTAGACCCATTCTCATCTCAGTGCAGAGTTTTTCACTTTAGCTATCACAAAACCAACTCAGGCATTGCATACCGACTCTATGGTCATGAACTATAATCATGTATGAATTTAATTTCCAGCATAAGGAGTCCCTTTTACTCCACAGTATGAGTCATGTTCCATGAGAACAATCTACTTTCACACACTTTCCATGGGATTATGTGAGCCTTCAGTTCCCAGTATAAGGAGTTCAGTTCCAGCTCCCTCAGTATTCGAATCACGTCTCACGAGTACAGAATACTCTAGACTCAGGTCATGCAGCTCATGACTCATGTACTCATATCATGCTTTCCTGTATACTTAGCTTTCATGACTCATGCTATGCCCCTACAGATCAGATACATTTAGACTATGTCATGTATATCCTCAGTTCAGACCTTATTGGTAAATCCAAACTATTGATATTTTATTCCTCAAGTTTCAGTCATGTGTCAAGTTTAGTTTGTATCTATTTATGTTTCAAGTCCTCCTAATTCTCCTTATGGAACAGTGTAGTGATGAGCAGTTGTTTAGATAAGAGAAGATTGTTGCATGCTTACTTTGCGCGAGGGTGTAGTGGGACCCAATTAAATCCACCATATCCTTCATGTAGGTTTTATAGTATATTGCATTGGGGTTTTAGTGATGAGAGGAGGGACAGGTGTTTCAACTATGGTTAACCAGGGCACATGCTTAAAAACTTTCCTATTAGTAAGGTTGCCTCTAGGGAAAACAAGGTTCCAGTTGCCTCTTCTTCAGCTCCGACACCAAAGGGTGCTCCATCTGGCTCCAATATTAGTTGAAACTGTCTCTATACTCTCACTACCCGATAAGAGTTTAAGGCATAACTTGATATCATGATTGGTATGTTAAAGTTTTTTTCTCGTGATATGTATTATTTACTTGATTCAGAGTCCACTCTCTCTTATGTGACCCTATTTATGATTGTGCATGTGTATTTAAATATTGGTTCATAGTGTGTTCAAACCCTTTCTCTGTTTCTACCCCGATAGGTGACTGTGATTGCTAGAAAAATCTATAGGGGGTGTGTGGTATCTGTTGGTAGAAAAGACACTATAGTAGACCTGTTTGACTTAGATATGGAGGATTTTGATGTCATATTCGAGATAGATTGGTTGCATTCATGCTATGCTTTTATAGACTGCCATACTCGTAAGGTCGTCTTTAAATTCAATAATAAACCGGTTATTGAGTGGGAAGGTGGTTCCCTAGCTCCTAAAGAGATGTTCATATCATATCTTAGAGATTGGTGATTAATCTCCAAGGGGTGTCTTTATCATCTAGTCTAGGTTAAAGATTCTAACTCCATCGATGGTGAATGAATATCCTGAGGTCTTCCCTGATTACCTTCCTAGTGTTCCTCCTGATAGGGAGATAGAGTTTGGGATTGATCTAGTTCTGAACATTCATCCAATTTCTATTCCCCATATAGAATCACTACAGTTGAGTTGAAAAAGCTTAAGGAAGAACTCAAGGATCTTATAGATAAGGGTTTCATCCATCCTAGTGTGTCCCCATGGGGTGCACCTATGTTATTTTTGCGTAAGAAGGATGGTTCTCTTTGAATGTGCATTTGAACAAGGTAACAATAAGTATCCTCTTCCAAGGATAGATGATTTATTTGATTAGTTACAAGGTGCTAAGTTTTTCTCCAAAATTGATCTTTTATCCGAGTATCACCAGTTGAAGATTAGGGAGGTGGACATCCCTAAGATAGCCTTCCATACCCGGTATAGGCACTTTGAGTTTCTAGTTATGTCCTTTGGGTTGACCAATGCCCCCAGCGACATTCATGGATTTGATGAATAGGGTCTTCCATAAGTTTTTGGATCTGTTTGTCATTGTTTTATAGATGACATTTTTGTGTACTCTAAAAGTGAGGTGCATCATGTCTATCACCTCCTCATTGTGTTGCAGACCTTGAAAGAGCAGTAGTTGTATGCCAAAATTTTAAAATATAAATTCTGATTTAACGCTGTCACTTTTTTGGGTCATATCATTTCTAGTGAAGGGATTATCATGGATCCGCAGAAAGTTGTAGTGGTGAAGAAGTGTCCTAGAACCGTGACTCTAAATGATATTCGAAGTTTCTTGGGTTTAGCGGGTTACTACAGGAGGTTTGTAGAGAGTTTTTTGACTATAGTTGTCCCATTGACTAAGTTGACTCAAAAAAAGTTAAAGTTTCTGTGGTCTGATGCTTGTGAGGAGAGTTTTGAGAAGCTGAAGGATAAACTAACTTTGGCTTTGGGTTTAACTTTGTCTGAAGGAACTGATGGGTTTGTGGCCTACTGTGATACATCCCTTATAGGTCTTGGTTATGTTTTGATGCAGCATGCAAATATGATAGCTTTTGCCTCTAGACAGTTGAAGGTTCATGAAAAGAACTATCTGACTCATGACTTGAAATTGCTAGCTGTGGTATTCGCATTGAAAATCTAGCATCATTATTTGTATAAGGTACATATGGATACCTTTTCTGATCATAAGAGCCTGCAGTATGTGTTTACTCAGAAAGAGCTTAACCTTAGGCAAAGAAGATGTCTTGAGCTTCTCAAGGACTATGATATGAGCCTTCACTACTACCCAGGTAAAGCTAATATGGTTGTTGATACTCTTAGCAGGTTATCTATGGGATGTCAGGCTCATACGGATAAAGGGAAGCGGGAGTTGGTAAAGGACATTCAACATTTGGCTAACCTTGGAGTCTGCCTTTTGGACTCCAGGAATAGTGGTGTGTTGGTACAAGAAGTGGTACGACCATCTCTTGGTTCTAATATCAAGAAAAAGTAGATGGTAGATCCTATCTTGATGAGAATCAAGGGTATGTAGTTGGACAAAAGGCGATGGCTTTTGAGATTAGTGGTGACGGTACTTTACGGTACTAGGAGATTATGTGTTCATGATGTAAATGGTTTGCGAGAGAGGATTTTAGCTGAGGCCCATGAGTCGCGCTATGTTGTTCATCCTGGTTTGACAAAAACGTATCATAATCTCAAGAAGATGTATTTGTGGAGCAATATGAAATGGGATGTGTCTAATTTTGTATCTAGGTGTGTGGTGTGCCATCAATTGAAAGTTGAGTACATAAGGCCCGGAGGATTATATGAAGAAATTGAGTTTCTTGTATGGAAGTAAGAAGTGATCAATATATATTTCACTACCGGTCTTCCCCGGTCTCAAAATTAGTTTGATTTGGTTTGGGTCATCATGGATAGGATGACAAAGTCTGCTCATTTCTTGCCAGTAAGGACTAACTTCTCGGTTGAGGATTATGAAAGGTTGTATCTCCAAAAGATTGTGAAGTTGCATAGGGTACCTATTTCTATCATCTTAGATCATGATACATAGTTTTAATCTCATTTTTGGTGGTCATTTTAGAGAGGTTTAGGGACCAAGGTGAGTCTTAGTACTTCTTTTGACCCATATTTGGATGGGCAAGTGGAAAGGACTATTCAGACATTGGAGGATATGCTTCAATCTTGTGTGATTGACTATGGTGATTGTTGGGTTGAGCACTTGCCTCTTGCGGAGTTTGCTTACAACAATAGCTACCACTCAAGAATTGGGATAACTTCATTTGAAGTGTTGTATCTTAGTAGGTGTAGTCTCCTATTGGGTGGTTCGAGGTTAGTGGGGCAGATATATTTGGACCAGATTTGGTTCACCAAGCTATGGAGAAGTGAAGGTGAAGGTAATTCGGGATAGGATTAAGGCTACCCAAAGTCACCAAAAGTCCTATGCAGTCTTGAGGCAAAGGAACCTAGAGTTTGAGATTGGGGATAAGGTGTTCCTGAAGGTATCTCCTATGGAGGGAGTGATGCGGTTTATGAAGAAAGGAAATCTCAGTCCTCAATATATGGGTCCTTATGTGATTTTAAGGAGGGTTTGTAATATCGCATATGAGTTAGAGTTGCCTTCTAGCTTGAGCTTTATTCACTCGGTGTTCTAATCTCTATATTATGGAAATGTATTGGTGATCCATCACAGGCTGTTCCTATTAAGGATATTGGTATTTTGGATTCCCTTTATTATGAGGAGATCCAAGTTGAGATCTTGGATTGTTAGATTTATCGGTTGTGGGTCAAGGATGCGGCCTCGATAAAGGTTCTATTAAGGAACCACACGGTGGATGAGGCTACATGGGAAGCTGAAGAGGACACGAAGTCCAAGTAACTGTTCCTATTCCCCATTTCAAAAATTTATGCTGAAGGTATATGTTGATTCTTAACTTCTTTGTTTATTGACTTTGTTAAAAGTATAAAAGGGTAAATTCCTTGGTGTTCTATTTTTCATCTTAAAGGAAGGAGTAGAGACATTTGGGGGTTTAATCGTTCTTATACTGTATTATTCCATCATTTGAGGATGAATGATCAAAGTGGGGGAGAATTGATACACCTTGGGTTCTGTTCCTTGCAAATTTCTCGAGTCTTAAGCTTTTTGATCATTATATGACTCACCATACTAGTCGTATGGTATGGGTATGAGTTAGGTGACCCAACTCATAAGGTGTCCAATGAGTGGTGGTTGAGTTTCTATTATGGGTAAGAATTGCTGAGTATGAGTCGTATATTCATAATGCGAGGGGTATAGTGCCCAACCGTATATTGTCCAGTGTCTGTCCTAGATGTCCTGCTTAGGGAAAAACTTAAAGAATACTAGTTGTATGGTGATGGTATGAGTTACGCCTAGGGAGCTGTATGTTGGACAAAATATGGTGTCTAACTTTCTAATCAAGATACGAGTAGAGGGTACTACTCGTATGGTGTGGATACATGTTGAGGGGTCCAACCGTACCCTCATGCGTCTTTTTTATAGTTTAAGTTGAGGGTATTTTCGACATTTCCCCCTAATAACTCCTTTGGATCCCATGACATAAACCACCTTTGGAGGTTTCCTTAACCTATTATTTATAATAAAACACTCTCTAAACAGTCTTAAATCTCTCTCAAGCTCTTGGTTTAAAAAAGGCTAGGGTTTTCTTCAAAGCAATCAATTAAGGCTCTAAAGGTGTGGTTTCTCTCTGAATTCCTTATTGTCTGAGGCATGTTAATTCTCTTTCATTGTTAGTTAAACTAAAAACATGTTTTAGTGAATGGTTTTCATAGTATTATTGAGGTAATGTTTGGGTTTTGAAATATATGTTGGGGGTTTTGGTTGTTCTTGGTTAGATAATGTTTTCCCATGTTTTTTCTTATGGTTTTCATGTTATAATTTTGGTTTGAACATGTGGTTGCATGGAAATAGTCAATTGATACATGGTTTTGATTTTGGAAATCTCATTCCCTCAACATGTTTGTTAAAATGACTATGAGAATGCTTTTGTCACGTAGTTTGACTATTACTGAAAACTTTGCATTGCATAATATTGTAATGAAACTTAAATTAGTTTGGTTGATTTTAAATGGATTGAGGCCTTGGTGGCCATGGATTTGGTTAAATTGGAAATCTTGTGGGGTACATGGGAATCCCCTAAGACTTGGCTAATGATATTACTTGCAAGCTATAGTCGGTATGTTGATACCACTTCATAATGCCTTGATAATTGACTCTTGGAATTGGTGGTTTGGTTATGTACTAAATTTTTTTATTGGGCAATAATGGCGGGTTGTAATAGCTAATCGTTAAGGTGTGATTCTGATGGCGTTGTATTCCTAAGCGATGTAAGAACTGGCCATACTACTTCTCTTGTACAATGATCTTGGATTTGGGAACAACATTGTGTTGGACTAAAGTGGTGAGTTTCCATATGCTGGAAGGCTCCATTTCATGCTATGGACTTCTTTTCGTACTTTTGTTACTTTCTTGGACTTTGTTTTTGGCTATGGTTGGGGGCATGTCCCGACCTGATGTTCTTAGATTTTAGCTAGAGGATTTGCGTGACAACTATGGGCATGGGCGGTGTCGGTATTGGTGTCAGCCGTATGTATAGTTTTTTATATGAACTTTATGAAATGTTTTTCAATTATAATTATTCTATCTTGTAATGTTTGGAATTCATCCGACATAGGGTACAGGGTAGTTATGGTTGGGTATTTGGGGCGGTCTCCGATCTGGGTCAAACATGATATGCCCGACATGACTAGGACCTAGATCAGGTCATGTCATACTATCACTCCTAATCATTCATAGAGAACACCTCCAGAAGAGGGCTTATATCCGAGCCCTATGGTATGTCTATGGTATTTTAGCTGGATTGGCTCAATTATACCATCAAATTTTGGTCTTAGTCCTGTCTTGGGATAGTACCCATATTTCAACATCTCTGATGCAACTATCTTTACAGCATTCGACATTTTTAGTTCAACTGGATCTATCTTCTCCTCGGTCTTTGCATCTTGCATGATCTCCAGAGTATAGAAAGTGGCACCATCTAACTCCTCAGTGGCAGGAATTAAATTGGTAGAATAATAGGATGAGTGAGCTCCCATAGATAGTAACAACTTTAGTGCGGCCCTACTCAAACTGTATACACTGATGGAGGGTGGAGGGAACTACTCTTGCCACGTGGACCGATGGCCTTCCCAACAATAGGTTGTAACTGGATGATATATTTATCACTTGAAATAAGATGGCAAATTTCACATGGTCCTACTTGCAATGTCAGGTATATTTCTATAATGACACTCTTTTGCATCCATCAAAGGCTCTGAATTTCATCTGTTTTTCCCGTATCTTTTTTATGTTTATCCCTAAATCTTTCATAGTGGAGAATGGATATATATTATAACCACAACTGCCATTGATCAGAACTATACTCATAATTTTGTTATGGTATCTGATTGTTATATGAAATGCTTTGTTGTGTACGACTCTTTCTGATGATAGCTCATCATTATGAAAAGAGATCTTATTCACTTCTAGCATTTGTCTAATTACTGCAACTAGAGTCCTGCTTGTGGATTCTTTCTGTGTGCTAACTCAGCATAAAACTTCCATCAGATTATTCCTATGGGTTTCATAATTCATAAGCAAGGACATAATGGATAAGTAGGCTAGTGCTTTCTTTAGCTGTTTTTCGACTGAATAGTTTTTGGGTTGCATTTTCTTCCAAAACTCTATAGCTTCAGCATTAGTAATATTCCTTTTTAGATTTTGATCTTTCCTGGTAACTCCTCGATTTAGATCTTCTAATATGTAACACCTTCCTGGCCTATTCATCCCCATGAGCCACAACAACATCTATCATTTTTCCCTTGGCTTCTGCTCGATAATTCCATGGGGCTACTTTAGTGTCATAATCAATCCTCCCATTGGCTATAGTGGTTACTATAACTCTTGGCAGGTAAGTCTAAATAGTCAAAGGCTTCCTCAACTGAACTACGATAAAAGGTTGTGCTAGTGATATAGTAGCAACTTCTTCTGCATTCCATATGGGAACAAAAGCTTCCTCTAAGTCATATGCTTTCTCCAGAGTAATTATGTTGACTTTTTATTTTCATGATATGGTAAAGGGTTATTGTTCATGTTTGGATCTACAACGATGCGTTTGATTACTCCCTTCTTGATTAGAGACTCAATTTGATTATTCAAACTATAACACTCTTTCACTTCATTCCCTATACTCCTGTGTGATAAGAGCATCACTTGTTGCCATCGATATTTTGAGAGGTTGGATCAGGGGATTTTCCTTCTACTAGATATAACAATCCTGCCGCCCTCAATCTTTCAAACAATTATGCCAAAGGTTCGATAATTGGTGTGTAGGTATGGGTAATTTTTGCTTTGAGATTTGGACGTGGTATTGGTGCATATACTGGTCTATTTTTGTGAGCTGGAGCTTGGATATGAGCATATGGTCTTGGCGGATTTTGGTATGTTGGATCTCGAGGTGGATTGTAATATGGCTGAGTATCGTACACTAGACTATGTGCAACAATCTGGGGGTTGTTAAGGTATTAGTAGGAAGAATTTCCAGGTTGGTAGTATGGTGTTATAGCTAAGACACCTTTTTTCTTCTTATTACTACCAATGGAACCGGACTATATGGCCTTACTTGTGGCTTGTAGTGCAACTATAGACTGGATCTTTCTTGACTTGATCTTTCTTTTATGAAATCTACCATTTTGACCAATTCTACAATCTTTTGGTCCATCATCGACATCATCTTGTCAAAATAAATACCCCACTGATCTTGGATAAAATACTTGGAGAGTTTACTTTTGTCCAGTAGAGGCTGGATCATAGCTGCCTTAGTCCTCCATCACCAAGCATATTGTTGAAATGACTTTGATGGCTTCTTTTGTATGTTTTCCACTGAGAATAGATTTGGGATGATCTCTATATTAAACCTGAAGTGATTTATGAAATCTCCAGCCATTTCATGCCAGTTACTTCATTTACGAGGGTCTTGGCGAGTATATTAATTCAAAAATTCTCCCAACAGGCTTCTAATGAATAACTTCATCCTCAACGTCCCATTTCTTTCTACACCAACCAACTTATTGCAATAAGAACTTAGATGTGAATGTGGGTCACCCTTTCCATCAAATATATTGAACTTTAATGGTTTGTACCTGACTGGTATGTCGATGTC
Source organism: Capsicum annuum (assembly GCF_002878395.1). Lineage (NCBI taxonomy): Eukaryota > Viridiplantae > Streptophyta > Magnoliopsida > Solanales > Solanaceae > Capsicum > Capsicum annuum. The sequence continues at coordinate 151,767,121 of NC_061121.1, read as the reverse complement.
TGGATGGATGCACAAGTCATCATAGTTCAAGCCTTCACTCCCCCTGATGACTTACAGGTTTCTTTATACCCATTTAGACTTTCGTACTGAGATACTATCGACCCTTCTTCATTTTCTTGGACATTCTTCCCCAATCCCGTATACCGATCGACCTTATATAGAACTTTAACAGCTGAAAATGTTGAGAAAATAAGAGCTTCGATAGAATATACTGGTGGCACAATTATCTTGCAAGTGACCTATGCCTTGGGTATGTGTTGCATTATTGGGTGAACTGGAATGGAAAAATTCTGAGTAGGAGATAGAAGATTAGGCGCAGCTCTGGCAATTGGTTGAGGAACAAATGGGGCTTGAGCATATAAAGGTGGATTTGTTAGGTTAGCAGGAGAGACTAAGGGTAATTCAGCATTTAGAGCCTGGAATTAAGTGAGAAGGGTAGCCACTGTAAGATTGTTCAAGTCCCATATTTGGCGTAGTTCTTCTGTCAGGATATCGATTTCTTATGCCATGTTATCCATCTATTCATCGTTCTGGGTGTCTGACATTCTTTGAGAGCTTTCACCGTCATCCACTGGTATCATTGTGGCCTTGTCCTTGTTAGTCATTTTTCCTTTGGATCAGAGGTTGTATTGTGATTCCTCAGCTTATGAGTCAACATAAATACACTTTTCTTTTTGGGGATTAATAAAAAAAAATAAAAGAAAAAGAAAAAAAAGGGAAGCCATGTCAATTTGGGAGACATTGGAAGATGTAACAAACATGTATTTGCCAGAGGTGGGCCTACGATGCAAGCATTAATGATTGATTGATTCTAAGTTTCAAACCGTTCTTAAATTTAGGATGAATCTATTTTCATTAATAATCAAGGAGGGAGTAGAGAACCCCAAGTTACAAAAAGAGAAAGTCTTGAATTTGAGATTACATAATGATTGCCATATTACCATAGAAACATTAACATAGGTCATACAAGACCTTTAGAGAAAGTAAAAGATGGAAGACAAAAGTATAAAAACATCAAGATAGGTCGCGCAAGACCTTTAGAAAACTAAATATAGAAAATAGAGCCTAAGGCCAGGTAGCGGGATCATTATCCAGATCATAATAAGGTCATAGGTGGTATTCTGTGGATGCGTCGGGCTGCCACCATAGTGATATTCATCCTTCTCATTATTGAATCCTATGGGTCCATATTTTCCTTCCTACGGATCCTCCTCTATTTTCTCTGTTAGCTCCCTTTCTTGATCTTTCATTCCTTCCATTGGATCTTTCTATGGATCTTCATCCTGGTCTTCTTCTATCTCTTCTTTGGGTTTATTATCCATTATAGGGATAAGATGGTCAACCAATCCTTGAATTACCTGCTGGTAAATGGGGGTGGATATAGGCATGAGGTGTAGAAGTTGATCTTGAATTTGATCCTCCCTATGAACGTTGGTGATCCATTTAAGTGCTTTATAGCTTGGTTGGGCTAAAATTACTCCCAATATGTACCATGTATAGTATTCTGGGGTGCAATATGGATCAACCCCTATTCCTGAACTGACAATTCCTCCCTATCCATTGATCAAATTTCTAAGTCTCTCTATGGGATCCTTCCTTCATAATCTCTCTCTGCTAATGCCATGTTTGACCATTGGGGAACATCTTGGGTTCTATCGAACTACCAAATAATTCTCAATGGTGCATAAGGATAGATCCTTTCTAGCCCAATCAGTTCTAAGAAGTAACAATAATGTCTCTTCAATATTGCCCAACTGGTTATCCACGGTAGTTTCCATTGAATGAGGTTATCATTAAGGTGAGTTAAGAAATTCACCACTGCTCTTCATTACATGAAATGTCACATATGTTCATTATGAGCTCATTACTGTGGATTTTATTGCATCCCACCTCCTTGATGCCATTATACATATTTCTCCTATAAAAATGCTTCAACGCCCACACTTGAAGCATTGAATTACATCCTCTGAAAAAGTGTACCCTCTGGACCACATAGATAATAACTGAAAGATTTCTTTCAGGATCATTGGCACGATCATCACTTTGGGTGATTCTCTACACATAAAGACAACCATTGGAAGTGAGTTGATGTTTATTCAGTTCCCCCTCGTCAGGAACACCATGATACCCAAGAATGCCAATATGAGGATGATGGCTCTGTGCCTTTCCCAGTCGATGGAAAAGAAAAACTCAATTTGAAATCGATTATAGCTTTCTCTTCGACCATATCTTTTGAAAAGATATCCTAGGCTGACCCAACCTATCTCGACCATTCTTAGTTTTGGACCAACTATTAACCCTAATGAGCAAAGAAAGCTGCTTACCAAAGTAGTCAGTAGAGTCAAAGGTGCCTGTCCCACTAATGATAAGTTAGTAATTTGACTTATTTCCTCCAACGTGGGTGTAATCTCAAAGTTTGAAAATCTGAAAGTAACCATAGTTGGATCCCAAATTTTGATCGTCAGTTGAATGAATAGCTTGTTCACTCTTCGTTCCATCTAATCAGTCAAAGATCCTAGTGGCGACATCACTTCTTCTCTATGAGCCACTCGGATGTTTCCCCACCAATACCTTAGGATCTAGAGATCTTTGGAAATTATCTGAATGTTTGCAAGGTTTTGATTGATTTTCATCTGATTAAAGAGAAAAAAGTGTAAGTTTAATGTCCCGAATCTGTTATGGTCCAAATATTTGGATCAATAAATTATTTTCACACAAATAATGTCATTTGGGTTTATAAAGACCCCATTGACGTGAAGGGTGGCTTCCTAACTGCAGAAACGATGCCTTGGAACGTTCTGCCTAAGGTATGTGCAATGTGTCCTATTTCTAGAGTAAGACTATTTCCTAGATGTTTAAGAGTAGTACTGAACAACTGTGAGAAGATGCACTAATATAATTAAACCGACTCTGAAACTAAGAAATCCAAAGATAATTCAGAGAAGTGCAGTACACCCCTCGCATGTTCAGTGTGTGAATTGTGTACAATCAAAGACTTGATAGGAAAAGTAAAAGTGATAAAGCAGTAACAAGTAGTACTGATCAAGAAAATAGGAAATGCAAGTTTGAGTTTAGTTTGCGTCCTTTCAAACAAAGCATGATATAAATGCAAATAAAGCAAATAACACAATGAAGCATAATAATCCTAAACTAAGCCTGCTCAAGTAAAAACCTAAGTTTAGTATTCTCCAACAGAGTTGCCACAATGTTGCGCCCTATTTTGAATCGATCGAAACATCACACAACTTATGGTGGCTCATTGTGACTCTCAGATTTTTGAAAATTCATTTTTTGAGTTGCCATCTAAGCTTTTAGAAAAATTAGAAAAACATTATTTTTATGTAAAACTCTGTTTTGGTCTTTCAAAAACGTTTTGAGATTCCGAATAAGGATTTTGGTAACTTGAGAGGAAGGTGTTTAACACCCTTCACAGCCTATCTGAAAATAGTCCTTAGACTCAGTTTAGAGAAAATATTTGAAAAAAGTAATTGCTTTATTATTTGCTAAATATAGTGATAAAAACACTTTTAAAAGAGAAAATTCAAATTATATAAAAATACACTACTACTATATACAAGAATATAATTTATTGTAAAATATATATATGCATTTTCTAGGATATGAAAATGGGAGAGAGAAAAAAATTCAATATTGACGTTTTATAAAATTCAATGACTTATAATTTTATGAGAATGTAAAGTTTAGTAACACATAAGGGTAAATTTATTAAAGAATTAGTAACGTGAAGATTTATTTCTTACAAATATTATTACGCATGTCTAAAAATATGAAAAGTAATTTATGTTCAAGAATAAATTTATATAGATGCACTTATTTGAAGTAAAAAAATATATATAGCATCAAGATACATTAATTCTTGGTTAAAATAGACTAGTGTGTACAAAAAATATGATAATGTTCATTTATTTGCAGGATTTTAAAGTAATGGTTAAAAATTAAATAAATTTATAAGTGAAATATGAATATATAGTTGAAATAAGGTGTAAATAATAATAGTAATAAATTAGGATAAATAATAAATAATGATTAGAAACTTGTATATTGTAGCGCATATATATAAATATACCTCGTATTTAGTTTTTTGGAATCTGACAAAAATCTCAAACAAGAATTGCAAATTAAAATGTTTGGATTATTCAACTTGTTGAAATAAATTGAAATTGACGGATAAGCTCTTTCAAAAAATCTGAGTTTTTAGCGATTTGCTTTCCTATTAAATTAGTTTTGAAATTTTATTTTTTAATTTATAAGAAAGACATAGAGATTACTATGTTAATTTTACTAAAGATATTTTTGAGCAAAAGTTAGTTTTTTAAAATAATTAGCCAAACATTGAAATGATAAAATCAATATCTTTTACGAGTTAAATTAATCATATATAATTTTGCAAAAAGGCGAGTGTATTAATCTACCTTAAGAAAATTCACAAACGCTAAATCAATGTAAATATGATAATCAAATAATGTAAAGCAAGTACAACAATAATAATACTATTTCAAGTTTCCAAATAACATAATAAGAATAATAAAGTACTTCCTCAGTCCCATTTTACCCGTCCCAAATTTCCTAATTTGATGTTCCATTTTACTTGTCCTATTTTACTTATCAAGACAAGACAATTTTTTTTTCCATTATACCCTTAATATAATTGATTACTCCTCGTTATTAGCATTCTTGAAAAATATTACAAAGAGGAGTACCATTAAAAATATAAATGGTGCTTTGGTATTAGTCATCCATCAATATTGAACTAACAACAAGACACAATTAACACAAAATTAAGGAAAAGACCAAGAATTCTTGTGATTTCCTACAGATTTACAAAAATAGCCAATGCTGATATTTTTTTGTTCTTAAGTTTTCACTCTGTTTCCCCCTAATTTTTAGCTTTTTGGAGCTCTCCTAGCCTTCCCTTTTCTCTGTTTTTGCTCCATCCATTCTTTTTGTGATTTTTCTCTGTTTTCTCAATTTCAAGCCCTTTTGTTCCTGGATAATACCCACGAAAATACCTGAAGTTTGATTGAATTACCAGTTAAGTATACTGAACTTTGCGGGGGTCCTATTACCCCATACTTTTTTTTCGTATTTTAATGGCATATATCTGCCACTTGGCACACTGCGTGTGATTCACGCGCATTGAGCGCGTGAACAGTGTTAAAAACGTTTTAAAACTCTTTTTTTTTTGGCAAACAGCCCCTTAATTTTATAATTATTTAAATTGTTATATTTTTATTTATTTTTTCATTCTTCTTTCTTCTTAATGGAACTCGAAAAATCATGAAAATTTTTTTATGTATGAAACTCAAAATCTTTCCGAATTAATGAAACGATTAATGGTTACAATTAATGGAAAGATTTTTTCTGAATCTTTTGAGTTCCATTTATAATTTGAACTCGGAATTATTAATGGATTCGAACTCAGAATTATAATTTGAAATGATTAATAGTTATAATTAATGGAAAGATTCCAAATTAAATTTCATGTATGGAACTCGAAAAATTCCTTAATGGTTATAATTTAATGGAACTCGCTAATTGAAACTCAATGAATGATTCGGAAGATTCAAACTTGAAAACTCGCTAATTTGATTTCGAGTTCCATTAATGGAAATTGAATCTTCTGAGTTCCATTAACGGAAGATTGAATAGTTTCATGGAAATTGAATATTCCGAGTTCCATTAACAGAAGATTGTATAGCTTCATACATGAAATTAAATTTTTTGAATCTTTCGAGTTTCATTCATGAATTTTTCGAATCCTCTAAGTTCCATTAATGGAAATTGAATCATGAAATTAAATTTTTCGTATCTTTCGAGTTCCATTAATGAATTTTTCGAATCTTCCGAGTTCCATTAATGGAAATTGAATCTTCCATTGAGTTTTCAATTAGCGAGTTTCATTGAATCTTTCCATTAATGGAACTCGCCAATTGAATCTTTCTAGTTTCAATGGAAAATTAATGGAAGATTCCATTCAATTATTTGAAAAAACTTTCTTCATAAATTCAATGGAATCATTTGGAAAATTTAATATGGTTGTAATTGTGAAAAAATGTTGAAAAGTGATAAAATGGAGAAAAAACAGTGCGTGTACTACACTTTTCACGGAAAAAACTG
>NC_061121.1:151720983-151758483 GCF_002878395.1 Capsicum annuum | reverse complement strand
TTTCTACTTGAATTTAAAGAATTAATTTACTAGGGTTCATACCCCATTTCTTATTCTTCAAGATTATGATGTTTCTACATGAATTAAGTCTTATTTTGCACAAAATTTCATATTTACGTAAGTTTTACCCATAAAAGTGATCATATACATTGGATTTAATATTTTGACATGATTTCCTATGAGTTGATAACGGATTATGATTTCGAGCACTATGCACCCTGCTTACAAGAAGTCTAAGCTTATTAGTTTAGATTACCAAGTATTAAAACGTGACTTAAGTTTCAGTTTTGATCGTATGATCTCAAATAAGACATGAATTTCACAAGTTTCTTTATGAGTATAATTTAAGCAAGAAAAACATAGTTGGTATTTAGTTTATAGACCCACATGCTACTTTAAGGTGATCTTCATAAGTATGAGAATAAGTATATATTTTTGGGAGTATTATTTAACACCTAGAGGGAAATGTACGTTCAATGCATCCTATTTGCCAGAAACTACATACAACTGTAGGTTTTAGGGGTCTCACCAGAGAGTGTGCTCCTTATCCAAATGGGATCATGTTTAGTGATCACTCTAAGACAAGGTTCTATACCAATGGTAAGAATTTAACAACCTTCCTAAATGAGGGTTATACGTTGGACTCTATGCTAACTCACATAGTTTATGTCAGTTATGAGAATCTCCCACGAAGAAAACAAAAGTAAAGATTTTAGAACCTAAGTGTAATGACTCACAACCTTTATTCAGATGTTGTTTGATGATTTATGGTCTTGTTATTTCAACTTTCAATTTTATTCTTGATCAAGGTGAGTTCATCTACATTTAACCTGCATGTTTTCAGTTATGGTATATGATGTTTTTACTTAATGCATTCACCCTACATACTCAGTACATTCCGGAAGTACTGACCAAATATATGTCTATGAGCTACATTGTTTTATAATGTACAATCTGGTGTTCTTCCCCAATAACATAGGTAACCAGGATCATCACTTCCTATATTCAAATAGTTGGTAAGTCCTCATAGTCCAAGGGACAAGTTCATGATGGTTCCAAACATTGTTTAAGTTAATTCAGTTATTCAGCTTTCAGTTTGAGTCAGATGGACTTTGTTCCAGTAGCTCTTCAGTTTTAGTTAGTGGTTTTTCAAGACTAGTCAGCTTGTGTTTCTTTTAGTTTTTTCATAGATTTAAAAGTTATTGAGCAATGGTATTTAATAGATAAGTCATTCATTTTAACTTAGTTGTAAATTTTCTTCAGTTTTGCTCATATTTCAAGATTATGTAGTAGAGCTCAAAACTTAACATATATCATGGGTTAGTTTGGGCTACTTGTAGTTCCAAGCAGTGTGTAATGTTCAGGGGGTATCTTTGGGGCACTACAAAATTGGTATTATACCCTGAGGTTTTAAAGAGTCCTAGGGATTCTGACAAGCCATATTACATAGAGTCTTGATCATGGGTGTGAAACACACCACACTTATGAGAAAGTAGCTATGGAACTTATTAGGAACCATCTCTTTTTTCATGATCTCTATCATGCTTTAAATTTATCTATATCTTCTCTAATTCGTGATTTTACGTGACAGATAATACCTTTTTATAGAGCTTATGCACGCACAAATGGGGATCAGTTAGCCCCACCACCACCTGCGAACCCTCTGAATAAAAATGTTTCTCATGCTAAGTTTTGGGATACTTTCCAAGTGTTAGCTCAGGATGTGAATGTAAATTCTTAGAAAAATCTGCCAGTAGCAGTCATACTTAATTAGAATGGTAATTTAGCTATATTTGGAGTGTGAGATTTCATGAGGATGAATCCACCTGAGTTCTTCAGGTCAAAGGTGAATGAGGATCCTTAATTTTTCCTTAATGAGGTGAAGAACATTACCCAAATTATGCATGTTACTGAAGAGAAAAGTGTGAAATTGGCTTCTTATTAATTGAAGGATATTGCTTATGACTGGGTTACTATATGGAAGGAAGATAGAGGTGAGAATCCAGCTCCTATGAGTTAGGATATATTTCAGACAAATTTTCTAGATAGGTTTTTTCCTGGAAAGATGAAAGAAGCTAAGGTAGAGGACTTTATGAACCTGAGGCAGGACCAATGTCTGTGAAGGATATCTTAAGTTCACTCAGGTAGCTAAGTTTGAACAGGAGTTGTTGCCAAATTCTAAAGCTCGTTTGAGTAAGTTTGTCACTGGTGTATCTGACTTAGTGGTTAAGGAGTATAGGGATGCCATGTTACATATTTAAAAAATTATGCTAAATATATTAAGGGTGAGAAGATGAAGAAAGGGGAGAAAGGATCAATAGGGCTAGAACCGAATAGTTTGAGTTTAGTCAGTAGAAGCTAGGAGGGGTAAATCGTTCTTAATTTCAGGGTCACTCATCAGCACCTGCACCATTCTCGGCTAGTGCCTCTGCACCCTAAACATAGTAGGAGTAGTTAGAAAGGTCAGCATCTACTAGATCTCAGGGTAGCATTTTTAGGGGAAGGACTAATCCAACATGTATAAGGTATGGTAAGAACGATCTGAGTTAGTCCTTGATCGGTAGAGATGGTAGTTTTGGTTTTGGTAAGATGGGTCACTGGATCAAGGAATGCCCTTAATATAAGAAAGGAGTTAAAGATGCTCTTCTTCATATTAAGTCTTCAAATTCAGCAGCTCAGTCAGGCCGCCCTACCACACATAAAGGTGCATCATCCAGTACCAGTGGCGGTCAACATCAAAACTAGTTTTATGCTATACTTTTTGTAAGGAGCAGGAGAGCTCAACAGATGTAGTCACTGTTATGGTTTGTGTCTTTTACCCTAATGTTTAGATGTTATTAGAATCAGGGTCAAACCTCTTTTTTATGATCTCACTTGTTGCTGTGAATTTTGGTATAAGTCCTAAGAGTCTTTTTGAACCCTTCTCAATTTCTAATTTAGTGGGTGAGCCAGTTTTCGCTAGATGAATATACAAAAGTGCCCTATTACAGTCCTCCATAAGGTCACTTTAGCAGATTTAATAAAGCTAGAGATGATAGATTTTGATGTTATCCTTGGTATGGATTGGCTTTATTCATGCTGTGCCTCAATTGATTATTGCAACCAAGTTGTGAAGTTTCAATTTTCTTATGAGTCAGTTCTCGAATAGGAGGGTAGTTTAGTATCTCTCAAAGCTCGTTTTATTTTTTATCTTAAGGCCACAAAGTTAATATCAAAAGGGCTTATTTAAAATTTAGTTTGAGTTAATGATACTAAGTTTAAAAATCCAACCATTCAGTTATTTTGAGTAGTCAGTGAGTTTCTAAAAGTCTTTTCCAGAGGATCTACCCAGGGTCTCTAATAGAGAAATAGAGTTCGAGATTGATCTCCATCCCAATACCTAACCTATATCCATTCCTCCTTATTTTATAGCTCTGATCGAGATTAAAAAGTTGAAAGAGCAACTTAAGGACCTCTTAGATAAGGGGTTCATCAGGCCTAATGTTTCCTCGTGGGTGGGGTTCTCCATTTCAATTTGTGTACAAGAAGGATGGCCCACTCAGGATGTATATAGATTGCAGCCAATTAAACAAGGTCACCATCAAGAATAATTACCCCATCCCTAAAATTAATGATTAATTTGATTAGCTTTAGGATGCTCATTAGTTTTCAAAGATTGATCTCAGATGGAGGTATCACCAGTTGAAGGTTAGGGAGCGTATCATCCCAAAGACTACTTTTAGAACCTGGTGAAACACCCTGGGTTTGGGACCCTTAGAAAATTTCCTATATTTTTGGTTTCTAGTCAAGGTATGACTAGGAGGTACAGGTCATATGCTGGGGTATAGTTGGTAAGGTTGGGTCGTACACTAACCAGTAGTAGTTGGTGGGTTGGATTGGTTTCTAGAATGGTACTACTTCTGTCGGTATGAGTTATATGGTCGAATATGGGTCATATAGTTGGGTTTTCCTTCACTTAATCTGAGTCTCAGTAAAGTAACTTGTATTTGAGTACAAGTCGCTTATGATGGGTCGTGAGATAGGGAATGAGTCATGTTTTCCAACTCGTATGTTGGATAGTGTCAACTCCTCTTGGTTCTATTATGGGTATGAGTTTAGGGTACTAGTCGTATCCTTAGATACAGTTTGGCTTGCATGGTCTTATGTTGACTAGTTTGGGGGTCTAAGGGAGGTGTAAGGTACGAGCAGTGGGTACCACTTATATTGGAGGGTACGACCAGTATGATTAAGTCGTACCCATCTACGAGGATTTTATGCAGTTAATTTGGGGGTAATCTGGACATTTTACCTCTTAACCCATTATGACCCCACGACTTATATCACACTTGGGAGGTTATTTTCCCTATTATTTTAATCTAAATTACTTAGAAACACTCTCTAATTTTCCCTAAGGCTCTTGGGTAAAGGAAGGCTAGGGTTTTATCTAAAGGAGCAATTTGGGGCTTAATTGGGTATTTCTCTCCATCATCTTCATCACCTAAGGCAAGATACTTCTCTATCATTGTTAGTTCTAACTAAATTCATAATTTATACAAATTTTTCATGGCATGATTATTGTATGATTTTGGGGTTTTCAAATATGTGTTGGGTGTTTTTGGTATTAAATGTTTGGTTATAGTTTTTGCCATATTTTATTTATGCTTTTACATACTTTAATAGTGGTTTGGATAATTGGTTGCATGGGAATGGTTAATTGGTAATTGAAATTGGTTTTGAAATACTATACCCCCAACATGTTTGATAAAATGCCTATGATAATGCTTTACTATGCTATTGGAGAGCGAAGGGTACTTGGGAATCCCCAAATCTTATGGTATCTCTGATTTATGCGGCTATGACAGCACCCAAGCGTACACACAAGTGTATGTGTTCTACCAAGTAATATAGTGTCCTTCAAGAAAGTCGAGTTATCAATCCCACAGAGATAAGATTTGGCAACGATTTGAATTCAGTTCTCAATTTAGATTCACTTGATGCAACAGTAACCAAATAAAGAGTTTAGAAATTGTTAATTAAAACCAAACAATGCAGAAAGTAAGGGTCTTGAGATAATCAATAAGAGAAAAACCAGGGTTGAATCACTTTGAATAATCATATTATGCTATTGGATTTCATTCGTCAACTTGCTTATCGTGGTTGTTGATTCGTAGGGTTAATTACGCGATTATGGTTTTCAACCTCTAATCTATTACCTAAGTTGAACCTTACACCTACATCATTGAGTGGGGATGTATTAATTCACTTAAGCTCTTTAAAAATATCATCCTACATATGAATTAAGTAAGGTATCTAAGTACATCCTTATCCTAGATAATAATTCAAGTTTCTTATTTTATAAAGAATCAAGAACCATACCCTGCTTATTCCTATGTTTTATTGCTCTATTTCCTCTCCCTAGTTTACAAGGTTGACAATTTTTAAGGGTCACGAATCCTTAAAATAGTTAAAACGAGAATAAAGAAACAACTAATATGATAAGCTAAGAAAACAAACTTAATCCATAACAATAATAATCATGTTCTAGGCTTCAACCCCGGAAAGAGGGCGTTTATCCACACATAGTCATAATCGCAATCACAATGAGGTAATTATAACACCCCAAATCTGGTACCTGGAATGCTACATGGTGCTCATGAACCCGAAAGACCACAAGCTAACCCATGACTGATATCTGTACTTGAACACTGGATAATATACTGTATAAATGCGGTTATAGTAGGATGAAACATGCCATAAGGTTCAAAACTTATAAACATCTAATAAAGCCGTATCTGAATAATGTGGTACAACAATACCAAATTGAAACAATGTCTGAAAACATCTAGTCTGAAAACACTGTAGTCTGAAAGCCTCTAAGCTGTTTGAATAAAGAGTTGATGGGACATGTCCCCAACTAACTCCAACTACTAAAATAAACTAAGTAATGAAGAAATAAAGTAATGATCATGTCCTCGAAGGATGAGGACTCACTGCTAACTCTGACTGTTGAAATTGGAATACTACTGATGCTCTAGAGCTCGTGCATCTGCACCTATGGTATAGAATAAAACACCATAGTGTAAATGCGTCAGTATAATTGAATATACTAGTATGCATGTGAGGTAGGCTGAATATAAAGGGTTTAAATGCATGAACAATGCTAACTGACTATATAACATGAACGTGAGAATACATGCATGAATAAGTGAATGTGATTGAATTCGTGATGGAACTGACTACTGAGTCTGATTAATGACAACATAAGTCACTGATAACTGATATAACTAATACTGACTAACTGTATCTGACAGTCTAGGTTCTGATGGAACTAACTGAGTTCCATACTATTCTGAGTTAACTATATCTGACAGTCCTGAAATTCTGAAGAACTATCTGAGTTCTATTACTGAGAATGAGTCTGAAATTGTACCTGCGGGAAGTAGCCATCTAACTAATATACCCCAAATAAAGAAATATATCTAGGTTGAGGTCCAATCCATAACCCCAATTGGAAGGGTGTCAATACCGCGCCATTGGTAAAGACAAGTTGTGGGTGACGCTCATCTGGCAGTGCCCCCAAAAGAAAATGGTAGGACCTTTATCTGACAGTATTTATCCACCTCATCAACTCTTATCTGTTAGTGTTGATGTCTCAACCTATGCTGGCTACATAGTTCTAGAATGCAAGGATTGCTTCTAAGGATCACACCCTAAACTGCCAGTGTGTGTCCTCATCCTTGGGTTCACTCGGTGCTAAATCCTACTCCCATCTGAATAGACACTGAACATGATTAACTAAACTGAACTGGACTGAGTTCATTGAGTTCCATTGAATGAAGGAATACTACTGAGGTTACTGAAGTACTGATCTTTTTGAGATTACTAGGATTATTGAGTTTAATGATTTTTCCTGAGTCACATGACTGACTGAATTCTAATGAACATGGATTGACTGAGGATATCGTGAAACATGATAGTGTCTCTAGGAACACATCTAAATTGTCGGTTACAAGTACCCCTAGGACTCGATAGACGAAAACTGACAAGGCATGACATTCTTGAATATACAACTAACATCAACAATTCATAATACAATAAGTTGGGGATTTCATGAAGTACATGGTTATCATAATCTTGTACATGGAAGGAATGCATATACTCAATGTCATAATTTCATACTCTAACATCACGAGCATTCCAACAAACATCTACATTGCACATCAATAGCATGGGAGTCATTTGAACATAAGGGTAAAACATGAATCCTTCATTTAAGTCACAATTGAGTCATAGTACATAATTTCTAGTCTCTTAGGCATTTTATCAAAGACTTAGGGTGCATGACTTAGGGCATGGCATAATCATCAAATTAACATATCATAAACAAATAAAATTCATGGTATTCAACTCACATGCTAATATATTTTCATAAAAAAATAGATAAGGATTCCAACTTGGGAATCATACAACAACAACAACCACATGAACATAATCAACACATAGCATGAATATCATAATTCATAGTTTAAAACTTGATTCTTGAGCTTCATGGATGAAAGGAATCCATGAATGAACACTATGCATACTTGAGAAATGAAACCTTGAAGGTTCTTGGATGGATTTCTTGAGATTGATCTTGATTCTCAAGGGCTAGGGTTTTGTTTTCTTGAGACAGAATATTCTTGATATTGGGAAAAAAGTGAATAATAAGTAGCTAAGGACATTTTTAGGGCTTAAATACCACATCTGGGTGGAATAAAATCATGGGAAAAGACCCATTTAACCCTGGACACGTCTTTTAATTTTTGTGAAAATTTTCTGATCTGGACCCTTGGCACGATATGGCGCTATCGCGCTGTCTCTGGAAAGTGACAACTGGAAAATTGCATGTTGGCGCGACGCGGTGCAATGCGTTGCCACCTTGGACATGACCTGTAATCTCACCTCAATGCGCTGGTATCGCATTGGAATACTAGAAAAGGACAATTGTGAACTGGGCCTTTGGCACGACGTGCCACTATCGCGGAGTAATACTGGAGATCGATAATTTCCATTTAAGCAGGCTCCGTGATGCGTTGATGGCTCAGGTGATACACTTTCTCACTATAAAGGCTCTAACTTTTCGCCCGGGTGTCGAATTTGGGCGAATTTGGTATCGATGGAAAAGTGTATTCATCTTTAAACCATGTCTTTAACATCTTCAGGACGAATTTAAGCTTGGTAGAAGTACAGGGAAATACAGTAATTAATGACTAAAAATATGTATTAACTAGTTTAAAACAATAAAAACCTAAGTTATGAAGTTGTATCAGCCTTCTTGACACTCCAAGACGTCCAAAGATGATTAATATTGACTACAAATATGTATTTATAGTAGACAACAAGTTCCAAGCCCATTAGGATTCAATTTGCATTTCTTAGCTGTGTTTAAAGGGGGGTCGCGATGTGACACTGGTTTGACATGACTAGGGGTCGTGATGCACTAGCTACTTGGTTCAAGTAAGGGTCGTGATGCGACGCTGGATTGACTCAAATCGGGGTCGCGATACGCCCCTATCGCGATACCTCTCTGAAATTTGCTTCTTGAAATTTAGTTATGTGTTGGACGTTCCTCCATTCATCCTTGACTTTGTGGCGTCTTTCCCATGGTTTTCCAGCCTCAAAATCGTCTATATATCATAATATTAAGCTCACAAATGATCCTACAAGAACACACCACACGAATTAGAAGCACAAACAACACTATATCCATAGCGATGATTCAAAAAACAAGAGCTTAAACTAGGGTGATTTTCATGGTTTGCCTCTTTCTTTGACTCAATTGAACTTTATACACTTGCAAGAAGTTGTTACATATATAATAACACATTTAAAACCATAAGGAACACATAGAACTCAATTGAATCCAACAAAATAGACTAGACAAGCAACTAGTTCAAGCTAGGAAGACTAGTTTTCTATATTGAACTCAAATTGACTCTTTTAAGTACAAACTCACTTGGAACCTTATAAACACATGTTTTAACACATTTATCTCATTATCAACCATTATAGCTTAGAATTATCCTCAAAACAAGGCTAAAAATGATAGAAGAGGGACGCTAGAATGCATAAATACACCCAACATCACCACCCCACACTTAAAACCTTGTTCGTCCTCGAACAACTCTTAAATACAATCATCATCAACTAAGGTGACTCTACATTTCCACAAAGATAAAGCTAGCACTACAATGACTATATGGAATGCAAGTTATTCACTAAGAACGTTATTTACACAATTGATAGCTCATGAACACTACTCTAAAACTTTCTAGCCTCAAGAATTGACTCACCAAGTTGGAAAACTCATGCATATAATTCAATCAAAGACATCATACAAATCACCCACATTCATCAAATATTTTTCCCTCACAATAAGAGAGTTACCCATAATCACTCACAATAACTCAATTTATAACATAATGGGTACAAGAATTAAATTACGCTCACTCTCACAAAGAATTCACAAGTTACACCCAATTAACCATAGGCTTACCCTTGGTGTAATGCTCCATTAATAGTCGAATGTATATCTTAGGATTAATTAGGACTTTTTCGGGTTGTAATATAGGCTAAGGGACAGGTAAAAACTATTTGGGGATAGTTTCAATCCTCTCTAAGCGCTTTAATACATTACATTATATATTTAAAATCACTCTCCAACAACCAAATTATACTTATTTATTCATCCATACCTTTTGTTTTTTCCCCATCTCTTTTAAGCATTTTCACAAACACTTGGTGGACACATAGTTTACTACCACAAGAATTAATTTTTCTCTTTTTTCTCAATCATGAAAATATTTTTAGCATAAATTATATCACAACCATCCACCACACATCAATTATACACCAATAACCATTACCTTTGGGCATTAGTTTCACATTTTTCTTATTTAATTTCTCAAACTCCTTACTAAATCAATTTTTCATTAAAGCACTTAGGAGATTTTTGGATCAAATTATAGCCTATTAAAGAAGGGATTAGGCTACTTATGAGGTTGCCAAAGAAAAAGCTAAATGCTCAATAGAATGTAACTAGAATAATGCACAAGGGCAGAACAAATAAAAGGTATAAAACAAAG
Organism: Capsicum annuum; assembly: GCF_002878395.1. Classification (NCBI taxonomy): domain Eukaryota; kingdom Viridiplantae; phylum Streptophyta; class Magnoliopsida; order Solanales; family Solanaceae; genus Capsicum; species Capsicum annuum. Next base: position 151,748,377 of record NC_061121.1, on the reverse strand, counting down.
CTATCAAAGAAATACCTAAATCATCTCCTAAACTCACACTCTTTATTTTGCTTCACACATACATCAAGAAAGTTCTATACATCTCATACAACAAGGAATATGCAAATACCTCAAACGCATACATGACACATGATCAACTCAATAGGATCATCATAGACTCTCAACCAAACAATAGCATGAATTCAATTTTAAGCCACAAGTACAAGAGTCATACACATGAGCCTAGGAGTCTCAAAAATAGTAGTTCACACCAATCAACATGCTTTAACAAACAAACACACTTGCATTATGTAAATAAAAATAGCACTAACAAGAATATCTCATTTATTCCTAACACATTTTTTTTAAATTGAGCCAAAATTTGGGAATTTCCTCCATTTTCCACCCCACACTTAAAACCGAGTTCCCAAAGTGAATTTAAAAATAAGATTAGAAATACACCCTGAGGCCTCTAGGCCTAGCTAGTAGCATCTTCACACATAAATGAGATTCATGGGATCCCACACTCAATCTTTGCCATGCTCTTAGATCAGGTTTCAGGTACTCAGACTTTTCATTAATCTGCGAATCAATTAAAAAACAAAAAATATATGAAATAAAAAATAAAATAAATTGAAAATAAAACATACATTAGCTTGGGTTTCCTCCTAAGAAGCGCGTAATTTGGTGTCGCGGTACGACGTATATCAACTTAACCATATTCCTTCATCTTTTTCCTCACACTTGGAGGCCATCTTCTTATCTTTTTCACCCCTTTTGAGTGTGAATTCTTAAGAGCCACAGGTTTCTAAAATTTATCCTTTTTAGGCTCATCAACTTTCATCATGTCAGGCTTAGGAGATAAAGTATTAGGCTGCATAATCAGGTAGTTTGAGGAGGTATTTTATGGACTAGTGACCTCACACTTGTTCCCTTCAATAACAGTAATCATACATAAATCTTTAACTTGGTACGTAATTGTGGGTGCTTTGTATACATCAAAAATCACCTCTTTATCCTCTACCCTTATTTTGAGCGTTCCTTCTCTAACATCAATTAACTCTCCTCTGATTGCTAAAAATAGGTTACCCCAAGATGATTGGTACTTGTTTGTCTACCTCAAAATCAAGAACAATAAAGTCAGCAGGTATAATGAATTTACAAACCTTTATGAGAAAATCCTTAATTATTCCATCCTGATGTGTGAATGACCCATCTGCCAACTACAACACCACGTTGGTCTGTTTAGACTCTCCCAAGCCCAATGTTTTAAATAATGATAGCGGCATCAATTTGATTTTTACCCTTAAATAACTCAGAGCATGGACTTCTTTACTCCCAACTTGGATTGGGATAGCAAACTTTCCTTGATCTCTCAATTTCTTAGGGATTTTTTGTGTCATCACAGCACTACACTCTTCAGTGAGTGTTATAGCTCCCACATCGTACAATTTTACCTTCTTAGCCATTACATCCCTTTAGTACTTTGCCTACTTGGGCATACTCTACAAAATATCTAACAAAGGTAAGTTAATGTAGAGCTCTTTGAATGCATCAAAGAACTTCTTAAACAGTGCATCCTCCTTCGCTTGAATTTTCCTCTAATTGAAAGGTAGTGGCAGTGTCTTCTTCACTTCTGATTCAACAACTTTTTTTCAAGAACTCAGACTTCCTTAACTTTTCAACAACTTCTTCATTTACTTGCTGGGTTACCACATCAGCCTCTACCTGCTTTGTTACCTCTGGAGGTTCTCCTTAAAGTTCTTTACTGTTTTTCAAGGTGATTGCCATGACTTTCTTTGGATTTTCTGTATCAGCTTGCAATCCACCTTGTGGCCTAGTATTTACTGCTTGCTGATTTTTTGATACGTGCAACTCTAGACTTCTTGTGGCTGCTTGCAAATTTTTTAAGACTACAATAAACTATGTCTGATTAGATAAGATCTATTTCATCATCTCCTCCATATGTCTGCTAGGCTGATTTGGTTGGGCCTGTGGCTGTGGGGCATTCCATGGTTGTTTGCCACTTTATGTTGTAGGCATTACCATAATTTTACCTTTGAGCATTCCCTATATACATCACAGATTTTAGATTTGAAGCACACATAGCCACTATAGGACCACTATTGTCGCATACCTTACACCAATCTGTAACTTAGTGGATAGCATTGACTGTAGCTATAGGTGCTCCCAACTTCATACTGCTGAACTAAGTGTTGATAAAATTTTGTAAGGTAGAAACCTGTGTAGATAAGGCTATGAATTAGTCCACCTCCAATACACCCGTAATTATTTTTGTGGCAATTTTAGAATCTAATTGCCACTATGGATTTCCTTGTGCTATGCGGTTTAATAATCTGTACAGCTCATCATAAGTCAACTCCAGTGCTTGACCACCTACAGCTGAATCTAGAAAAATCTTTGGATTGTGATCAAGAGCTTTTACAAAAGTATGAGCAAGTACCCCATTGTACTGTTGGTAGTGTGGACACTCCCGAAGAAGAGCCTTGAAGTGTTCCCAAGCATAATAAAGGTTTTCATCAGGCTTTAAGTTGATGCTCACTATCTCACTACAAAGTCTCACAGTCTTGCCTGATTGAAAGAATCTGATGAGGAACTTCCTGGATAAGTCATCCCATAAATTGATTGAATTAGGCGACTCCGCATTCAACCACCTTTTAGCTTTCCCTAAAAGTGAATAAAGAAATAGTATTAGCCTCACATAATTTGAGTCACCCCGATCAGAGTGAATATATCAGTAAGCTCAACGAAGGTCTGCAAGTAATGTATCAGTAAGCTCAATGAAGGTTTGCAAGTAGACTTATGGATCCTCATGTGAAAGCCCTGCAAATTGTCCACTACTAATAAGAAGATATACCATATTATGTTTCAAGTCAGAATTCCCTTCAGCTGCTGGTCTTTGAATTGAGAAAGTTAAGTTTGTTGGAAGTGGGATTGTCACTTCCCTAACCTTCCTACCTGCTGCTTGTTGTTCAGTCATAGGAATAGTATTCTCTTGGCCTTCTTGGATTTGAGGAATTCTAGGGAGAAGGATTTCTTCTCTCCTACATTGATGGTAAAGTAGCTCGGGTTTTGGGCTTGGTTCTACCAACTCTCGATCCTTTGCCATCTTATAAACAAAGAAACCTATCTCCTGCAAACACAACAACAAGACCAAGCATAAAAACACCAAATAAATCTAAAAGTAAAACTAAAATAAACAATTGCCAAAATAAAATTCCCTGGAAACGGCACCAAAAACTTGACAATGCTTAAGCACACACGCAAGTGTACATGGTCTAACAAGTGATATAGTGGACTTTAAGAAAGCAGAGTTATCAATCCTAAAGAGACTAGATTTGGCAACAATTTGAATTTAGTTTACAATTTAGATTCACTTGATGCAAGAGCAACCAAATAAAGAGTTTGGAAATTGTAAATTAAAACTAAACAATACGGAAAGTGAGGGTCTTGAGACAATCAATAAGAGAAAACCCAGGGTTAAAGCACTTTGAACAATCATATTATGCTATTGGATTTCATTTGTTAACTTGCTTATCGTAGTTGTTGAATTGTAGGGTTAACTATACGATTATGGTTTCCCAACCTCTAATTTATTACTTAACTTGAGCCTTACACCTAAATCGTTGAGTAGGGATATAATAATCCACTTAAGCTCTTAACAAATATCATTCTACATATGAATCAATTAAGGTATCTATGTACATCCCTGTCCTAGATACTAATTCAAGTTTCTTATTTTATAAAGAATCAAGAACCATACTCTACTTATTTCCATGTTCTATCGCCCTATTCCCTCAACCGAGTTTACATGGTTGACAATGGATGTATTTCAAGGGTCGTGAATCCTTAAAATAGTTAAAAAGAGAATAAAAAAACAACCAATATAATAAGCAAAGAAAACAAACTTAATCCATAACAATAATAATCATGTTCTAGGTTTCAACCCTGGAAAGAAGGCGTTTAACCACACATAGTCATAATTGCAATCACAATAAGGTATTTAACGACAAAGAACATGTATGAACTAGTTTAAAACAATAAAAACTTAGGTTATAAAGTTGTAGCAGACTTATTGATGCTCTAAGACGTCTAAAGATGATTAATAAAGACTACAAAGATGTATTTATAGTAGATAACAAGTTCCAAGCCGATTAGGATTTAATTTGTATTCCTTAGCCATGTTTAAATGGGGGTCGTGATGCGACACTAGTTTGACTTGAACAGGGGTCTTAATGAACTAGATACTTGGGTTAAGTAGGGGTCACAATGTGATGCTGGCTTGACTCAAATGGGGGTCGCGATGCGCCCCTATCACGATACCTCTCTGGAATTTGCTTTTTGAAATTTCGTTAAGTATTGGACGTTCCTCTATTCATCCTTGACTTTGTGGTGTCTTTCCCATGATTTTCTAGTCTACAAATCATCTATATATCATCAATTAAGCTCACAAATGATACTATAAGAACACCACAAATTAGAAGCACAAACAACACTATATCCATAACGATAATTCAAAAACAAGAGCTTAAACTAGGGTGATTTCCATGGTCTTCATCTCAATGTTTTGCCTCTTTCCTTGACTCAATTGAACTTTATACACTTCCAAAAAGTTGTTACATATATCATAACAGATTTAAAACTATAAGGAACACATAGAACTTAATTGAACCCAACAAGATAGACTAGACAAGCAACTCACTCAAGCTGGGAAGACTAGTTTTCTATATTGAACTCAAATTGACTCTTCTGAGTACAAACTTACTTGGAATTCTCTTTGAACCTTATAAAAGAACTTTTTAACATATTTATCTCATTATCAACCATTATAGCTCAGAATTATTCTAAAAATAAGGCTAAAAGGGATAGAATAGGGATGCTAGAATGCATAAATACACCTAATATCAGGCTACATGCATTGAGGCTCATTCAGGGGATTACACTAGACCCATATAGATCATTGGTGGTTCTTGGATAGTTGAGATACACATACCCAGGTTAATGGTTTTAAAGGCATGCTAAACTCTATTCCCTGTCTTGCCATGGTTGTATATATATATGTGTGTGTGGTTTATATACATATGGTTGGTTTACTTGGTTTTACTGGATGGCATTATTTTTTTCTTATCTTGAGTACTTGATAGCGTTCACCCGCTACCTCATCCTTAGCAGCTGTATCCCCAAGCAATGCAGGAACATGCCATTTTACTCTTCCTACTTAGTGTTCGAATTTGAGATTTCTTATTGGATTGAAGTGGTGAGATTTCATATTATGCAAGGCTCCATTTCATGTTCATGGGTGTTTTTACATACTTTGGATATTTTATGGATGTTGGTTTTGACAATGGTTGGGGGTATGTCCCAACCAGAGATTGGTTTTATTTTAGTTAGAGGTTTTTATGGAACTACTATGGGCTAGTATAGATAGGATCGGTATTGGTGTTAGCCTTAGTATTGGCATTGGTATTGGGGATGATACCATTGCGCTAAATTTCTCACAGTTTCACCTCTTTAGATTATGTTATAGAACTTGGTTTGGTTATTATTATGGTTTTGGTTTATGGTATGGTTTGGCAATTAGTTTGGTTATATTATAGTTTTGGTTTATGGTTTGGTTCGGTAATTAGTATGGGTTTGGACGGTTAGACTTGTTTGGGTAGATCACGGTCTTAGACCTATCCTAGAGTCCAGAAATTGAATAAATGCGCTATTTTGTTATATGTTCAAAATTCATTCCACTCAAGGTATTACTGGATGATTAGGTAGGGTATTAGGGATGGTCTCCGGTCCTGTTAGACTTGGAATACCTATTAAGATAAGGCCCTTGGTTGGGTCATGTCAAATTGGTATCAAAGTTTTATGTTCATGATCAATTGGGAGTCCATAAAGCCTTGTCGAGTAGAGTCTCTTTTAGGGGTGTGTAGCATGCCACACTCATAAGGAAGAGGCTATAAGGAATTTAGGAATATTTTACCTTCTTGGTATTTTATTTTCAAGATTGGAGTCTAAGTCTTGGAATCTTCTCTAGTCCTAGTTTATTCGTTTTTTAGATCATACCTTGACTATCTAAGATATAAGGTAACTTTCTTTTCCTAATTGGGAACAACATTGATGGGACTCGCACTACTCAGGGGATCCATACTCGGTCTAGGGGTCCAGTCCCTGATATTTCTAGAGTTTCATCGGTTGCTATTAGTCCTCCTCAAGGTGGGGTAACTAATGCAGAATTTTACCAATTGATTCGTGTTATTAATCAGTTGGTTGCTGCTTAGGCTGAGCGGGATGCGTCTGGTGTTTCATCTACTAAGGCCACAAGGGTTGGCTAGTTTATGAAGATGAATCCTCCTACTTTTACTAGGGCAAAGATGGAGGAGGATCCTCAAGGTTTCTTTGATAAAATAGAGAAAATTTTTAGGGTGATACAGGCCATAAATGTGGAAAGGGTGAATTTTGTGGCTTATCATCTCAAGGATATGATGTACCAATGGTACAAGGAGTGGAATAGAATGAGAGGTAATATTGAGGAGTTGACTTTATGGGAGACTTTCTTTAATACTTTTCTAGACTACTTCTTTTCTCAGGATTTAAGGTAAGTAAAAATATAATATGCCTTGAAGTTTCATCAATTTTCAAGGTAAGCTCCGAATATGGTGTCTGATATGCAGGGAAATATGAGAAAGTTCACTTCTGGACTGTCTCGAGAGTTGATCCTTGAAAGCAAAACTACATTGCTGATCAAGGATATGGATATTTCTAGGTTGATTTTTCATATGCAGCAGGTAGAGTAAGAAAAAAAAGGAGCATGATGAGTTTGGGGAAACACAGGGTAAGAAGTTAAGGTTATCTGAACAAGGTGGTTCTCAACAATAAAGTGGTTGGTATGACGGTAAGGGCGAATAAAGAAGTGAGAAAGTTCTAGTTCCTTCTTTACAAGTAGTGGTCCTTATCTAAAGCCTTCTGGCGATAAACATCAGTAGGGTGGCAATAATTTTCGAGCATAGGGTGCCCAATCTCAGGCAAGTGGGGCTCAGTTAGCCCTATAATGCCCTCTTTATCAGTTCTATGGTTAGTTTTATAAGGGTTTTAGTGATGAAGATAGGGACATATGCTTCAAATATAGTTAGCCAGACCATATGTTTAGAAACTATTCGGTTAGCAAGGGGATTCGAGAGCGGGTAAGGCTCCGGTTACTTCATCTTCTACTTCTGCACCAAGTGTGCTGCTTCTGTTTCTATTTCTGCTTCTGGTACTGGCACAGGTCGGAATAGGTTATATACTCTTGCTACTCGACAAAAATCTGAGGCATTGCCTGATATCATGATTGGTAAATTACAACTAGTTTCTCGTGATGTGTATTGTTTGCTTGATCCATGGTCCACTCTTTCTTATGTGACACCATTTATAGCTGTGTATTTTGGTTTTGATGCTAAGTTTTTTTTGGATCTTTTTTCTATTTCTACCCTAATAGGTGACCCTGTAGTTGCTAAAGAGATCTATAGAGGGTGTGTGGTATCTGTTGGTAGTAGCAGACTTTGGTGGATTTATTTAAACTTGATATAATGGATTTTGATATTATTCTGGGGATGGATTGGTTACATTCTTTTTATGCGTCCTTAGATCATCATACTCGTAAGGTTGTCTTTAGGTTCCCTAGTGAATCGGTTATTGAGTGAGAGGGTGGTTTCTTAGCTCCTAGGTGGAGGTTTATTTCTTATCTTAAAACTCGAAGATTAACCTCCAAAGGGTGGCTCCATTATTTGGTCAGGGTTAAAGATTCTAACTTGAAAGGTCCTTCTTTTTATTTGATTCTGGTGGTAAATGAGTTTCCTGAGGTCTTTTTGGATGATTTTCCTGGTGTTCCTCTGGATAGGGAGATTGAGTTTGGCATCAATTTGGTTCCGAACACTCGTTCAATATCTATTCCTCTTTACAGAATGAATGCGGCTGAGTTGAGGAAACTCAAGGAGCAACTAAAGGATTTTTTATAAGGGTTTCTTTTGTCCTAGTATGTCCCCTTGGGTTGAAACAGTTTTATTTGTTTGCAAGAAGGACGATTCCCCTCAAATGTGCATTGACTATAGGTAGTTGAATAAGGTCACGATTAAGAACAAGTATTCTCTTCCAAGAATAGTTGACTCATTTGATCAATTGCAAGTTGCCAAGTTCTTTTCTAAGATAAATCTTCGATCTGGGTATCATCAACTTAAGATTAGGGAGGAGGATATCCCTAAGATGGCTTTCTAAACTCGGTATGGGTACTTTGAGTTCCTAATTATATCCTTTAGTTTGACTAATGCCCTGATGATATTTATGATTTTGATGAACAGGGTTTTCAGGAAGTTTCTGGATCTTTTTGTCATTGTGTTTATTGATTACATCTTAGTTATTCTAAGAGTGAGGTGGATCATGCTTATCACCTGCGTATGGTGTTACAAACCTTAAAGGAGCAGCAGTTGTATGCCAAGCTCTCCAATTGTGAGTTCTGGTTGAACAATGTGACTTTTCTTGGTCATATTATTTCTAGTAAGGGGATCATGGTAGATGTACAAAAGGTGGCTGTGGAGAAAATGTGGCCTATACTCATGACTTCAACTAACATTTGGAGCTTCTTGGGTTTGGCTGGGTATTATAGGTGATTCATGAAAAGTTTTTCAACGATAGCTGCCTCATTAACTAAGTTAACTTAGAACAAGGCAAAGTTTTCTTGGTCAGATAGTTGTGAGGGGAGTTTTGAGAAGCTGAAGAATAAGCTAACTTCGGCTCTAGTTTTGACATTTCCTGAAGGTAATGAGGGTTTAGTGGTTTATTTTGATGCATCTTGGGTGGAACTTGGTTGCGTTTTGATGTAGCATGGAAAGGTAATTGCCTATGCTTCCTGGCAGTTGAAGGTACATAAGAAAAAATATCCTAATTATGATTTGGATCTTTTAGTTGTAGTCTTTGCTTTGAAAATATGGTGGTATTATTTATATGGAGTGCACGTGGACATCTTTTTTTATCATAAGAGTCTAGGGTATGTGTTCACTCAGAAGGAGCTAAATCAAAGGTAGAGAAGATGGTTGGAGCTTCTCAAGGCCTATGATATGAGTCGTCACTACCACCCAAGTAAAGCTAATATGGTTGCTGAGATCTTAGCGGGTTATCCATGGAGAGTTTGGCTTATGTGGAAAATGAGAAGCAAGAATTGGTGAAGGATATTCACCGCTTGGCTAATCTTGAAGTCTGTCTCTTAGATTTTAATAATGGTGGTGTGATGGTACAGGAAATGGTTCAAATGTCTCTTGGCATAGCGATCAAAGACAAACAAATGCTTGATCCTATATTGATAAAAATCAAGAGTGATGTAGGTGGGCAAAGGGTGATGGTGTTTGAGATCAATGGTGATGGTACCTTCAGGTATCAAGAGCGATTATGTGTTCCTAATGCTGATTGTTTGTGACAAAGGGTTTTGGCTGAGGTACATGAATCGCGCTATATTGTTCATCCTGGTTTGACAAAAATGTATCATGATCTCAAGGAGATGCATTGGTGGAATGGAAAGAAAAGGGATGTGGCTGATTTTGTGGACAAATGCATGGTGTGTTAATAAGTGAAAGTTGAGTACATGAGGCTTGGTGGGTTGCATCAAGAAATTGAATTGCCTGAATGAAAATGGGAGGTAATCAATATGGTATTCATTTGATTTGGGTCATCATGGATAGAATGACAAAGTCCGCTCACTTCTTGCTGGTGTGGATGAACTTTTTCGCTGAGAACTATGCAAGGTTGTATCTTTATGATATTATAAAGCTGCATGGGATAACTGTTTCAATTATCTCTAATCGTGGTACACAATTTTATCTCACTTCTAGCAGTTTTTTCAGAAGGGGTTGGGTACTAAGGTTAGTCTGAGTACTGCTTTTCTTCCACAGACAGATGGACAACTAAAGAGGACTATTCAGATATTGGAGAATACGCTTCGGGCATGTGTGGTTGACTATTATGGTAGCTGGGTTGAGTATCTACCTTTGGTAGAGTTTTCTTGTAATAGTAGTTATCATTCTAGTAATAGAATGGCCCCTTTTGAGGAATTGTATGGTAAGAGGTATAGATTTCCTATCGGGTGGTTTGAGCTTGGTGAGGCGGATAAGTTCGGTCTGGATTTAGTTTATCAGGATATAGAAAAGGTAAAGGTAATTTGGGATAGGCTTAAGGATGTCCAAAGTCTCCAAAAATCCTATACAAATGTAAGGCGTAGAGACTTGGAGTTTGAGGTTGAGGATAAGGTGTTCCTAAGGGTATCTCCCATGTAGAGAGTGATGTGGTTTGATAAAAAAAAACCTCATTCCTTGGTATGTTGGTCTTTATGCAGTTTTATAGAGGGTTGGTAATGTGGGCATATAAATTGGAGTTGCCTTCTAGTTTGAGCTCCATTCATCCGGTATTTCATGTCTCTATGTTAAGGAAGTTTCTTGGTGATTCTTCTTCGGTGGTTTCTTTGGAAGGGTTTGATATCTTCGATTCTTTGTCTTATGAAGAGATCCCGGCTGAGATCTTAGATCTGCAGGTTCGTCGATTATGGACCAAGAATATGGCCTCGGTTAAGGTTCTATGAAGGAACCACAAGGTGGAAGAGACTATATGGGAAGCGAAAAAGCGGACATGAAGTCCAAATATCCACATTTGTTTTCTGCTTCGGATATTAGTGTAGAAGGTATATGTTCTTGATCCCATATTTATTTTCTAACTTAGTTAAGGGTTAGAATAGATATTTGCATCTTTATTTTCTAACTTGGTTAAAGGTTGGATTGATATTTGATAATGCAAATAAATCTTGCTTATGTTTGACCTACCATTTTTGTCATTCGGGGATGAATAATCCTAGTGGGAGAGAATGAAACACCCCGGGTTTGGGACCCTTAGAAAATTTCTTGTATTTCTATTCATGGTACGACTAGGGGGTACAGTTCATTTGCTAGGGTACAGTTGGTAAGGTTGGGTCGTACACTAACCAGTGATGGGCTGTGGGTTGGATTGGTCTCTTGAATAGGTACAACTTGGGTTGGTATAAGTCGTATGGTTAGATACGGGTCATTTGGCTGGGTTTTTCTTCGCTTAATTTGAGACATAGTAAAGTAACTTAGATTTTAGTACGAGTGTCTCACCATGGGATGTGAGATAGGTTACGAGTTGTGTTGTCCAACTCGGATGTTGGACAGTGTCAACTCCTCTTCGTTATGTTATGGGTATGAGTTAAGGGTACTAGTCGTATCCTTGAATAAAGTTTGGTTTGCATATTCATATTTTGGTCAGTGTGGGGGTCTAAGGGAGGTCTAGGGTATGAGTAGTGGGTACCACTTATATTAGAGGGTACGACCAGTATGGTTGAGTTGTACCTACCTATGGGGATTTTATACAGTTAAGTTGGGGGTAATCTGGACATTTCCCCTCTTAACCCATAATGACCCCATACCTATATCATACTTGGGAGGCTATTTTCCCTATTATTCTAATATAAAACACTTAGAAACACTCTTTAATTCTCCCTAAGGCTCTTGGGTAAGAGAAGGCTAGGGTTTCATCTAGAGGAGCAATTTGGGGCTTAATTGGGTGATTTCTCTCCATCATCTTTATCATCTAAGGCAAGATACTTCTCCCTCATTATTAGTGCTAACTAAAGGCATGATTTATACAATGTTTTCATGGCATGATTATTGTATGGTTTTGGGGTTTTCAAATATGCGTTGGGGTTTTTAGTATTAAATGTCTGGTTATGGTTTTCCCATGTTTTATTTATGTTTTTACATGCTTTAATGATGGTTTGGATAATGGTTGCATGGTAAAGGTTAATTGAGAATTGGAATTGGTTTGGAAATACTATGCTCCCCACATGTTTGATAAAATGCCTATGATAATGCTTTTACTCTGCTATTGGATATTTAATGGAACTATTGCATGGTATGGTTTGGTAATGGAGCCCTAAATGGTTTAAATGGGTTGAAATGGATAAATGATAAGGTTTGGTGGTTATGGTTATGGTTAATTAAACTTTCTTCTGGGGTACATGGGATTCCCCTAAGCAAACATAATAATGGAACACTTGCGGAGTGCACAGGACTCCCCCAAGTTAACTTGATAATGTATTCTATAGGTACATGGGAATCCATTTTGCATAAAAAAAGGTTGGCTAAGGACATTGCTTGTAAGCTATGACCAGTATAACGATACCACTTCTTATGGACTCAGTTAATATTAATGGAATAATGGTTTGGTTAGTTGGAAATGGTTTTAATTGGACAGTAATGATGGGGTGTGATAGCTAACCGTGAAGGTGCGAGTTCAATTGACGGACACTGGAAACTCATTTTTGCTGACATGAGGGGTTGGTCATAACGACCATATATGATACTCGGGGGTACATGGGAATCCTCAAAGTACGTTGTACATATATATCATGGAGAGCAAAAGGTAATTGGGAGTCCCCTACTCCTATGGTATCTCCGGTTAGTGCGGCTACACACATCGAGGCCCATTCAGGGGGTGACACTAGACCCATATAGCTCGTAGGTGGTTCTAGGAAGGTCAAGCTACATATACTCAGGTTAATGAATTTAAAGGCATGCTAAACCCGATTTTCTTTCTCGGCATGATTATATATATATATATATGTGGTTTGTATGCATATGGTTGGTTTATTAGGTTTTACTAGATGGCATTAGGTTATCCTTATCCTGAGTACTTGATAGTGTTCATCCGCTAACCCATCCTTGGGCGGTTGTATTCCCACACAATATAGGAATCTGTCATTCTACTTCTCCTGCTCAGTGATCGAATTCGGGATAGGCTATTGGATTGAAGTGGTGAGCTTTCATATTCTGAAAGGCTCCATTTCATCGGTGTTTTTACATACTTTGGATATTTTATGGATATTCATTTTGGCTATGGTTGGGGGCATGACCCAACCAGATATTGGTTTTCTTTTGGTTAGAGGCTTTTATGGAACTACTATGGGTTGGTATGGGCGGGATCAGTATTGGTGCCAGCCTTAGTATTGGCATTGGTATTGGGGCTTATACCATTAGACTAAATTTCTCACTGTTCTATCCTTTTAGATTATGTTATGGAACTTGGTTAGGTTATTTTTATGGTTTTGGTTTATGTCACAACTAGAGACTACCCCTTAGTCGTAACACAGTGCTTAAAACCACAAGTGATCCCAATCTAACCCATGAACTGGCATACTTCTTGAGAAACTGATTTAAATTGTATAAAAACTAAATTTTCTGAGCAGGAGCATAATCATGAGAAAGTCTGAATAAATGAAATACTAATAACGTTTACAACATAATAAAACTAAACAAAGAAACTTGAATTACATGTAACGACTCTGAGTGACTATCTATGAAGCCTCTACTATACTGACTATAGATAGTTGGGACATGCATCCAACTACCACTAATCAATACATATGATTAATAACAATATCATACATGAACTACAACTTATTAGAGTCCCCAAAACAAGAAAGCTCATCTTCTGCTGGTTGGATGCTACAAACTTTTTGATTATGATGTTTAGGCTACAACTGGTACCTATATTATGAAACAATGTAGCCAAACAAACGTATATGTGGTCATTACTTCTGGAATATACTGAGTAAGTGAGGGTGAATTCAATAAATAAAACTAAATAAATACAAAATCTTAAAACATGCATGGTAAGTGCGAGTAGACTCACCAAGAGACTGCAATCAACTGAAATCTGAAGTAAAGTAAAACATGAGTAACACATATAATTTGATAAGCTGGTGAATCACTCCGCTTAATTTCTTAAATCTTTACTTTCTTACAATAAGTAGAACTAAATCTGGGAAGCAGTAAAACATAAATACTGTATGTAAATTTCATGTAAAGCTGAACATGCTGTAAAACTGATTCGAGGATCATGTATGGATACTGAACAAAAAGAAACATGAACATGTAAAACTAAGAATGCAATACTAAGTATAGCATGTACTGACACTATCTGAATAACATGAATAATCTGTAAAACTGATTGAATAATTACTAAAATCTGGTAACTTGGTCAAGCAAACCTAAACAGACATAAACTGAATATTGACTGAAACTATGGGAGCTATCATGTAATATTCATAAACCATATGAGCTATCATAGAGTGCAACATCTGAATCATGTCGAGAAGGGTTATCCTATGCTCGCCATCATAGTAGAACATGAACTGGAGTGATCACTATACTGAGCCCATATTGGTCAAATGGAAACACTCTCTGGCGAGGCCCCTAAACCTATGGTGGTACGTAGTTACTGGGGAAGTAGGATGCGCTGAACCAATACTTCCCACTCGGTGCTAAATTCTACTCCCAACTGAAAGACACTGAAATACTAACTGGTGCATGCACTGATAACTAATAAGCTCAGGTCATGGTATTTTGAAAACAACAGTGCCTACAAATTTTGAAGTAGTCATAAACATATAAATTCATAGGTGCTAGACATTAGCATAACAAACTAAGTTTAACAACAAAATCATGGGTTGACTAACGTGTAATTTGAAAAGTCTAAAATAACAAGTAAATATAAAGGTATCAAATGTTCATAATCCGCCAACACTGAATGATTTATAAAATATGATAACCACTCTTAAAGAAGCAATATGAGGTCATAGTTCAGGGACTCAAAACATTGGACAGTTTAATACATTAGTATGATCCATAAATTTAACCATAGGGATGTATTAAATTTAGGAGAATAACACTTTCTCATCAAAAATTACAAAATTCAAGACAAAATATTAAATTTGTTGTTTAAAACATGAGTAAGTACAACTATTATGCTCTTTAGTCCCTTAAATCACATGATAATGCCATGATTTCAACACAGGAGGATTTGGGAATGAACCCTAACTTAAAACATGTATATTCAACTTGAAAATCATATATTTGGGCACAAAGATGAAAGATTAACCTTATTCAAAACCCCGCATACCTTAATTGAATGGATTCTTGAAGAAATATTGTATTCAAAACTTAAATCCTTGTGTTCTTGAGAGGGAAATTATTGAATTTTGTTCTTGGAAATGGGGATGGGTTTAAGTGAGTAATTTTGAGGTTAATGGGAAAATAATGCCCTTTGGAAGTGTTGAAATTGTGTTTTGGATGGCTAGGGTTGAGGGGAAAGGACCCAATTACCCCTTGGCCTTTTTTCCTGTAGAAATAGACCTCGTGGAGCGACCTTTATTCTAAGGGAGTAGCCCTTGCAATACGACCCTTATTCTGTAGGAATAACCCTCGCGGGGCAAGCCTATCGCAGACCCTTATTATTTCTCATAAAAATGGTCATAACTTTTTGCTCGGGTATCAAATTAAGGTTAAATTGGTATTATTGAAAACATAACTCAATTATCTATAATTTGGTGGGTCTTTATCTAAAGAATTCCATATATATCAAATGTTATACACATTCAAAGTTGACCATTGTAGAATCAAATACCAAAACTTGGCCGAATCAAAGGCTATTAGCTCAACTTTGCTCTAAGTGATTCCTATGAACATTTTTCACTTCATAAGCACTCTTCAAAATAGGATAATGATCATGACACATATATTAACATACAAATAATGGGATTAGAGTTTACACACGTAGGAACAATGGTTTAATTTCTAGCTAAAAAATATGAGGTGTTATAGTTTATGGTTTGGTTTGGCAATTAGTTATTGAATATTGGTACGAGTTTGGACGATTGGACTCATTTGGGTAGGTCACAGTCTTATACGTATCAAAGAATCCAAAAATTAAATAAAATACGCTATTTTGTTATATGTCAAAAATTCATCCGACTCAAGGTATATGCTGGATGGTTGGGTTAGGTATCGAGGGTGGTCTCCTATCCTGGCTGGACTTAGGATGCCCATTACGACAAGAACCTTGGTCAGATTATGTCACCTGGTACTGTCAACTTGAGTTTGTTGTTATGTCATTTGGACTAACAAATGCTCCTACAGCCTTTATGAATTTAATGAACAGGGTCTTCAAGTAGAACTTAGATATATATTATCATTGTTTTCATAGGTGACATACTTGTATATTGTTGAAGTGAGGAGGAGCATGCAGACCATTTGAGAATAGTGTTGTAGACCCATAAGGATCATCAACTTTATGGAAAGTTTAGTAAATGTGAATTTCTATTAGAGTCAGTTACCTTTTTGGGGCATGTGATTTTGGGTGCCGGTATTCATGTAAACCCTCAAAAAATTGATGTAGTGAAACACTGGCCTAGGCCCGTTACTCCCCGACATTCAGAGTTTTTTGGTTTAGTTGGTTATTAAAGGAGGTTTGTTGAGGGTTTTTCCTCAATAGCTGCACCATTAACAAGGTTGACACAAAAGAAGGTGAAGTTTATATGGTCAAATAAATATAAGGAGACCTTTCAAGATTTGAAGAATGGATTAACTTCTGCCCAATACTAGATTTACTAGAGGGGTTGAATGAATTGATGGTGAATTGTGATGCCTCCAGAGTTAGGTTAGGTTGTGTTTTGATGTAAAATAGAAAGTTAATAGCCTATGCCTCTAGACAGCTTAAAGACTATGAGAAGAATTAACCAACCCATGATTTAGAGTTAGTTGTTGTTGTGTTTTTTCTGTAGATTTGGAGGCATTACTTGTATGGTGTGTACGTTGATATTTTCACTGATCATAAGAGCCTCTAGTATGTATTTATGCAAAATAAGTTTAATATTTATCAGAGAAGGTGGTTGGAATTTTTAAAAGATTATGATATGAATTTTCTTTACCACCCAGGTAAGGCGAATGTAGTTGTAGACGGATTGAGTAAACTGTCTATGGGTAGTGTGGCTCATGTGAAGAAGGAAGAGTAGGAATTGGTCAAGGAAGTGCATAAACTAGCCCGTTTGGGTGATTTTCTGCTAGATATAGATTATGGGGGTATAGTGGTTCAGAATTATACTGAGTAGTAGAAGTGAAAGAGAATCAACGTCGTGATCCCATACTAAGAAAATATTGGATGCAGTTAAGAATCAAAAGATGGAGGTTTTCTCCCAATGGGGAGATGGTTTCCTTCGCTATCAAGTTTGGCTTTGTGTTTCTAGTGCTGATGGATTGAGAGAAAGATATTAGCATAGGCTTACAATTCTAAGTATTCAATTCATCCTAGTGCTACCAAGATGTATCATGATCTACGGGAAATTTAATGGTGTAATGGTATCAAGAGGGACATAGCAACGTTTATGGCCAAGTGTTCCAACTGTCAGTAGGTAAAGATTGAGCATAAAAGGATCAGAGGTACACCTAAGGATATTGGTATTCTTATTTCAAAGTGTGAGGTCATTAATATAGATTTTGTTACTTAACTTCCTTGCACCAAATGTCAACACTACTCGATTTAGGTCATCGTGGATTGAATGACCAAATCAGCTTATTTCTTACTTGTTAAGACTTTAGATACAATGGAATATTATTCTAAGATGTATATTCGTTAGTTAGTAAAGCTCCATTAGATTCCCTTGTCCATTATTTCAGACCTGGGTACACAATTTACTTCCCAATTTTGGAAATTATTTCAGAAACGACAAGGTACAAATGTGAAATTTAGTAAGACTTTTCATCCACAGGCTAAGCATACAATTTAGACATTGGAATATATATTGAGCATATGTGTGGTGGACTATAAAGAAAATTGGGATGATCATTTACCCTTTATAAAGTTTGTCTATAACAATAGTTATCATGCTAGTATTTAGACGACTTCGTTGGAAGCATTTTTCGGGCGTAGGTGCATGTCATCTATAGGTTGGTTCGAAGTTGGTGAAGCAAACTTGGTTTGGCCAGATTTTTTTCTTGAAGCTATGGAGAAAGTTCAGTTGATTCGTGAGAGTTTGAAAGTTTCTCAAAGTCATCAGAAAATGTATTTAGATGTGAGGATGAGACAACTAAAGTTTGAAGTGGGTGATTGAGTATTTTTTAAGGTGTCACCTGTGAAGGAAATAATGAGATTTGGGAAAAAAGAAAGCTTAGTCCTTGATATGTTGGTCCTTATAAAATAATAAAGTGCATGATAGAAATTGCCTATGAGTTAGACCTTCCCTCAAAATTAGCCATTGTCCATCCAGTTTTTTATGTGTTAATGCTAAGAAGGTGCATTGGGGGCCCATCTCTAGTAGTTCCGGCAGAGAGTATTAGGGTGAAATATATCTTATCCTATGAAGAGTTTTCAATTCGAATTCCGGACTGACAAGTTCTAAGATTATGGAATAAAGAAGTTGCCTCAGTGAAAGTTCTTTAGAAAAATCAAACAGTTGAGGGAGTGACTTGAGAAGCCGATCCAGACATGATGAATCGATATCCTCACTTATTCACATCTAACACAAAGTTAGTATGATGTAAGAAATTTATCCAGTCTAATCTATTCATGTATATACTTACTCTTACGTTTTGAAGTTCATGTCAAGTGAGTTATTTAAGTTGGAAGTTAATACTTGAGATGAAAGATTTCAGTCTTAGAGTAAAACAAGATTCACATCTTAGCTTAGCAAGCCCATGAGATAGTTGTTACTCCTTCTCGGCCTTTATTCAAGGATGAATGTTTCTAAGGGAGAGATAATGTTAGACCCCAAAAATTATATGATTTTAGTTTTCTACTTCATATGCGTTTAATGGTGATTTCAAAGTTGAATTATGATATGGAATGATAACAGGACCATTAGGAAGTGTTTCAAAATTTTGAAATGTATTTCGGGATCTTTCAGGACTCCAAAATAGTAAGAGTCCATGTTAAAGGTGTGCTACAGAGGGGAGGCACACCCTAATGTAAAAATAAGTGAAGGTCCGCAATAAGAGTGTGCCACGCTCTTACCACATCATAATAAGGGCATGCCACGCCCATGGAGTGTCGTGATAAGGGCGTTCCATGCCCAAGGGCAAAGAAATGCCAGTTTTTTTCTAGCTTGGGTCTAGGGTATTTTATGTTTAGCACAAATTTTTATGTTTACTAAAGTTTTGTCCATGAAAGTGATCCTATGCATTGAATTTGATAATTTGACTTGGTTTCCTATAAGTTGATAACTGATTATGATTTCGAGCATTATTCACCCTGTTTACAAGAAGTTCAAGCTTATAAATTACCAAGTATTACAACTAGACTTAAGTTTCAGTTTTGATCTTATGATCTCATAAAGAGATAAAATGAACAACTCTCTGTATGAGTATGATTTAAGCAAGAAAAGCATAGTCGATTTTCAGTTTGTACACCCACATGCTACTTTAAGGTTATTTCATAAGTATGACCATAACTATATATTTTTTGGAGTAGTATTTAGCATCGAGAGAGAAATATGGATTATGCACATCTTCTTTTTTAGAAACTACCTACCACCATAGGTTTTAAGGGCCTCCTAGTGAGTATTCCCCTTTCCCAAATGGGCTCATGTTTAGCGATCACTCCAACACAAGTTTCCATACCGATTGAAATGATAGAGAAACCCTCCTCAATGTGGGTCAGAGGTTGGACTTTATGCTAGCTCACATGGTGTATGTCGATTATAAGAATCTCCCATTAAAAAAATAAAAGTAAATATTTTGGAATCTAAGTGTAATGACTCACAGTCTTTATTCATATGTTGTTTTATGATTTATGCTCATGTAATTTCAATTTTTGATTTTATTCTTGATCAAGGTGAGTCCATCTACACTTAGACTGCTTGTTTTCAGTTATGGCATATGATATTTTTACTTAATGCATTCACCTTCAAATACTCAGTACATTTCAAAATTACCGACCACACATATGTCTATGTGCTACATTATTTTATAATGTAGGATTTGGTGTTTGTCCCCAGTAACATAGATAGCCAAGATCACCACTTCCTACATTGAGACAGTTGGTGAGTCCTCATAGTCTAAGGTCCAAGTTCATGATCGTTCCAAATATTATTTCAGTTATTCAGCTTTCAGTTCGGGTCAGCTGGGCTCTATCCTAGTGGCTCCTCTATTTTAGTTTGAGGCTTATCAAGACTAGTTAGAGTATGTGTTTCTTTTAGTTTTTTCATAGATTTGAAAGTTATTGAGCAATGGTATTTGGTTGATTATTCATATATTTGAACTCAATTATAAACTTTCTTTAGTCTTGCTCATATTTCAAGATTATGTAGTAGATTTCAAAGCTTAATAGGTATTATGGGGTATTTTGGGCTACTTGTAGTTCCAAGCACCGTGTAACATTCAGGGGGTATCTTCGGTCTTTTACATTATAGTACCTAATAAGAAGAACTACCGATATTGACTTATTTTATTATAAAGATTGCAGTCCCGACCTTATTGGTTATACTGATGCTGGGTACTTATCTAACCGACATAAAGCTTGATCTCAAATAGGCTATGTGTTCATATGTGGCGATACTGCCATATCTTAGAGACCTACAAAGTAGTCTATTGTAGGCATCTCATTGAACCATGTTGAGATGATAACTATTCATGAAGCAAGCCGAGAGTGTGTGTTGTTGAGGTCCATGCTACATCTCATTCAAGAAAAATATGATTTGAAATGTGAAAAAGTACCCATAATTTTATTTGAAGATAATGCAGCATGTGTAGCACAACTTAAGAGGGGATTCATAAAAAGAAATAGAATGAAACACATTTCGTCAAAGCTTTTCTATATAAATGAGCTCTAAAAGAATGATGATATTATGTCCAATAGATTCGTTCAAATTGACAATTCGGCTAATTTATTCACCTGATCTTTTCCAACTATAACTTTCAAGAAGATGGTGCACAAGATCGAGATGCAAATTTTCAAGGATTTTCTCATTAGTCGGAGTTAATATGCGTTGTACTCTTTTTCCTTGTGAGGTTTTGTCCCACTGGATTTTCCTTGTAATGTTTTTAATAAGGCAACCTACATGTGTATTATTAGAGATGTGTATTCTTTTTCCTTCACTAAATTTTTTTCCTAATGAGTTTTTTCTAGTAAGGTTTTAATGGGTCGCATTATTTATCTATTAGGCATTCAAGGTAGAGTGTTATAAATGTATTACCATACATAGTGAATGTCTATTCATAGAAAAGTTTTACACTTTAATTGGGACTTTTCTTTAGAAGCCGCTTTATTTGCTCCATTTCTTAGCGACTTTTTTGATTTTTGGCTTTCTTTGATAGATAGAATTCCTCTTTCCGTCGGAGGCGATGGGTCAATCAAGCCTTTGAAACTAGTGAAAATAGTCGTCACAGTCTGAGTTCCTGCTTTTAACGAGACTTTCTTAGCTTGTCAAACTTTCTCTCCTTCACCAGAAAAGTTAGAAATTCTTTGGGGCAAAATTAGTTTTTCTCTATAAATAAATGGATTTTTTTTCATTGTTATTAACCCCTGAAGAATTCTTCAAGAGAAATAAAGAATTATTCTTTCTTCTCTCCATTCTTCTTGTTCTTACTTTATATTTTATAACAAAATAATATTTGTTTCCTCACTGAGTATATTTATTCCTTGCACATGCTTTGCTAAAATTAGTAGAAATAATGGGACAGGTGACACTTCTAATCACAATATATTTGTAATGGCGGTGAAACTTTGACATGGGACAATCATATTATTTTGATTGGATTTTTCTTTTAAATACTTTTTTATTTGGTCAATTTGTTTGTTTCTAAAGTTTAGTGCTCTCAATTTCAATATAATGCTCTTGATCACATTTATTATGGAGTTGATTGCCTGAATGATCAGTCAACTTGTGGTAACTGACCATCCAAACAATCTATTTTTTTGTCTCCAAAAAACCATCTTTGCCATCTAATACATTAAGATTACAAAATAAGCTCAAAAAATCAAACTTAATTTCTTACATCAATAAGTTTCATTCAATTCACAAATCACAAAGCACACGCAAACAGACATATATAATTCATTTAATCATTATTATAGAAAGAATATAACTGAATGCACTCATTCTTTTATAATTCGGATAACATTAACATATCATATAAAAAACTAAAAAAAAAAATTAAAAAAAACCTTTTCTTACATTCGATACATCAAATGCTAACCAATTTACAAATAATAGCAACGTTAAAATTATGATATTGCTTTTGCAATGTATATAAATTAAAATCTACTGCTTATAATGAATTATAAGAAACAAAGACAAAAGGCCCAAAATAGACTTTAAGCACAGGATGCAAAATTAAGAAAAATTGAGAATGAAAGATATAATAAATTAACTAATAGTTATACTTTCAAAGGCCAAGAGCGGAAGGGAAGAAAAGGAAAAGAGAGATTAATGGAGTAATAATAGAAAAGTAAATTTGTACTACTTAATAATGATAATTATGACGACATCGAAAGAAAAAAACTATAAAATTGTTATAAATGTATTTACATTATAGTGAATGTCTATCAAGATCTAATAAGATCTATCAAGATCTAGTTGATATCTGTCAGAATTTGAAGTATTTGTCGTTTAGTCAGAAACTAGGAGTATTTTTCCCTATAAATAGAGGGGATTTTGTTCGTTGTATTTTCAAGAATCTTATAATCTCTCATCCCTCATGAGAAATAAAGAAGCTTCTCCTCTTCTCTTTCTAATTTTTCTTGTTCTTACTTTATATTTCATAACACGTTATCACTACGAGACTCTGTCAAACAAGTTGAGATTATAAATCTACGTTGAGAAAGGTAATTTCAAGGTTAGTAATTCGTTATGTTATCTGTCTTTTGCTACTAATAATATAATTATTGTTGGATTTGAGAAAAAAAATTGGTTTGAAACCATTTATGTTTTAAATTTATGTCTTAAGAACAATATTATCCAAAGAAATGATAATATGTTGGGATCAAGTTCCATCGATTTATGCCTAAGATGCCTTTATATAGATAAGATGTTGAGTTTGAATCTCAATGCACCATATTGATAATATTATGATGGCTAAGACAAAATAATGAATATTCGGTGAAACATATCCCATTAAATATGTTTCATTCCTTGAATTGATTGTGGTAGCAATAAACCATATGTATGCGCCAATTTTCTTTTGTAGTAGCTATCATAATTTGATAGGCTTAAAGCATGATTATATTCCATTTCTGGGAATAAGAATTTCGATTATTATAAATACAGATCTAGACCCTAGGGGTAAATGTGACTGTAAATAAATTCGAACGTGCTCGTAGTTGTAAGAAAATCACAATCCACCCCCGAAAGAGGAAAAATAATTGAGAAGAGTTATTTTGAAATCTACTTTTGAAGTAGTAAATCTAAAATTTATTCATGTAATAGTAAATCTGAAATTTATTAAAGTAAAAGGTGCATGTCAAGGTAAAATTGGAGTTTGCTAGAAGAAAAGTTCATAAATTGACATGAACGATCAACATCCCAAAGATGTGCATACTAAGTATTGAACATATATTAATGAATTCAAAAATTCTTCATGAACTTTAATGTTGCTTGTTCTCATGATAAGTTGGTTTGACCAACTAATTTTGGGATTGGATCCCTTAAAATCTTAAAAGTATAAAATGATATGTTGCATACAATAGGACTTGTATGCATTAGACTAATAAATTATGATTATTTCTTCTCTCTCAATTAGTTCAAGGTCATGAACCAAATATTCCATCTAAAAGTTTTTGATGTGCGGTATACAATTAATAAAATATATCTTGATGCACAAAGATGGATTCCTCAAAGAAGTAGAGGATGTATGTTAGTTTTTCTAACATAAGGGGGAGATTATAAGCGGCTATGAAATATGCTAGAAATTATCATCAGAACCTCATTCAAAAGATAATTCAAGTCAAATGCCGAAAGCATCTCATAACATCTCATATTTTAGCTGCAAGTACTCCAATTTTATATCTCTAAAGGACAAAGTATATGCATGCATGAAGCATGGTAGACCAATCAATTTCAAATGAAATAATTCTTGAAAAGGATAAGGAGCACATAATCATAATAAGAAGATAATGTGCTTTTGAAGAGCCTACGACATAACACTTCATAAAATCTTATGAGAGGTTCAGGTAAATAAAAATAAAGAAGTGATGAGATATCAAAATGTTATGTCGCATTGTGAACCAATACAATAAAAAATCATCGACGATATCTTTGATACAATATTGGCGTAATATTGTAAAAGATTATGAGGATTTGAATTCTACGTTAATTTAAGCATGCTGACGTAGAAACATTTATCAAGTGACATGAAATGATGCATCTTGGTAAGCGTAAAACTTATTTGATTTGCGATCCAGACACTTGAAGATGTCACACATGAAATGTTGAATATTGTCACTTGACAAAATTTATATGAAAACTTCGTTAAGGATTCAAAATATAAAAGTTTCTGGGAAACTTATTGATAATCCTTATATTGTATATGCTTATAGCTTGAAAATAATTGGAACTCTTGGAGAGTTTTCAAAGAAATAGATTATTTGCTGAAATGACAAATATATTGAATTATATTGGTTTTGAAGTACCATATCTTAGTGTAAGTGGTACAATCATGTATCTTGCAAATACTACAAGGCCCGATATAGCCTTTTTTTAGTCAATTTGTTAGCAAGGTATATTTTTGCTCCTACTAGGAGACATCAGAATGAGATAAAGCATATGAGATTATTTTATTCTAAAGATTGCAGTACCAATCTTATTGGTCATGCTAATGTTGGATACTTATCTGACCCGCATAAAGCTCATCTCAAATAGGCTATGTGTTCATATGTGGTGGTACTGCCATATATCAGAGATATACAAAGCAGTTTATCATAGCTACTTCCTCGAATCATGCTGAGATAATAACTATTCATGAAGCAAGCAGAGAATGTGTATAGTTGAGGTCCATGATACATCTCATTCGAGAAAAATGTGGTGTAAAATCTGAAAATCTATCCATAATTTTATACAGAGATAATGCAGCATACATAGCATATATTAAGGAAAGATTCATAAAAGAAGATTGAACGAAGAATATTGTGCCAAAGTTTTTCTACATACATGGGCTACAATATAATGGTTATATTAACATGCAAAAGATTCCTTCAAGTGACAATGTGGCTGATTTATTCACTAAGTCTTCTTAAACTGCAAGTTTCAAGAAGATGATGTTCAAGATCGAGATGCAAAGGTTCAAGGATGTTCTCATTAGGGGGAGTTGATACGCGTTGTACTCTTCTTTCCTTATGAGTTTTGTCCCACTGGGTTTCCTTGTAAGGTTTTTAATAAGGTAACCTATATGTGTATTATTAAAGATGCGTACTATTTTTACTTCACTATATTTTTTTCCACTGGGTTTTTTCTAGTAAGTTTTAACGAGGCACATTATCTATCTAGATATTTAAGGGGGAGTGTTATAAATGTATATACATTATAGTGAATGTCTATCAAGATCTAATAAGATCTATCAAGATCTAGTTGATAGCTATCAGGATTTGAAGTATCTGTCTTTTAGTGAGAAAGTAGGAATATTTTTCCCTATAAATAGAGAGATTTTGTTCATTGTAATTTCAAGAATCTTGTGATCTCTTATCCCTCGTAAGAAATAAAGATGTTTTTCCTCTTCTCTCTCTATTTTTTCTACTTCTTACTTTATATTGTTGGGTTCATAGTATATGAGAAGTGTGAATGGAAAAATGGAGAGTAAAATGGTGGAGGGAAGGAGACATTAAAATGGAAAGAAAATGGAGAGTAAAATGGTGGAGGGAAGGAGACATTAAAATGGAAAGTGTACTCCCAAATTAGAAAGTTTACTCTTTCTCCCACATTGATGGAAGAAGAGAACTTGGAAGTGTTTATAATCAAGAACACTTACTCCACATGGTAAGTGAGGTAAGAAATAAGAGATGCCTCGCGCCGTTGTCGTCGCTCGCTCGGCTTCGACTTCGACTTCGAATACAAATTTAGATTTGGAAAAATGATCGATCGATGAGATCTATCTTTTTGGACAAACTTTATTTGACGAAATCTGACCAATAACAAAAATGCAGGAAATTTTTCTGTGTGTTTAATACTCCATTTATATGCATGCAGTAACAATAATAAATGTAATATTCGAACTGAACTGATGCTTTAAAAAAGTTGCATTGTTTTGAATTGATGCTTCAGAAGAATGCAATTCTTCAATGAAATGACACACTAATTCACGAAATGGCATGCCTGTTCGAAACAGACTCACTGTTTGGATGAATGGACATAAATTTTCAGAAAAGGCTACATCTTTTAAATGAACCATTACCACTTTTCAGAAGAGACATCTTGTGGCTATATAAACTTGCTTTCATCTACAGGTTTTTGTACAAAAATTTAAGAACAAAAACACTCTTCTTTTCTTAAAAATATTCTGTGTGATCACTCAAAATGTTCAGTGAGTTCAAAGATATTTCAGTTGTTTGAGGTACCGCTACAGTTGGTTTGTTTGGCCATTTTATCCTAGGAGGAAAATTTCACAACCTCGGGTACAGTGAGGGGAATTATTTCCTTAAGAAAAGTCCGTGAATTAGGATGACTTGGCCATTTCTGTTTCATCTTTAATTCTAAAAATAAAATACACCTCTTGGAAAGATCAATTTGATCTTGTGTTGGGGGTATTTTCTGCACTTCATTGTGTTCTTGGTTTATAAACTTGAACTAGTTGAAGTGGTTGTTTCTAGTATACAGATTCTTGTACCTGTAGAAGGAAAATAACAATCTTAAGGAAATAATTTTACAGAATCTGTATTACTTGTTTTTGGAGATTAAAGCTTTAAGCTTTCTACTCTGCTTGAATTTAACTAGTGATTAGAAAACAAAATCTTAATCACAAGTTAAAGTTCACTCGGTTGGCTATTTGAAGTTATAAAAACTCCATTGTTAACTAGAAATAAGAAGAAAAATTTAAAAGTTATTTAACTTTATAAGTAGTATTCTGAAAATACTAAATTTTTCTGTCTTGTGGTGACAGGAAAAATGACAAGTAAAAGTCAAATGCAAGATGCGGCAACGTCTGTGGGGGCAACTAATATTGCCACATCAAGTCGCCCAAATGCTCTGCCTACAATGGCACCGACGGAGAAGCCCAAAAAATTTGCGGGCATTAACTTTAAGCGATGGCAGCAAAAGATGTTCTTTTACCTAACCACTTTGTGTCTGCAATGGTTCACTAGCGAAGACTCTCCTGAGGTGCCTGAGGGAACCTCGGATAAAGAGCGTTTCATAATTATAGAAGCTTAGAAACTTTTAGACTTCCTTTCCAGGATCTATATTTTAAGTGGTCTCCAAGACGACCTGTACAATGTTTACAGTGGAACTAAGACATCGAAGAAATTGTGGGGGGCACTTGAAAGAAAATATAAAATAGAGAATATGCGAATTAAGAAATTCCTTGTTGCATGGTTCCTGGACTTTAAAATGATA
>NC_061121.1:151672862-151717983 GCF_002878395.1 Capsicum annuum | reverse complement strand
GAATTAAGAAATTCCTTGTTGCATGGTTCCTGGACTTTAAAATGATAGATATCAAATCGGTTGTCTCTCAAGTGCAGGAGTTGCAAGTCATCATACATGATCTCCTAGCAGAAGGTATATCTTTAAAAAATAGCCTAGTTGAACAAATTAAAAATGTTCTTAATACTCACATAAACTATTTTGTAGGTTTGATTGTGAATGATATATTTCAAGTAGCAACGATAGTTGAGAAGCTACCACCTTTGTGGAAAGACTTCAAAAACTACTTGAAGAATGAACGTAAAGAGATGACTGTTGAAGATCTTATTGTTCGACTGCATATTAAAGTGGATAATAAGGCTGTCGAGAGAAGGTAAAAAGGAAATTCAATAATTAATGAAGCACATATTGTAGAAGATGACCAAAACAATTCTAAGAAAAGGAAGAAAGCTGAACAAGGAAGCTATCAACCCAAGAAGAAATTCAAGGAAAAATGCTTCAATTGTGGCAAGATTGACCATAAGTCCACGTATTTTCGTGCCCCGAAGAAAGGCAAGAAAAAGGATCAAACAAATATGATTGAATCCAATAAAGAATGCGATGATTTCTGTGCTATGTTCTCAGAATGCAACTTGGTGGGAAATCCTCGCAAATGATGGATGGATTCTGGTGCCACCCGCCATGTATGTGTGAACAAAGAGTTATTTTTATCATTTTCTTCGACTCAAGTAGAAGAAATGACCTACATGGCTAACTCCGCTACTGCTAAGGTAGAAGGAACAGGAGAAATATGCTTGAAAATGACTTCAGAAAAGGTCTTGACATGTAACAATGTCTTGTATGTTCTTGAGTTACATAGGAATTTAATTTCTATTTCACTTCTAGACAAGAACAGATTCAAATATATAACCATTTCTGGCAAAATAATACTTAGTAAAGGAGAAATGTATGTAGGAAAAGGCTATCTCACCGAGGGCCTTTATAAGATGAATGTAATGAATGTTGAAATAAATAAAAGTTCAAATTCTTCTTACTTTCTTGAGACCTATAATTTATGGCATGAACGTTTAGGCCATGTTAATTACAAAACATTACGAAAGTTGATTAACTTAAAAGCTTTGCCAAACTTTGAGTGCAATAAATTAAAGTCTCAAATGTGTGTGGAATCGAAGTATGCAAAGCATCTTTATAAGTCCGTTGAAAAGAATTCCAATCCCTTAGACTTAATACACACTGACATTTATGATATGAAATCAACACCATCAAGTGGTGGGAGAAAGTATTTCATAAACTTTTATTGATGATTGCACTAGATACTGTTATCTCTACTTGCTAAATAGTAAGGATGAAGCAATAGATGCGCTTAGACAATATAAAACTGAAGTTGAATATCAGTTAGACAAAAAGATCAAAATAATAAGAAGTGATAGGAGCTGAGAATATGAATCTTTCTTTGTGCAAATATATGTAGAGAATGGAATCATCCATCAAACTACGGCTCCATATTTACCTCAATCTAATGGAATTGTAGAAAAGAAAAATCAAACTTTGAAGGAAATGTGACTGCCTTACTTATAAGTTTTGGTTTACCACAAAACTTATGGGGGGAGGCTATCCTTACAGCCAATCGTATACTCAACATAATTTCCCATAGTAATACACAATCAATTCCTTATGAAAAATGGAAAGAAAGGAAAGCCAACTTGAAATATTTCAAAGTGTGGGGCTGTCTAGTAAAGGTTCAAATTCCTATGCCTAAAAGGGTTAAGCTAGGACCAAAGACGGTTGACTTCGTGTTCATAGGATATGCTAAAAGTAGTAAAGCATGTCAATTTTTAGTTCATAAATCCAAACTTCTAGATATAAATAAAAATACGATAATTGAATCAGATAATACTAAATTCTTTGAAAACATTTACTCCTATAAACTTAGACATGAACAGTCTAGTGGAGGATCTAAACAACCTCAAGATGAACCAAGTGAGAATGTACATAATGAAGAAAATTTAAGACGTAGTACATGTTAAAGAACGTCAACTTCGTTTGGATCGGATTTTGTAATATTTCTCTTAGAAAATGAGCCTCAAACGTTTAAAAAGTGATATCATCATTAGACTCATCCTTTTGGAAAGAGGCATTCAATAGTGAGATCGATTCAGTCTTAAGCAACCATACATGGGAGTTGGTTGATCTTCCTCCCTGAAATAAACCTTTAGGTTCTAAATAGATCTTCAAAAGAAAAATGAAAGCAGATGGCACTATTGACAAATACAAGGCAAGACTTGTAGTAAAAGGCTTCAAACAAACAGAAGACCTTGATTACTTTGATACATACTCACCAGTAAC
This sequence comes from Capsicum annuum, assembly GCF_002878395.1. Classification (NCBI taxonomy): domain Eukaryota; kingdom Viridiplantae; phylum Streptophyta; class Magnoliopsida; order Solanales; family Solanaceae; genus Capsicum; species Capsicum annuum. The sequence goes on along the minus strand of NC_061121.1, from coordinate 151,715,658 downwards.
AAGGATAACATTGATTCGGACGTTAATTGCTTTGGCTGTGGTATATGGTCTTGAAATCTATCAAATGGATGTGAAAACTATTTTCCTAAATAGAAAATTGGAGGAAGAATATACATGGAACAACCTGAGGGTTTTAGGGTTCCAGGAAAGGAAAATAAGGTGTGGAAACTTATTAAGTCATTGTATGGATTAAAGCAAGCACCTAAACAATGTCATGCGAAGTTTGACCAAACCATGTTGGCAAATGAATTCAAAATAAATGAATGTGATAAATGTGTTTATATTAAAGACACTCCAAATCACCAAGTCATTATTTGTTTATATGTGGATGATATGTTAATCATCAGTAGAGACATTTCTGACATAAATGCAACAAAATGAATACTCGAGAGCAAGTTTGATATGAAAGACCTTGGAGTTACGAATGTGATCTTAGGTATAAGAATCTATATAACTCCATAAGGGTTGGCATTGTGACAGTCTTATTATATTGAAAAGGTACTTAACAAATTCAAGTATATGGAATTCGGTAATGCCAAGACTCCATTGGATGTGAGCTTTGCACTTCAAAAGAATGAAGGTGAAAGTAACTCACAATTGGAGTACGCAAGAGTATTGCGATGTTTAATGTATATAATGAACTATACACAACCATACATAACATGTGTTATCAGTAAATTGAGTTGGTACACGAGTAATCCCAACAAAAATCATTGGATGGCATTGAAAAGAGTTTTAGGTTATCTTAAATACACTCAAGATTATACTTTGCATTATAATAAATATCCTACGATACTTGAAAGATGTAGTGATGCAAATTGAATCACCGGATTGAATGAAGTAAAATCCATAAATGGATATGTATTTACTATCGGTGGAGGTGCAGTCTCTTGGAAATCATCCAAACAGACTTGTATTGCTTGCGCTACAATGGAATCTAAATTTATTACAGTGGATAAAGATAGTGAAGAAGCAGAATGGCTCCAAAATTTCTTGGAAGATATTCCGTATTGGCCCAAGCCAGTGGCACCAGTATGTATACATTGTGATAGCCAAGTGGCTATAGGTAGGGTAGGGAGCATAATGTACAATGGTAAATCTTGTCATATATGACGGAGACATAATATCGTTAGGGAATTTCTCTCTAGTGGAATTATCACTGTTGACTATGTAAAGTCAAATAATAATGTGTCGGATCCACTTATAAAAGGCCTATCTAGAGAAGGAGTGGAAAGAACATCAAGGGAATGGGTTTAAGGCCTAGGACAAGTTGGTATGGCGGTAACTCTACCTAGCAGACTGGAGATCCCAAGAGCTAGGTTCAAGAAGATCAAACAAAGTTATGTCTGACAGGTTCAACATTGTCAATTACCCAACCTATTCTCATGATGTACACAATGTATAGTAAACAAGGATAAGACTTAAGGTGAAAAGTCTTTTAATGATTATCTAAATTTGGAAGATTTGACCAAATAGTTTAATCTATAGGATTAAATGTTTAGAAATCACCTATGTGAGGGCGAAGTGGAAACCATTTCAAGGAGAATATTATTAAAGGATATTCTCTAAGCTCTCATAAAATCAAGACGTGTTCATGACTAAAAAGAACAAAACCGTTAGAACCATAAATGTTAAAAGGCTGGTTGTGTGACATGTATTGTCTAGGTGTACATTAAAGCTCAACGGTTTAAAGATATCAAATCTACTAATTGATAGAGTGCATCCAATGTATGTTCACTACGGAAATTTCAAAAGGAAACCCACTTATCCAGATGCAATCGATCTTTTCTTGATGATCGCATACTTGTCCATAAAAATTTTATGAAAAATAGCCATTCCCCATTACGAAAAATCCATTTATTTTTCCTTTTCTCTCTCTATTTTTTCTAGTTCTTACTTTATATTATTGGGTTCATAGTATATGAAAGAAGTGTGAATGGAAAATAAAGAGTAAAATGGTGAAGGGAAGGAGACACTAAAATGGAAAGTGTACTCCCAAATTAGAAAGTTTACTCTTTCTCCCACATTGGTGGAAGAAGAGAACTTGAAAGTGTTTATAATCAAGAACACTTACTCCACATGGTAAGTGAGGCAAGAAATAAGAGATGCCTCGCGCCGTCGTCGTCGCTCGCTCAGCTCGACTTCAGCTTCGAATTCAAATTTGGATTCAGATTTGGATTTGGAAAATGATCAATTGATAAAATCTATCTTTTTGAACAAACTTTATTTGACAAAATCTGATCAGTGACAAAAATGCAAAAAAATTTTCTGTGTGTTTAATACTCTATTTATATGCATACAGTAATAGTAACAAATGCAATTTTTGAAATGAACTGATGCTTCAGAAAAGTTGCACTGTTTTGAACTGATGCTTCAGAAGGATGCAATTCTTCAATGAAATGACACACTGATTCACGAAATGACATGCCTGTTCGGAACACACTGTTTGGATGATTGGACATGAATTTTCAGAAAAGGTTACACCTTTTAAATGAACCATTGCCACTTTTCAGAAGAGGCATCTTATGGCTATATAAACCTACTTTCATCCTCAGGTTTTGGTGCAAAAATTTCAGAATAAAAACACTCTTCTTGCCTTAAAAATATTCTGTGTGATCACTCAAAACGTTCAGTGAGTTCGAAGATAGTCCAGTTGTTTGAGGTACCGCTACAATTAGTTTGTTTGGCCATTTTATCCTGGGAAAAAAATTTTGCAACCTCGGGTACAGTGAGGAGAATTATTTCCTTAAGGAAAGTCTGTTAATTCGGATGACTTGGACATTATTGTTTCATCTTTATTTCTAAAAATAAAATACACCTCTTGAAAATATCATTTTGATCTTGTGTTGAGGGTATTTTTTGCACTTCATTGTGTTCTTGGTTTATAAACTTGAACTAGTTGAAGTGGTTGTTTCTAGTATACAGGTTCTTGTACCTGTAGAAGGAAAATAACATATATTTCATAGCTAAAAACTATATCTTGAATTCATGTTTAATAGGTTGAGCCATTTATATAGAGAAAAATATAGTGGCTATAAATCTGAGTTGACTTATTATTAAACAAATCGTATACGTATAACTTCAACTATGATTCTACCAACAAAAAAAAAGCAAATATAGACTACCATTTATTAATCTCCCACCATATATATTAGGATTTCATAATAATTATTTTTTTCGATATTTCTTAGCTTAGTTTTATAATAATTGTAGGACAACTTCAATCGAGCCTATTTTATATGGAAAAGGATTCTTTTTCTTTTTAACCCTATTTGTTGTTGGCCAAAATTTTTTGGACCTTGAACTTGTTAAGAATATAATTTTAATAAATTTATTATACTCAATACTTAGTGAGAAGACAACTTTGGCTATTGCGGAGATTTTTAATGAAAGACAAAGAGTTCAAATAATATTTCTAAGACACTTCACACTTTTAATATAATATACATATAATCTTTATTTATCTATAATCTTCTATAGTACAATATATAATATAATACTAATGATCACCATATCGTACTTTATGCTTATTCTATAAATGGGAAGCCTCAAATTGAAATATTGAAATGTATATACGACTTTGCTGATGTGGCATGCCTCAATAATTTTCTCAATCTTTTCAATTTTTTTAAAATTATAAATAACTGCAATAAATATGGAAGGAGAAGGGTTAGTCCCGTTTTAAAACTAATAGCAGAAACGTTGCTATATTAAAAAATATATAAGCTTCTATTTAAATATTTTACCCTTTAATCACACATTTATTAGTTTTTCAAATCCATAAAATCCACATTTCTTACCTTCTTTGCTGAACCTTTTTTTTTTTGCGTTACTTTCTTCCTCTTCCATCTTTTATGTTTTATCTTCTTCACTCATTAAACATACAGTATTCGGTTTTTCTTCTCCTACTCTCTTCATAATTTTTTATGCTTCATCTGCTCACACATCTATGTGACTGTTTGCATAGATAAATAAATTATTTTTTTTGTAAAATTATATTTATTTTTTTTGTTATTTTTTAAAAATAATATTTGTATTATATCATTGTTGTATAGGTTTCACAAATATGCTAACGCATACTTGATTTCTTTTTAGGTTCCAAAGACAGAGTTATAATTTGAAATTTGGGTGCTGCAATAAATCAAATGAAACTATAAAAGAAGGTGAGATGAAAATGCTCCGAATGTTAATCTCTCTCTCTATATATATATATATATTGTATAATATAATATATGCGTGGATTTCACAAATATATGCTAATATATACTTCGTTGCTTTTCTGGTTACATAGACTGAGAGTTATAACTTGAAATTTAGAAGGAAAAAAATGGTAGATCGGTGCACTAAATCTCATGTCATGCGCAGGATTTGGGAAAGGGCCCAATCATAAAAGTGTACTGTACACAGTTTTACTGTGTATTTCTATCAGAGGCTTTTTTCAAGGTTTGAACCCAAATAAAGCACATGATACTACAGAAGAAGGTGAAATAAAAATGCTTTGAATGTAAATTGAATAAATCTGAGAACTACTACTATTGATGTTGTTGTTATTGTTGTTGCTCTTGCTCCTGCTCCTGCTGCCGCCACCGCCACTGCCGCCGCCGCTACCACTGCAGCTACTATTACTTCTACTAATACTGCTCCTCCTACCGCTACTTATGTTGCTCCTACGAATGCTTCTGCTACTGCTTCTGGTACTGCTGCTCCTCCTATTGCTACTGCTGATTTTGCTATTGCTTCTGCTACTGTTACTGCTACTGCTACTACTACTTTAGGTTTATTATTGCTACTAATTGAAGGGTTAATAATAAATACCTCATGAAACACTATTAAACATAGCACTAATTTTTTAGGTTTATTTTTGCTCCTAATTGAAGGGTTATTAATAAACATAGCTCCTCCTCCTCCTCCTCCTCTTCTTCTTAAGCTTTTTCTTTTAGGTTTATTTTTTCTCCTAATTGAAGGATTAATAAACACCTCATAAAATACTATTAAACATAGTACTAATTTTTTAGGTTCATTTTTGCAACTAATTCAAAGGTTAATAATAATCACCTCATGAAATACTATTAAACATAACACTACTATTTTTGGGTTCATTTTTGCTACTAATTGAAGGGTTAATAATAAACACCTAATGAAACACTATGATACATCTTGATTTGATGATGCGCAGCTATCAACAAGGGACCAGGTCCCTGGGTCATCATGGAAAATACAACTATCACAAGGTCTGCACAATTTGTCTTCTAGTGTAACAAACTACGCAGATGAGATGTGTATCTTTCAAGGAAACTTGGCCCAATAAAATTTCTACGCTAATCATTGTCCCACTATAAAAGGAAAAGAATTCTTCACAATGAAGCAATTCTTGCAAAAATCAGAATTGAAGAAATTGAAAAAAGCAAAAACTTAATCCAACATCATTGCTCAAGTTCTTATTTTTTATGTACTGAAAATAGTTAGTATTCTTGAGTTGAGTCCTGATTTATAACTGAATTTCTTTGTTTTCTTGAGAGTGCTTAGGTAGAGTTGTATAACATCAATATTGGTTAAAGTTAATCAATATTGGAGTGAGTACTTGACAGAGTTGTTAAGGTAGACTTGTAATAGAGTTATTACAAGTAGGTGGAACCTAGAGTTACATTTATTGGAGTTTGTAATCAAGATTTTGATTATAGTGGATTGTTAAGTGCTTGTAAGGGCAAGTCATGATTTTTCCTTCCTTGAGAAAGCAGGTTTCCACATTAAAATCTTTGTATTTTAACCTTCCTACAAAGTTTTAAGTTTTCCAATACCTTATTGTTTGATTACCTGTGACTGACTTTAAGGGACCTGGTCCCTCACTGTGCGGTGCAACCCATCGAGTTTCTTCAATTGGTATTAGATTCAAAACACTTTAAAAGATTAACACCTAGAGTGAATTGGTTATCATGGATGCCTCACCTAATCCAGAAGAAGGACAATGGGTAATCTACCACTAGACAACCTAGATCTAACGAGCAGTACTATAGGTGGTGGAAAATCAAAATAATTTACTTTATTTTAGTTGAGGACTGTGAGATTATGGATATAATACTTTATGGTCCTTATGTACCTCCCAAGGAGATCATGAAAGGATATATGACACGAATGGTGGTGAGAACCACAAAATAGTTTGATAATAAAGACAGAAAAAATATTAAGAAAAACTACAAGACCAAGAAATTACTTGTATGTGGCATGGGACCAAATGAATAAAACAAAATTTTAGCTTATCAAATAACTAAGAAATTTTGAGATTTCTTGAAAATATCTCATGAAGGGACCTGAAACATCCTGGGTTTTGACCCTTAGAAAATTTCCTGGATATTTGTTCTCTAGATCCAATCTGACTCATGAGTACAAGCCGTATGCTAGGGTACGAGTGGTACGACCCTATCGTATAATGATCAGTATTAGTTGGTGGGATGGTTTTGGTTACTAGAATGGGTACAACCTAAAGGTGTGAGTCGTAAGGGTTTGGTATGAGTTGTAGCAGGGACTCATATGGTAGGCAGTATTTGATTCTCCAGGTATGTTATTCTGCTAGGGATACGGGTTATGGGTATGGATCATATGTTGTGGTTATAACCTGGTTGTATGAGTTGTATACTGGACAGTGTTTGATCCAAAGGTTGGGGCTTGGATACGAGTGGTGGATACCATTCATATAGGAGGGTACGACTCGTATGGGTCCGTCGTATCCCTTTGATGGGTTTTTAAGGGATTTAAGTGAGGGTATTATAGATATTTTCCTACCTATCCTAATTAGGACCCATGACTTCTAATACACTTGAGGTTATTTACCGTATTATTCTATTTATTAACACTTAGAAACTATTCCAAAACACTTCATAATTCACTCAAGAGCTTAGGGGGCAAGAAGGATAGGGTTTCATCTTATGGATTGCTTTGAGGCTGGTCTTAGTGATTTCTTTCCATTAGTTCTTTAGTATAAGGGATGATTCTTTTTCCTCATTGTAATTTCAACTAAAGGCATGCTTTATATAATTGATTTCATGGGTTTACTATTTAATGAATATGGTTTTCAACTATTATTTGGGGGTTTGGATTTTGAATGCTTGCCTATGGTTTCCTGTGGTTTTAATTATTCTTTTATATAGATTAATAGTGGTTTTAGACCATTTGATTGCATGGTAATGACTTAATGGTCTTTAGAATTGGTGTTGCTTATATTATGCCCCCAAGGTGTTTGATAAAATGCTTATAAAGATATATTCATTGCATTGACTTCTATTAATAGAACTCTTCTGTGTTTTAAACTTGAGAAAGGATTTATGCATGGCTTGAATGGTTTGAAAAGACTAAAGGCTGAATGGTTATGCTTGTGGAGAGCATGTAAGTCTTACAAATAGGTTTAATATGGTAATTAGAAGGGCACCTAAGGTCCCCTTAACCAAAATAGTTTGGCTATGGATATTGCTTGCAAGTAAGGGGTGGTGTAATGATACTACCAATATTATCCTTGGTTAATAAATGATAAATGGATTGTTTGGACATGGTTTTAATTGGGCGTTAATGGCAGGGTGTGTAGCTAAGCCGTGGAAGGTGGCGGTCCTGGGGGGACCAAAACCAAAAACTCATAATTAACGATATGAGAGGTCGTGATGACCATGTGCGTGTGTCATATCTGGGGATGCACTAGTCATCCCATGAGAAATTCCCTGGTCATGTGTCTACACTCATTGAGGCCCTTTTAGCAGGGGAGATGAACCCATATGGCCCGTAGGTGGTTAGAACGACAAAGCTACGCATCCCAGGTAAAGGCTTTAAGTGCATGCTAAACCTAGTCCCCTTTTTTGGCACTTATATATGAATGGTTCTATGCATTATGGATGGTTTTACTTGGTTTAATAACTTGCATTATTTTATCCTGATCCTGATATTTATGCTAGCGGTCATTCGCTAACTCCGTCTACTAGTGGCTGTACACCTATGCTATGTAGGAACTCGTCATTCGCTAACCCCATCTACTGGTAGTTATATACCCATGCTATGCAGGAACTCACCATTCTACTCATCCCATTTAGCATGCATATTCGATATCTATATTTGGAATGAAGTGGTGAGCTTCCATCATTTTGGATGGCATAATTTCATATTATGTATTTCTTTAGACATTTTTATTTTACTTTAGATATTGGTTTTGGCCATGGTTGGGGGCATGTCCCGACTGAATTTGCTTACTCTTTTAGATAGAACTTTATGGTACTTTTGGGGATTGGTATGGGCGAGATTGGTAGAGATGTCATCCTTAGCATTGTATTGATATTGAGGCTGGCATTATCAAAAATGATTTCTCACTATTCTATCTTATTATATTTTAGGATTAATCATATTATGTTTTGGTATTCCCTTTGGTTTATGGTCTATGGTTGGTTTGGTATGGTTGAGCGGTTGGTGCGGTATGGTTGGACTCAGTTGGGTCGGTCACAGTTGTGACCCTATCCCAGATTCTTAATGAGAACAATAATGTTATCTTGTTAGATATTCAAAATTTATCCCATCTAAGGCTGGACATAGGTGGTTGGGTTAGGTAACACGGGGTGGTCCTCGGTCCTAGTTGGACTTGGGATGCCCATTACAACAAGGCCCGAGGTCAGGTTGTGTCAAGTTGGTATTAGAGCCTAGGTTCATGGTCAACTAGGAAGTCCACAAAGTTGTGTTGGGTAGAGTCACTTTTAGGGGTGTAAAGTGTGTCACACTCATAGAAGAGAGGCTGTAAGATATTTAGGAATATGTCACTTTCTTGGTATTCTATCTTCAAGCTAGAGTTCTTAATCCTGGAATCTCCTTTAATCCTTGTTTCTTTCTCTTTCAGATCTTGCCTCCTAGATCTGGAACATAAGGAAATTCTTTCATTCCATCTGGGAATAATGCTGAAGGGGTATGTCCTACGTCTAGAGTACATCTTTGATCTCATGGTCCTATTCCTGATGGTGCTGGAGTTCCTTCTATTCAGGCTAGTTCTCCTCAGGTCCCTCAAGGCAACCTGACGAATGTGGAATTTTGTCAGTCTATCTATGTTATTACGATTGGTGCTTTATCTGCTGAGGCCATAAGGGTTGGTCAATTTATGAACATGGGTCCTCCAATTTTTACTGGAGTGAAGGTGGAGGAGGATCCATATGGCTTCTTGGATGAGATAGAAAAAATCTTTTGGGTGATGTAGGCTACTAATATAGAGGGGGTTAACTTGGCGGTTTATCAGCTTAAGGATATTGGTTATCTGTAGCATGAGGAGTGGGACAGAGATAGAGGGGATATAAAAGAGAAAGGGTTATGAGAGGCCTTTTCTAATACCTTCTCAGATCGGTTCTTTTCTTAAGAGTTGATAGAAACTAAGATAGAGAAGTTTGTGGATCTCAGGCAAAGGAGGATGTCTGTAAAGAAATATACTTTGAAGTTCCATCATCTATCAAGGTATGCTCCTAATTTAGTGTTAGATATGAGGTCAAGAATGAGGAAGTTCACTTCTAGGTTGAATAAAGATTTAATTTTGGAGGGCAAGACTGCCTTGCTGATTAAAGATATGGATATCTTGAGGTTGACTATTTATATACAACAAGTTAAAGATGAGAAGAAGAAGCAACTAGAGTTTGGGGATAGGCAGGGAAAGAGGAGTAGGTTTTTTACTCAGGAAGGTGCTCAGTCTCAGGGTGGTAGGGATAGTGACAAGTGGCAAAAAAAGAAGTGGGGAAGTTTGGGATCATCTTTTTATAGTGCTCCTTATTAATTGGGAGATAGGCGTCATCAAGGTGGTGACAATTCTCAGGCACAGGTTGCCCAATCTCAAGCGAGCGAGGGTCAGTTAGGTTTTTTGTGTTCTCCTTGTCGATTCTGTGGTTATCCTCATTAGGGTTATTGTGAGGAAAGAATGGACAACTACTTTAAGTATTGCCAAGTAGGACATTGTCTAAGGGATTATCCAGTCAATAAGGTTGCTACCGGGGTGACTAATATTTCTTTAGCTTTATCTTCTACTCCTATACTTGGTGGGGTGGCATCTGCTTCTGTTACTACTCCTAGTTCTAGTGTTGTTCAGAATAGGTTGTATGCTTTAGCGTCCCAAAAGGAATCCAAGGCATCACCTGATGTCGTTACTGATATGTAATAGCTTTTTTCTCATGATGTATATTGTTTGCTTGATCTAGGGTCCACTTTTTCTTATGTGACTCCATATGTGGCCGTGTCTTTTAGTTTTGATTCGAAAGTTATCTCAAATCCTTTTTCTATTTCTACCCCAGTAGGTGACTTGGTTATTGCTAAGAGAGTTTATAGAGGGTGTGTGGTAGCTGTATGTGGCAACTAGACCTTGGCGAATCTATTTATGTTGGATATGGTAGATTTTGATGTAATTCTAAGTGTGGATTGGTTGCATTCTTGTTATGCGTCTATGGATTGTTAGACCCATAGGGTTATATTTAAGTTTCCTGGTGAACCGGTTATAGAATAGAAAGGCAGTTCCTTAGCTCCTAGTAGGAGGTTTATTTCTTATCTTAAAGCTTGGAGGCTAATCTCTAAGAGTTGTCTTTATCACTTGGTTTGAGTTAAATATTTTAAATCAGAAGGTCCTTCTTTGTCTTCAGTCCCTGTGGTTAATGAGTTTCTAAAGGTCTTTTCGGATAATCTCCCTGGTGTTTCTTCAGATAGGGAAATAAAGTTTGGTATTGATTTGCTTTCGCACACTTGTCCAATTTCTATTTCTCCATATAGAATGGCTCTGGCTAAGTTGAGGGAACTCAAGGAGAAACATAAGGATCTTCTGGATAAGGGGTTTATTTGTCCTTGTGTTTCTTCATGGAGTAAACCGGTGTTGTTTGTGCATAAGAAGGATGGTTCCCTTCAGATGTGTATTGACTACAGGCAGTTGAAAAAGGTGACAATAAAGAACAAGTATCCGCTTCCCTAAATAGATGATTTGTTTGACCAGTTATAGGGTGCCAAGTTCTTTTTTAAGATTGATATTTGCTCTGAGTACCATCAGCTTAAGATTAGGGAGGTGGATATCCCTAAGATGGATTTTCGTACTCAGTATTGGCATTTTGAGTTCTTGGTGATGTCATTCGGGTTAACTAATCCTCCAGCATCATTTATGGACTTGATGAATAGGGTGTTCAATGTTCAAGTAGTATTTAGATCTCTTTGTCATTGTGTTCATTGATGACATTCTGGTTTATTTGAAGAGTAAGGTGGATCATTCTAATCACCTCAGTGTGGTGTTGTAGACCTTAAAGGAACAAAAGTTGTATGCTAAGTTCTCTAAGTGGGAGTTCTAGTTGAACACTATGACCTTCTTGGTCCATATTATTTCTAGTAAAGGGATCATGGTGGATCTGCAAAAAGTTGTTGTAGTGAAGAAGTGGCCTAGGCCCATGACTCCATTTGATATCCGAAGCTTTTTAGGTTTAGCTGGGTATTATTGGTGGTTTGTGAAAAGCTTTTCTTTGATAGCTACTCCTTTGACTAAGTTGACTCAGAAGAAGTTCAAGTTTTCTTGGTCGGATACTTGTGAAGGGAGTTTTGAGATGTTAAAGGATAAGTTGACTTCGGCTCTAATCCGAACCTTGCCGAAAGAAAATGATGGATTTGTGGTTTATTGTGATGTATCTCGGGTAGGGCTTGATTGTGTTTTAATGTAGCACGGAAAAGAGATTGCCTATGCTTCCAGGCAGTTGAAGGTACATAAGAGGAATTATCCTACTAATGATTTGGAGTTATTGGCGGTTGTGTTTCCTTTGAAAATATGGCAACATTATTTGTATGGTGTTCACGTGGATATATTTTCTCATCACAAGAGTCTTTAATATGTATTCACACAGAAAGAGCTTAATCTCAGGCAGAGGAGGTGGGTTAAGCTTCTCAAGGATTATGATATAAGTCTTCACTACCACCCAGGTAAGGCTAATATGGTTGTTGATGCTCTTAGTAGGTTATCCATGGGGAGTTTGGCTTGCGTAGAGGAAGGCAAGCAGGAATTGGTGAAGGATATTCACCGCTTGGCTAATCTTGGAGTTCGTTGCTTGGACTCTAAGGATAGTGGTGTGATAGTGCAAAAAGTAGGTCAGTTGTCAATTGGTGAAGAGATTAAAGAGAATCAAGTACTGGATCCTATCTTGATAAAAATCAAGAGTGACGTTGGTGGCCGAAAGGTAGTGGTGTTTGAGATCAGTGGTGATGGTACTTTACGGTACCAAGGGAGGTTGTGTATTTCTAATGTCAATGGGCTATGGCAACGGGTTTTGACTACGGCTCATGAGTCACGCTATGCTGTTCATCTCATCTCGACTAAGATATATCATAATCTCAAGGAGATCTGCTAGTAGAATGGCATGAAGAGGGATACGACTAATTACGTGGCCAAGTGCATGGTGTGTCAACAAGTTAAGATTGAGCATATGATGCCAGGAGGGTTGTATCAAGAAATTGATTTACCCGAATAAAAGTGGGAAGTGATCAATATGGACTTCGTTACTGGTCTTCCTCGGTCTCAGAATTAGTATGATTTGATTTGGGTCATTGTGGATAAGATGACCAAGTCTACGCATTTCTTGCCAATGCAAAATACCTTTTCGATGGCGAATTATATGAGGTTGTATCTTCAGGGGATTGTGAAGCTGCATAGGGTGCCTATTTTGATTATCTCTGATTGTGGTACACAGTTTACATCTCATTTCTAGTGGTCTTTTCAAAAAAGGTTGGGGACTAAGATTAGTCCGAGTACTACTTTTGATCCACAGTCGGATAGGCAAGTGGAGCAAACTATTCAGACATTGGAAGATATGCTTCGGGCCTATGTGATTGACTATGGTGGCAATTGGATTGAGCATCTACCTTTAGTGTAGTTTACTTACAATAATAGCTATTATTCGAGTATTGGTATGGCTCCTTTTGAGGCATTATGGTAGGAGGTGTAGATCTCTTATTAGGTGGTCTGAGTTTGGAAAAAGTAGACATTTTTGGTTCGAATTTGGTGATAGGCTTAAACCTACCCAAAGTCGCCAAAAGTCATATATGGATATTAGGCGTAGAGACTTGGAGTTTAAGGTCAAAGATAGGATGTTCCTCAAGGTGTCTCCCATGAAGAAAGTGGTGCGGTTTGGAAAAAAGGGGAAACTCAGTCCTCGGTTCATTGGTCCGTATATGATTTTATAGAGAGTTGACAATGTTGCTTATGAGTTGGAGTTTCCATCTAGCTTAAGTTTAGTTTATCTGGTCTTTGATGATTTTATGTTGAGGAAGTGTCTTGGTGATCCTTCTTCGATTGTTCCTTTGGAAGGATTGGGTATTTTGGATTCTCTGTCTTATGAAGAGGTCCCAATTGAGATATTAGATAGGGAAGTTCGTTAGTTGCAGACCAAGGATGTGGCTTCGATTAAGGTTCTATGGCGGAACCATAAGGTGGGAAAAGCTACTTGGGAAGCGGAAGAAGACATGAAGTCCAAGTATCCGTATTTGTTTTCTGCTCCTGGGATTCGTGTAGAAGGTATGTGTTCTTGAACGCATCTTTATTTTTTGAGTTTGTTAAAGGAAAGATTAACATCTTTGCCTCTTGGTTTTCAAACTTTGTTGAAGGGATTTTTGATAATGCAATTAACTCTATGTGTGGTTACCCCTAACTTGTCCGTCATTCGAGGATGAATGTTCCTAGTGTGGGAGACTGAAACATCCTATGTTTTGACCCTTAGAAAATTTCCTAGAAATTTGTTCACCGGATGCAATATGACTCATGGGTACGAGCCATATGTTGGGTCACGAGTGGTATGGTCATGCCGTATGCAGATCAGTGTTAGTTGGTGGGATGGTTTTAGTCAACGGAATGGGTACGATCTAGAGGTGTAAGTCGTAAGGGTTTGGTATGAGTCGTAGCAGGGACTTGTATGGTGAGCAGTGTTTGATTCTCTTGGTATTTTATTCTGCCAGGGATACAGGTTATGGGTACAGATCGTAAATTTTGGTTACGACTTGGTTGGATGAATCGTATACTTGACAGTGTTTGTTCCAAAGGTTGAGGCTTGGATACAAGTGGTAGATACCGATTGTGTAGGAGGGTACGACTCTTATGGGTTAGTCGTATCCCTGTGATGGGTTTTTAAGGGATTTAAGTGGGGTAATTCTGGATATTTTCGTACTTACCCTAATTAGGACCCATGACTTCTAATACCCTTAGGAGGTTATTTACACTATTATTCTATTCATTAACACTTAGAAACTATTCCAAAACACTCCATAATTCTCTTAAGATCTTTTGGGGCAAGAAGGCTAGGGTTTCATCTTACGGATTTCTTTAAGGCTTGTCTTGGTGATTTCTTTCCATTAATTCTTCGGTATAAGATATGATTCTCTTTCGTCATTGTAATTTCAACTAAAGGCATGGTTTATATGATTGATTTCATGGTTTTACTATTTCATGATTATGATTTTCAACTATTATTTGGGATTTTTGATATTGAATTCTTGGTTATGGTTTCCTATGGTTTTAATTATGCTTTTCTATGCATTAATTGTGGTTTTGGATAATTGGATTGCATGGTAATGGCTTAATGGTCTTTGGAATTGGTTTTACTTATATTTTTCCCCCAAGTTGTTTGATAAAATGCTTATAAAGATATGTTCATTACAGTGACTTGTTTTAATGGAACTCTTTCATGTTTTAAACTTGAGAAAAGATTTATGCATGGCTTAAATATTTTGAAAAGGCTAAAGGCTAAATGTTTATGCTTATGGAGAACGTGAAAATATCCCAAGTAGATTTAATATGGTAATTGGAAGGGCACCTAAGGTCCCCTTAACCTAAATGGTTTGGCTATGGATATTGCTTGCAAGTAAGGGGTGGTATGATGATACTACCAATATTGTCCTTTGTTAATAAATGGTAAATGGATTGTTTTGACATGGTTTTAATTGGGCATTAATGTCGGGGTGTGTAGCTAAGCTATGGAAGGTTGCAGTCCCAGGGGGACCAAAATCGAAAACTCATATTTGCCGATATGAGGGGTCTTGATGACCATGTGTGTGTGTCACATTTTATGTTGGAATGGGATATTCCCTAGTCGTGTGGCTACACGTACTGGGGCCCTTTCAATAGGGGGAGCTGAACCCATATGGGACCGTGGGTGGTTAGGACGACAAAGCTAGACAGCCCAAGTAAAGGTTTTAAGAGCATGCTAAAGCTGGTCTCCTTTCCCAGCACTTATATATGTATGGTTGTATGCATTATGGATGGTTTTACTTGGTTTTATAACTTGCATTATTTTATCCTTATCCTTGGATTCACCCTAGTAGTCATTCTCCAACCCCGTCTACTGGCAGCTGTAAACCCATGCTATGCAGGAATTGGCCATTCTACACCCCTGTTTAGTATAGAGATTCGGTATCGATATTTGGAATGAAGTGATGAGCTTCCATCCTTTCTGAAGGCATCATTTTATGCTACGGATTTCCTTAGACATTTTTATCTTATTTTGGATATTAGGTTTGACCATGGTTGGGGGCATGTCCCAACCAGATTTGTTTACTCTTTTAGATATAGGCTTTGTGGGGGTTGGTATGGACGAGATCGATAAAGGTGTCAGCCCTAGCATTAGTATTGATATTAAGGCAGGCATCATCAGATATGATTTCTCATTGTTCTAGCATATTACATTTTGGGATTAATTATATTATGTTTTGGTATTCCCTTTGGTTTATGGTCTATGGTTTGGTTTGGTATGGTTGGGCGGTTGGTAGGGTATGATTGAACTTGGTTGGGTCGGTCATAGTTGTGTTCCTATCCCAGAGTCTTAATGAAAACAATAACGCTATCTTGTTATATGTTTGAAATTCAGCCCATCTAAGGTGGGACATAGGTAGTTGGCCTAGGTAATAGGGGGCGGTCCCTGATCCTGGTTGGACTTGGGATGCCCATTACGACAAGGCCTAGGGTCGGATCGTGTCAGGACCACTGATGTGAAGGATTCAAAAGTTGATATAATGAATACACAGTATGAAACCTTTACCATGAAAGAATGAGAAACTATCCAAGAGATGCATACAAAATTCACTTCAATCACCAATGAGCTACATTTTTTAGGAGAAGTGATTCCTTTGTATAAACAGGTGAGAAAAATTCTGGGGGTTCTGCCTAAATACTGGGAAAGCAAAGTAGATACTATCACTGTAGAAAGGAACCTGAAAACTCTTACTATGAATGAGCTTATTGGTAATTTGAAGACACATGAACTCAATAAACAACAAGGGCAAGAGAAAAAGGAAGTAAAAAGGGAAAAATCTCTGGCATTAAAGGCTTGTAAGTCAGATTCAAGTGAAGAAAAAGCTGATACTACCTATTTAGCAAAAAGAATTGTTAGAGCAATGAAGGAAAGTGGTCAGTTTTAAAGAAGAGGAAGCCATAGCAAAAATGGAGGCTCTGTTGAAGTTTGTCACAAGTGTGGGAGTCCTGATCATTTCATTAAGGACTATCCAATGCATAAACTAGATTACCAAGAATATCTCAAGTCTGGAAATGATAAAGAAAAGAACAGGGACCAGATCCATATAAAATTAAGAAGAAAGGCTGCAGCTGATTTTACAGTTAAGCAGGCCTTAGCTGTATGGGGGAATTCCTCCAGTAAATCTGAGGAATATTAGAAGTATGGAGATGTTTCTATGTTGGCAGTAGAGAATGAGAAAGTGACTTTTGATTCCTTGTTTTCTCTCATGGCAAACACTAAAAATTAAGATGAAAATGAGGTAACACTTTCTGACATTAAAGAAAACTTGGAAAACTACTCTGCTAGAAAGATAAAAAGACTTGCAAATGTGTTGTTTTGATTCTATGTGAAATGACTGCTGAAAAATATCTAAAAATCTGAATTTAGTAAGTCAACTGGAGAAAGGAGACGATGCTTGTAATAAAGAGGAGAAAAATGCTCTAGAAGAAAAAAAATAGAAAATTGGGAGCTTAAGTGATAGCTTTGACTCTCCAAATATCTTAAACTGAGGAACAAGTTGCTAAGTTGAAATCTAAAAATCTGAGTTTGATGAGTCACCTGGAGAAAGTAGATGATTCAAATAGTAAAGGGAAGAAAGAAGCATCAATGTTCCAAATTGAGCTGGGAGAAAAATTGAAGGATTTCCAAAAGCATCTTATGACTGTACTCAAAAGAATGAAGAGTTAGAAAGGGACCTGGTCCATTTGAGGGAAGAACTTAAAAAATCCCTGCAATGGACCATATTCTTACAGATGCTTTCTAACATAAATGGTTAAGGAGTTAATAATGGTAAAGTCCTTAGGTATTAGTACAAAACTCAATTATCTGGGTCTCAAGGAAAGGTTTTTCAAGATGTCGGCACATAAAGGAAAACTGTCAAAGTTAGAATAGAGTAAGAATGATCAATTTTAGATATATAAAGTAGGGGAATACCTATCCTAAAGGTTTCATGCCTTTGAAAAATATGAAGAACATTTCATTACCTAGATGAGTAAAGAAGAATTTGATCACACCTCTATCCTTCTATTGGGAACTCAAACTCAAGTGGGTTCCCAAATATAATAAATGACTCTGTTTTTAGGTGAAGAAAGGGATTGTGGTCAGAACTATCTTCTTGATAAGTAATTGTTCAAAGCTATAACTGGAATGTATGACTGTATTCTCTCTTTCAAGACACTTCAAGGTGGAGGTGTCTCGTATGGAAATGATAAAAGGGATAGAAAAATGTGTGGTTGATGGGAAGTAACTTCTTTGGTGTTCAATATGAAGATGCTGACTCATGGGACTTTTAAGTTCCTCTGTGCTAAACCAGTTGATTTCAAGGGAGATGGTTCGTGGCTTGCCAAAGCTGGTGAATCTAGGTGATGAGGAAGATTATGACTTTGAAGAACTCATTCCTTTTCAAGGGATAATATTGGTGAATATGATGATCAATATCCAAATATAAATGAGAATAAGGAAAGAAATGGTGATCCAGGATCTGAGTCAAAGACCCCAGCTCTAGTAGAAGAACTTCAAGAAGTGTCTAGTCAAAATTTCACAGGGACCTGGTCCCAGTGGAATTTATCTCAGAAGCTCAAATGGAAGCTTAGAAATTTGAAGATGCTAAGTCTGGGACTTATCCCCAAACCTATTTTCAGAACAAATTTTGGTGAAATGGTGTCCTGAAATAAACAGTTGAGGTTGGAATTGATCAAATCAACCTGGGCTACTAAATAAATTAGTTCTCTTCTTAAAACTGGATATGATCAGAAGACAGGTATCCTTGGTAAAGTAATTATTTAATAGTCTAGCCTAGTACTATACCTTTGCAGGTATACACCCATAGGAACAACTTGGGAGAAAAATAGTCAGGAAAAACACAAATGGAAAATTCACCTAAGAAAGAGAGAGATCTGGTCACATCTCTAGGTTAGTACCATTCAGTGTGCCTTAAAAATTATAAAATTCCAGCCTAAAAAGCGACATGTCTTTTCTCATCTGAACAAAAGCTGTCAATACACAGTAAATATGAAGAGTCACACCCATTTAGAGCCTGATGTGTCTATTCAAAAGGTAGCTTTTAATATCAAATAGTCATCTTCCTTAATTACAAATAAATTCATTTAAATTTTATTCTCAATCAAATTAACTCATATTATCTTCTTCAACTTACCTCTTTTCTAGACTGAACAGGTCCTTTTTTTCTCTCAAAAATTTCAAAATGGCAGAAATTCCATCTTCCTCAACCCCTGTTAATAAGCCAAAAGTTGTTTAAGTCACTGAAAATTAGTCTGAACAACCTCAAAATGAAACCTCTATTTCCTTAGCATCCAGTACCATAGAAGAAATTACCCCAAGTCATCAACAAGAACCTGTATTAAATCTGCTAACAAAATCTTTTAAAAAAATTTGGAATCCCTAACTGAGTCTATTCCTTTATCCACTATCGAAATTTATACCAAGTTAGCCATGGAGGTGGATTTAAATCAATGATTTGGTTCACCAATTGAATAATAAATTTCTCAATCCGAAGTACCTTCTTTTTTAGTAGACCAAAAATTACCTGAAGATTCTCAAATCCCTGTTTATTCACAAGGACTAGAAAAGTATTATCACAGAAACCCTATAAGTATGTAGTTCTCCTACATGCTCCAAGTCAAACCCAACTGTGTGTTGATGAAATACCTATGAAAAGGTCGGATCTCTATAGCAGTGAAAATTGGGTAGCTAAAAATTTGCTTATACCTGAATATGATCCCAAGAAAAGCACTGTTAATGTAGAAGACCAAATGGGAGGTGAAAGGGATGAAGAGACAAATGATAAAAAAGTTGTGCTACCTCCAAATGAGGTGGATAAGGAGGATGAAGATAAAATATCTCTAAAGGGGTCTACAAAGAAACAAAAGGGAAGGAAAGGCTAGGAAAAGGTGATTGATACTGATGTAGTGGCTGTCATATCCTATTCCACTGAGGGATACGAAAAGAAAGTGCTGGAAGATGCTATGAAGGCTAGAAACTCTTCAACTACTAGGAGAAGAAGGCTTAAGAAAGTTGTTGTAGTGAAAGAGGAGGAAAATGTTAAAGTTGTAGAAAATTGTGAAGGTGAGGACATTAATTCAGACGTTTCTGCTACAACTGAGAAGAGAAGATAATAAGTTCATGTTGTTGGAAGGAGAACGTCCTCCAGTACAAAGTCTGGTAGCACTACTACAATAACAACAACAACAACAACAAACCCAGTATATCCCCACAGTGTGGGGTCTGGGGAGGGTAAAATATATGCAGTCCATACCACTACCATTGAAGAAGTAGAGAGGTTGTTTTCGATAGACCCTCGACTCGAGATAGAATAATTGTAATTAAAGTCATCATAAATCATGAAACAAGGAGAAATAACATCGATACAACCCTCACAAAGCAATACTATACACTAACAAACCAAAGGTATGCCTCTCCCAACCCTCCTAACTAGAAGCTCCAACCTATGTACAAGGCCCTAAGACTACTAGCCAAGCTACATCACAACACTCCTAACTACTGGCTAAGACTCATCTACCTGCACTAGTCCTCTATCCTAATATGCATCCTCCAAACCTTTCTATCTAGGGTCATGCCCCCAGTAAGCTGTAACTGCTCCATGTCACGTCTAATAACCCCTCTAAAATATTTATTTAGCCTCTTCCTACCCCAATAAAATCCTCCAAGGCCATTCTCTCACACATATGAACTGGGGCATCAGTGCCCCTCCTCATCACATGTCCAAACTATCTCAACCTTACTTCCTACATCTTGTCCTCCACCGATGTCACTCCCACTTTCTCCCAAATATTCTCATTCCTAATCATGTCACTCCTAGTAAGTCCACACATCCATCGTAACATTCTTATTTCTACCACCTTCAACTTTTAGATGCGAGAGTTCTTGACAGGCCAACACTCTGCTCCATACAGTATAGCTGGGCAAACTGCAACTCTATAGAATTTACCTTTAAGCTTGGGAAGCACCTTTTTATTGCATAAAACGCCTGAGTCAAGCCTCTATTTCATCCATCCTGCCCCAATATGCCGAGAGACATTCTCATCAATCTCTCTATTCCCATAAATTATACACCCAAGATACTTAAAACTATCCCTCTTACAAACCACCTGGGAATAAAAATTCACTACCACCTCGTCCTCTTGACTCAAGTCATCAAACTTGCACTCCAAGTATTCTATATTGGTCCTACTCAGCCTGAACCCTTTAAACTCCAGGGTTTGTCTTTAAACGTCCAATTGATTATTAACACCTCCCCGTGTCTCATTAATCAATACTATATCGTCTGTAAATATAATACACTAAGGCACATCTCTCTGTATACATTGCATCAACACATCCATTACCAAGGCGAATAAAAATAAACTGAGAATTGATCCCTTGTGAAACCTTATCAAGACAGGGAAATGCTTTGAATTCTTTCCTACTGTCCTCACCCGAGTCATTACTCCATCATACATGTCCTTAACTGATCTGATGTATGCCACCGGGACCGCTCTCACCTCTAAGCATCTCTAAAGAACCTCCCTAGAGACTTTGTCATACATCTTTTCCAGGTCAATGAATACCAAGTAAAAGTCATTCTTCCTCTTCCTATACTGCTCCACTAGTCTCCACACAAGGTGAATTGCCTCTGTCTTAGAATGACAAGCATAAATCCAAATTGATTCTACAATAAACACGATCCTCCTCAACCTTCACTCAACCACCCTCTCCCAAATCTTCATCATATGACTCAACAACTTAATACCCCAATAGTTATTGTATATCTATATGTCACCCTCGTTCTTATATAAGGGAATAATTGTACTCCATCTCCAAGCCTCAGGCATCTTTACCATCTTGAAAATATCATTAAATAATTTGGTCAACCACCTTAAACCTGCCCCACTCATAGACTTCTAGAAACCCATCGAGATCTCATCAGGCTCCGTAGCCATACCCTTTCGTATCTTCCAAATATCATCTCTAGCCTCCTCTTCTTAAAACACTAGTAATAACAAAAATCACGACACTTCTATGAATTCTCCAACTTACCTAACACAATATATCTATCCCCCTTGCCATTTAAAAGTCTGTGAAAATATGACAGCCATCTTTTCTTAGTGTGAACGTCCTCTACCAAAACTCTGTCATCCTGTCCCTTAATGAACTTTACTTGGTTAAGAATACAACTGATGTTGGGTTAATTTTTGCATTCTAGCCTTGCTATTTTAGCCTTTTTAGCCTTGTTTTGAGGATGATTCATGTACTTAATGTGATAATAATGATATAAATGTTCATCCAAGTGTACATGTATGTTTTTACAATGTTTAATTGTGTTTCCATACAAGTTTTGATTCAAATTTATCATTTAGAAGTCAACCGAGATCATGATTATTTCATTTTGAATTAACTTTATTGATTTGCTAACCATTATTGGTTATTTTTTAATTCTTTTTTTAACTATTTTATGGATTAGCTACCCTTAAAATACAGCAATTGTCAACCGTATGATCTCGAGAGAAGGAATAGAGATATAGAACCTGGGAATAAGAAACGTAGGGTTCTTGTTTCTTTATAAAATAAGATACTTGAATTAGCATCTAGGTAAGGGATGTACTTTGATTCCTTACTTAATTCACATGTAGGAAGATAGCTTAAATAACCTAATTAGATTATTACATCCTCGCTTAATGATGTAGTTGTAAGGTTCAAATTAGGTAAAGGATTAGAGATTGGGAAACTGTAATCATGTAATTAACTCTACGAATCAAAAACCAAGATAAGCAAGTTAACAAATGAAGTTCAACAACATAGTATGATTGTTTGTAAGCCTTAACCTTGGGCTTCTATCCGTAGATTGTCCGAAGTCATTACTTTTTTTGCATTAGTTTAGTTTCTTTTTAGGTTACAATTCTTAAAACCTCTTTATTTACTTTTTCTAGGCGGAGAATGCAATTCCCTGTGAGATCGATACTTGGGATTTCTTGAAGCCACTTTAATACTTGATAATACCACTTTCACTTGCGTGTCCACTGTCAAGTTTTTGGCGCTGTTGCTGGGGACTTGTAACTAGACAACTATCTTATTTTTAGTCTTTCTATATTGAGTTGTAAATATTTTTTGTTTAGTTTCTTTTTATTTTATTTTATTTCTCTTTTTATCACACTTCTTGACATGGCATCTTGGGATAGATGGTTTTTTAAGTGATGACGATTCTTGTTGTTTTTGTGGGGGACCACATCAAGTGGCTTATTATCCATATTTTGATGAAAGTGCATGGACGACACCTTCACAATATAATACGGATACTATTCTATTGTGGAGCAGAGTGCTGCTTGGTATTTGGTTTGTGGTCAAAGTGGTCATATTGCAGCTATGTGTATTGTCAATCCCGATTAAGAATTATTTTTGGGCTATGCTGAAAGGAAAAGTTATATAAACTACTACAATCGAATGGGGCTGAATCAGTCAAAAATTCAATTATGGACCAACCAGCAGTAGTTTCAGCAGCAATAACTAAACATGCAGGCCACAACTCAAATGAGTAAAATGGAAGAGATGCTGAAACAAATTTTAGCATCTCAAGTACAGTTCTTGGCAGACATAAAGCACTATCGGAAGGCTGTAGAGCAATTGGATAATAAGATGGAGGTAGATGCAAAGTTGACTTCCCAACCAGTTATAGATAAAGTTATGGATAATTCGAGGAAGTTTGAGTACTCAAAAACTAAAAGTGTTAAACAAGTTGAGGAGATATCACTTCCATCATGTCTACAGTGGCTAAATAAAGAAAATATGACGAGGATATTAGCCAATTTGTGGAGCAAACTCAAGAATTGCAGCCACTCAATTGTCATGTTTATCTTGAGACTAAAATTGAGAAGGTGAATAAAAGTGAGTGTGTAGTAGATAGTGTAAATTTTAAAGTAGGATTGGTTGGGCCTTACTCGAAGAATTTTTCTTCATTATGTTTAGATGATTTCTTGTCTATGTAATCATATAAAATAGTGAAAAAGTGTGAAATAAGGAACAAGAATTCTATATTTTTTATTTTACACCGAATAAGCAATATAAAACACACCTCACTTTAAGGCCGAATGGGTTACCATGCACATTCCATTACTCGATTATTTAATTTTTGTACCACCACCCTATGAGCGAGGCAAAAAGATGGATGCAAAATTGGGGGTGAAATTCATATCCACAAGGTGGAGAAAAAAGTTGATTCGGTCGTGCTGTGACACTAAATCAGGTGCTTCTTGGGAGGTAACCCATGCTAAGGTATGATTTCTTTTTAGTTTTTTTCTTTAGTTTTTACTTCATGTAGTTTTTTGTTTTTGGTTGAGTCATAAGTTAATGGTAAGCCTAAGTACCATCAACTTGAGCTAAGAAGCATGACAAAGACTGAGTGTGGGGTCTTATAGACCTCCTTTATGCGTAAAGATGCTAATAGCTAGGCCTAGAGGCCTCAGGGAGTATTTCTATCTCTTACTATAAAAATTTCACTTTGGGGACAAAATAGATTTTTAAGTGTGGAGTAGAAAAATTCTCAATTTTTGGTTTAATTTAAAAAATTTTAGAATAGGAATAAGTAAGGTATTCTTGTTGGTGCTATTTTTTATTACATGATGCAAGTGGGTTTGTTTGTAAAAAGCATGTTGAAAGAGTGAATTGCTACTTTTATGACTTCTAGGCTCATTTTTGTGACTCTTGTATTTTTTATCTTAAATTTGAATTCATGTTATTATTTGGTTGGGAGTCCATAGTGATCCTATTGAGTTGAGCATGTGCCATGTGCGTGTGAGATTTTTGTATATTCCTTGTTTTATGTGATGTCTAGAACTTTTCCGGTGTGTGTGTGAAGCAAAATAAAGAATGTGGGTTTAGGAGATGATTTAGTCATTTCTTTGATAGCCTTGTTTTATACCTTCTTTTTACCTACCCGTTGTGAGTTATCCTAGTTAAACCCCATTGAGCCTTTAGTTATTTCTTTGGTATCTTCATAATTAGCCTAATTCCTTTTTTGATAGACCATAATTGATCCAAAAAACTCCTAAGTGCTTTAATAAATAATTAATTTAGTAAGGAGTTTGAGAAATTGAAGAAAAAAAAGGTGAAATTGATGCCCTAAGGTAGTAGTTATTGGTGTTTATATTTGATGTGTGGTGGATTCATATGATATAATTTATGCTAGAAATATTTCCATGGTTCTGAAAAAGGAGAAAAATTGATTCATGTGGTAGTAGATTATACGCCCACTAAGTGTTTGTGAAAATGCTTAAAAGAGATGGGGAAAAACAAAAGATATGGGTGGATGAAAAAGTGTAATTCAGTTGTTGGAGATTGGTTTTAAATGTATAATGTAGTGTATTAGAGCACTTAGAGAGGTTAGCCACTATTCTTGGCCAAAATAGTTCCTACCCATCCCTTAGCCTACATTACAATCCAAAAAAGACGTATTTGATCCTAAGCTTTACATTTTGATATTAGTGTAGCATTACACTAAGGGAAAGCTTATGGTTCATTATGTGTAACTCGTGAATTCCTTGTGAGAGTGAGCATAATTTGATTCCTGTACCTATTATTTTATAAATTGCATTATTGTGAGTGATTATGGGTAACTCTCTTATTATAAAGGGCACATGATTGATGAATGTGGGTGATTTGTATGATAACCTTGATTGAGAAATAAGTATGAGTTTTCCAACTAGGTGAGTCAATTCTTGAGGCTAGGCTGTTTTTAAGTAGTGTTCTTGAGCTTTTAATTGTGTTTAAACATGCGTAGTGTAGTAACTTGTATTCCATGTAGTCATTGTAGAGCTATATTGAATTTCTTGCATGTAGTAGAAGTGTGGAGTCTCTCTTCAGCTCATGATGCTTATAGTTAAGAATTGTTCAAGGACGACCAAGGTTTTAAGTGTGGGGTGGTGATGTTGGGTGAATTATGCATTCTAGCCTTGCAATTTTGGTCTTTTTAGCCTTGTTTTGAGGATGATTCATATTATTAATGTGGTGATAATGATATAAATATGCATCTAAGTGTCCATGTATGTGTTTACAATGTTTAATGGTGTTTCCATACAAGTTTTGATTCAAATTGATAATTTAGAAGTCAACCGAGAAAACTAGTGTAACTAGCTTGAGTTAGGCATTTTTCTAGCCTATTGTGTTAGGTTCTAATGTGTTTTAATGAGTAAATAATCTTGTTATTATGTATTTATATGTGAAACAACTTATTTATAATGTTCAAAGGTCAATTGAATCAAGAAAAGAGTCAAAACAATAAGTTAAAGCTCAATGTGAATTTAGCCTATGCTTAGCTCATGTTTCTAGTTCACCGTTGAAGATTTTATGTTGTTGTGAGATCTAAATTGTTGTGTTTAATGTATATTACGTTTTTTAAATAGATTATTATGATATATGAAGGATTTACAAGCTTCAAATCAAGTGGAAACAACTCAAAAAGGCTTGGAATAGATCACGGAAGCACCAAACACAGCTTGACACAAATTTGGACACTTGAAAAGTATTGGGAGAGTGTAGGCGTGTGGAAATAATACTAGGAGAGTGTAACCCACCAATAGATTCATAATTCACCCAAAATAGTAAAAAAAAAGTGATTTATATGCGACACGACGCAATCCAATGCGTTAAACACTAGGTTCGCAGACTACCAGAAACAGTTTCCTGGTTCAACAAGGAATGGGATATTTCTTCTACTATAAATAGGACCTTATGTACGTTTTTATTTGCTTTTAGACATCTTTCGATAAGATGAGTCTGATCTATATATTATTTAGGTTTTATCATTCTTTAATTTTATTTTTTTTATGATTTGTATCATCAATCCAAGGGATTGGATGATGAATATTTCCATTAAAGGCTAAAACTCTCTTTCCAGGGTTAAGACCAAGATTATGATTATTTCATTTTGAATTAAGTTTTTTGATTTTCTACTATTTATTGGTTGCTTTTTTATTCTTATTTTAACTATTTTATGGATTAGCTACCCTTATAATACATTGTGATCTCGAGAGAGAAAATAGAGAGATAGAACAAGGAAATAAACAAAGTACGGTTCTTGTTTCCTTATAAAATAAGAGACTTGAATTAGCATCTAGAACAGGGATTTACTTAGATGCCTTACTTGATCCACTCGTAGGAATATAGCTGAAATAACCTAATTAGATCATTACATCCCCACTCAACGATGTAGTTGTAAGGTTCAACTTAGGTTAAAGATTAGAGGTTGGGAAACCGTAATCATGAAATTAACCCTACGAATCAACAACCAAGATAAGAAATTTAACAAATAAAGTTCAACTACATAGTATTATTGTTGAAATTCATATGTTAACTTTCTTATCTTGGTTGTTGATTCGTAAAGTTAATTGCATGATTATGGTTTCCCAACCTCTAATTGTTTACCTAAGTTGAACCTTATAATTACATCGTTGATCGGGGATGTAATGATCTAATTAGGTTATTTAATCTATATCCCTATGTGTGAATCAAGTAAGGAATCTAAGTACATCCCTTTCCTAGATGCTAATTCAAGTCTCTTATTTTATAAAGAAACAAGAACCCTACTTTGCTTATTCCCTTGTTCTATCACCCTATTCCCTCTCCCGAGATTACAAGGTTGACAGTTGATGTATTCTAAGGGTAGCTAATCCATAAACTAGTTAAAACAATAATAAAAAAGCAACTAATAATGATTATCAAATCAACAAACTTAATTCAAAATGAAATAATCATGATCTTGGCCTGAACCCCGGAAAGGGAGTTTTAGCCTTTAATGAAAATATTCATCATCTAATTCCTTGGATTGGTGATACAAACTATGAAAGAAACTAAATTAAAGAATGATAAAATCTAAATAATGTGTAGATAAGCCTCATCTTTTCCAAAGACGTCCAAAAGTAAATAAAAATGTGCATAAGTTCCTATTTATAGTAGAAGAAACATCACATGCCTTGTCGAACAGGGAAACAGTTTCTGGTTGTCTGCAAACCCAGTGATCAATGCATTGGAGGGCATCACGTCGAGTCTAAATCATATTTTTTCAATTTTTTGGGTGCCTTTTGAATCCATTTATGGGTCGACGCACCCATTATCCTTCCCACGTGCTCACACTCTCCTAATACTTTTCAGGTGTCCAAATTTGCGTCAAGCTGTGTTTTGTGCTTCCGTGATTCATTCCAAGCCTTTTTGAGTTGTTTACACTTGATTTGAAGCTTTTAAATCCTTTATATATCATCATAGTCTATTTACCAAGCATCCTATAGAATTAAACACAACAATTTATAGCTCACAACAACACAACATGTTCAACGGTGAACTAGTAACACGAGCTAAGCATAGGCTAAATTCACATTGAGCTTTAACTTATTTTTTTGACTCTTTTCTTGATCCAATTGACCCTTGAACATTATAACTAAGTTTTTTTAATATATAAAAACATAATAAAAACCTTAGTAACTCATTAAAACACATTAGAACCCAACACAATAGACTAGAAAAACACCTAGCTCAAGCTAGTTGCACTAGTTTTCTCAGCTGACTTCTAAATGATCAATTAGAATTAAAACTTGTATGTAAACACCATTAAGCATTGTAAACACATAGATGGACACTTATATGCACATTTATATTATTATCACCACACTAAGCACATGAATTATCCTCAAAATAAGGCTAAAAAGGCTAAAATAGCAAGGCTAGAATGCATTAATTCACCCAACATCAACGAACCTTACACTCCCGAGCCTTCACAAGAGTATACAATCTCTTTTCCCTGTCTCTCTCTCCCAGTCTTGTATAAATGCTCTCAAATATTACTTTCTTAGCAATCGTAACTGTTAACTTGGCTTCCTTCCTAGCTAACTTGTAAGCAAAAAAATATATTGATGTAAAAAAAAAAGAAATACTCTAAGGGACCTGATACCAAGAATAGAAAAGCTATTGAAAATAAAGAGTCAAGTAGTGAGCCCAAAACAGGAAGAAAAGAAGGATGCATCAAGAGAAGCAAGAATTGCTGTTTTGAAAACTCAAAAGGCATTGACTGGTTGAATATTTGATCCCATGATTTAGGATAAACCTGGAATGATAGATTTAATTGAATATGTTAGGCACCATGGATGGTTACACCTCCTAGAGGAACCATCCCTCATGATTTTTAAAGATGAAGTAAGAGAATTCTACTATTTAATGGATTTCTTAGAAGATGGGTTGAGCTTGATAGCTCAGGTATAATGAAAAGATATAAAGATAGATGAGGAGGCACTGGGAAGGAACAACAGTCCTCAACTGAGTTCATAATTGATGCATCTAAAGTAGGAGGTACATCAATAGTTGGTGCGAGAAAAAAAAATTCTCACAACTGAGTTTCAGTTGGTGTAGGAATTTGTGATCAAAGTCCTTTTACCTATGTATGAGAAAAAAACTATTTCCTATGGTGTTGATCTATTTTTGATAGAATGTATTACTAAGTTTAAGTTTATAAGTCTACATGCTCTTATGATAGAGCACATGAACAAGGTGATCAATAAGAAGGAATGAAGACATGGGATGCCATATGGAAACTTCTTGAACAAAGTGTTTCGTCACTTTGGAGTGATTGAGATAAAGAGGAATCCAGAAATAGTCAAACAAAAATTCAGTCTGACAACATTGGTAGAGAATAAATGCATTGAAGATAAAATAGGAACTTTGTCCCAAGTATCAGAACTATTGTCTGCTCAGGAGAATTTGAATAAAGAAATAGATGAGATGAATATCAAGTTAGCTGCAAAGGATGCTGAGATTGTTCACTTGAAAATACAAAACTAGAAGTTATCCTCAGATGGACCTAGTTCCACTGAGGAACTTACATCAAAAAATGTAAAGCTCCAAGGCAAGATTATAGAACTTACTAGTGACGTACAAGGGTTGAATGCGGAAGTAAAGAACCTCACTAAATAGTTGTTGGCTGCTCATGCTGCTGCGGCTGCCAGAATGGAGATGTTGCTAAAATCCTTCTCTCTTGAGCCTTCCTCAACCTGAATCCTATTGAGTCAAGTTTCTTGTGTCAGTTTTCAGATCCTATCTCTATTGTGGCTTATGGAAATAGTAGTTTTATATTTTATTTGTAGTATTTTAATGGTGCTGATCCTTTTTAACAATGAATGAACATTTATTTGTGTGCTTCATCTGATCTCTCTTTAATTTAAAAGTTATTCCTCATGTTAGTGTTGCCCCAATGGCCATGAGTTAACCATCTTGTGCTTACTTTATTTTTGGTTTACTGTGGTTACTTTTTAATGATGCCAAAAGGGGGAATACTAAATGCATAAGGTGGAGATTAGGTACCAAGAAGGTGCATATGATAGGTGATATGTGAAGAATGCTCAATGGTGAAGAAATGAAGGCAGATTGATAGGCAAAAGAATCCTCAAATGCACATTGATGAGTACAAGTATATAGACAAGGGGAACATTCAAATGTAGCGATGAGTTGAGTTTTTTATGTCAATTAACAACAAGGGAACAGGTCGCCAGGATGTATAATATATTGACAAAGGAAAGCAAGTGCAAAGTGATAGAAGGAACATTCACTAACAGTACTGGTAATCACTCCAACTATATAAGGTGAATGAAATTAATACTTGAAAGATCTGTGATCATGTTCTGAGGTTTGTCATTATTAAAAAGAATAAAGTTGTTATATCTTATTTGATGATGATCAGCTGATAACAAGGGACCAGTCCTTGGGTCGTCATGGAAAAATACAACTGTCACAAGGTCTGTGCAGTTTTATCTCTAGTGTAACAAACTGTGCAGGTGAGATGTGTACCTTTCAAGGACACATTGCCCAATGAAATTTCTAGCCTAATCATTATTCTACTATAAAAGGAAAAGAATGCTTCACAATGAAGCAGTTTTTGAAACAATCAGAATTGAAGAAATTGAAAAAGGCAAAAACTCAATCCATCTTTATTGCTCAAGTTCTTATTTCTTTTGTATTGAAAAGAGTGAATGTTCTTGAGTTGAGTCCTAATTTGTAACTGAATTACTCATGCTATAAGAGTAATATTTTCTTATTTTTCGTGAGAGTTCTTAGGTAGAATTGCCTAAGTTCAATATTGGTTAAAGTTAATCAATATTGGAGTGAGTAGAGAAAATTAAGTAGGAGTGACAAAAAAGTCTTTAAATTAAAAATGGTGACAACTTTGACTAGCTAAGGTCAAAGCTTCATTTTAATTGTGATTAAGTTAATTGGGGTGCAAAGTGTAATTTTTTAAAACTTTTTAATTTTTTATAAAGTCCTCCAACTCCAAATTTCAAATTTTAGAGTTCCCTCATTTTCTTATCTTTTAATCTTTCTTCTTCTTTTTCTTTCTCCCCATCTTCTTCTTCTTATTTTTTCTCTCTCTAGATTTTCCTTTTCTTCCATCTTCTCTTCTTCTTTTTCTTTCTCTTTTCATTTCATTCTTGTTTTTATAATTTTATGGACTATTTAAAAAAAATTAAAAAGTCTGAAAAGAAATTTTTTGATTTATTTTAAAAATAAATGAACAAATAATTAAGCAAATTCAGCAACTACGAGAGTTACTTCAGCAACTACGGTAATTGTTGTAGCAACTACTATTAGTTATTGTGTTACAGCAATCATCAAAGTTGTTGTAGTAATTATCGAAGTTGCAGCAGCAACTATCGAAGTTGTTGCAGCAACTATCAAAGTTGCTGCAGCAACTTTGACTGTTGCTGCAGCAACTTCGACTGTTGCTGCAGCAACTTCGATATTTACTTAATTTCTGAAAAAAGATCTGATTGGAGGAGGAGCCCACGAAAAGTGATATTTATGGTAAAAATAGAAGTGGTGGTGTTGGTGGTGATGCCGAATGAGAAGATGACATTTGTTGTAGTGTTGATAGCGACGATGGTAGAGAAAAAGGAATAAAAATAGGCGATAATTATGTAAATGGAGGAAATAATGGTGAGTCTGGAAGAGGTGGCAATAGTAGTGATAGTGATAGTGGAGGAAGAGGAGGTGGCGGCGGGGAATGGCAACAAAAAGGGTGTGGGGGAGGAGTGGTAGTGATGGTGTAGGGATCTTTGTGTAAATATAGGGTAGGGATCTTTGTGTAAATAATAAAACTTGAGGGTATTAAAATTAGTGTCATTAACGCTAATCTTAAAATTGTCACCTCTACTCAATATTTAAGACTTGTGTCACTCTTTTTTAGTTTTGAAACTTTTTTGTCACCCTTAATTAATTTGCCCGAGTAAGTACTTGGCAGAGTTGTTAAGGTAGGCTTGTATTAGAGTTATTACAAGTAGGTGGAACCTAAAGTTAGGTTAATTGAAGTATGTAATCAAGAGTTTGATTATAGTGGAATGTTAGGTGCTTGTGAGGGCAACCCATGGTTTTTCCTCCCTTAAGTAAGGAGGTTTTCACGTTAAAATCTTTGTGTTTTTACCTTCCTACAAAGTTTGACTGAATTTAAGAGACCTGATCCCTCACTGTGTGGTGCTAAGAAACCTGATCCCTCACTGTGTGGTGCAACCCTTCTAGTTTCTTCACACTATTAAACATAGTTCCCCTTCTTCTTCTTCTTCTTCTTCTTCTTCTTCTTCTTCTTCTTCAAGGTTATCATTTGAGATATATTAAAATTTGTTAATTTTTTGAAATCTTATACATAGTTATAGTGTGAATTTAAATATAATAATTTTATCTTTTTTGAGATAAATACCCTATTCAAAATTTAGGAATAATTGTATTAATTTCATAATGATTTCGATTATTCTTTTATTATTTATAAATAAATAAAAGATGAGTCTCATGATTTTATACATGCTTCCAAAACAAATGACATTTTTAGAAAAAAAAAATAGATATTTCTTTCATCTTAAAATAATAAATAGATTCATTTACACTTACATGCAAATAATAATATAAAAGAATCCTTAAGAAATTACTCAACTTCCTCTCATTTGCTAGAAGTCTTTTAATTTTTATAAAATTTTATTTTCTTTAAATAAACTCTGCTTCTCGACATGATTATGAGTCCGGGGCTTAATGGACAAGTTTTTTCATCCAAAGTTTTGAAGATACATATAAAAATCAAAAAAATTCAAATGGGAGAAGGAACATGAAGGCTCCCGCCTTGTTCATAAAAAATTAACGTCGTCAGACAATGATAAATGCAAGGTGGGGGCACTATTTTACTTTACAAGGTGAATCCTTTGACCAACAGAGAGAAATAAATTCTCTCAAGTTCTATTTTCCTCAACACTTTTATTGAAATTTTAGAAAACTCGATAAGTTTATCACTGTGACCAAAGAAATTAAAATGAGGAGTGTGTGTTTGCTTTTCAGATTTTTAATAAATGAATAGTTTTTTTAAGGGGTTTTCTCAAACTAAAATCAATTTATTTGAGGATGCGTGAGTATCAAATTTTGTACTTAATTAATATTATGATTCAAACTAAATAATTTCTAACCCTACACGATAAATCCCTATAAGTTAAACCTTCAATGTATTTTAATCAACTTATTAAGATTTTGTATGAATATTATTTCACAAGTTTAATGAGATTTATTATGAGTGCGTGAAGCGGACAATTTCTCTAGTACTAAAATAATCCTTTAAAGTTAAGAGGCAATGATACTAACTCTTAGTAAACACTCATAAATTAGCCCTTCATAATTTAGTAAATAAATCAACCTTACGTTAGCCAACCTTTTCATTGCTACAGATAATTAAGAGAGTCGGAAAAGTTATATTGGGCTGTTAAATTTAGAATAATAAAGTAGAACTAATTACGTGAAACAAAGGTTTGAGGGTACAAATCAGAGAAATGCTATAAAAAGCCAAAAAAGATTTCAATTCTCCCTTGTCTTTTAGCTTGGGATGCTTTTTAGTTGATTATTTTTAGTCTATAATTTCCTTTTTTTTTCTTTTTGCAGTGATTGAGAGAAGGAATTTACTTAGATCCATTGTTGAAGGGACACCTCCTAATAGCAATCAAGAATCAATTCCACTATCCTCTCTTCGTGTTAGATCTTTATAATTTCAAACACAAAACTAATTTTAACACATTATTTATATCACTATCCAGTAAAATTTAGACATGGAATAATTATTATACTGTCCAAGTATACAAGAATTTTAGTTTTATTATTCAAATATTCTCCTCGTACTTTATTTAATCAGTTATTTTTACACTTTATGTAAACAGAGAATTGATAAGTTTTTCATTTTCTTCCAAATGAAAAGATTATTCACATGTTTGTCAACTATTAGTCTACAAGAATTGTCTTCAAGAATATACGATAGTTTATTATTAAACTTCAAAAGAAAATTAAAATTTTAAAAAGCTTATCTTAAATTACAATAAAAATTATTTCTTCCAACATAGAAACGATCAAGATCTCTATTGTCAAAAAAAGAAAAAAAAAACTTTAAACCTAAATTAGCTTTAGAAAATTTACCTTGATTTACAAGAAAATTTATCTCTTTAAACAAACATAATATCAATATTGAAATTGGTAAGAGAATTTTAAACTAAACCTAAGCCTAAGCCCAATTTTCCCTTCTACAACAGAATAGGAATTAAAAAACCCTAAACAAAGAGACATAACTAATGGAAATAATATCTATAGAAGTTACAAATTATATTATTATATTTTTATTTATTTATTTTCCCCTAAAAGGTTTTGAGAAGCTACTGAGATTACTTGGCTGAATAGCGAACAACCTTTGAGATTTCTACTTTTCATATCATTTGAAGAAAAACTGAGAGTTAAAGCAGTTAATTGTAAAAATCTAAGAGGTTTCATTATGTTTTCGAACATTTAATTGCAAACATCATATTAGAGGCTTCGTCGTGTTTTCCTCTCTCATATATGTATATATATAATAAATAAATAAGCAAGAACCAATCTTTATGTAGCCATAAGTTTCAGAATATCGTTCTACAATAGATTAAAAAACATTATTTTAGCAACAACAGAAATCTAACACTATATGAATGCAGTTGATTGAAAAATTAGGGAACAACCATTAGAACTAAAACTTTACTTTTCTTATTGTATGTCCTATGAATAACTTTCATTAGCTTTCCTAAATTTTTGCAACTAACAGCATACATAATCATCTGATAATATGTGTTGCATACAAATGAAGTAAAAAACATGCAAGAGTTTTTCGTACAGTAAAAATCAACAACAAACAAAAGATTAAAAAAAAATAGAAAATAAAATAAAGATTTAAAATTTACAACCCTCACGACCACAAGTGCATAACAATTCATAATTTTGCTATGAAGCCACTAACTTGTAGTAGGAGTAAGTTTCTACAAACACACACCTATAGCATCAATGTACGATCCAGCACGCTCGTGGATTTAAAAATAGTCAAGAATTTCATCACAAGATGAATAGGTCATCCCCAATAGTTAGCAACATCGCGCTTAGACTCGAAGAGTCCATAACTTTTGACATAGATTTCACAATCAAATTCCCCACAAAACATTTCAAACTCCATGTTATTTCTATCAAATGTTCCGTTAGTGCTTTTTCAAAAGTAACCTGAAAAACACAACTGTAACAACCCGGATTTTGGCCCTGAAAAAAAAATTGAGTTTTGAACTCACTGTCCAACCTACACCTCACCTTACGAGCTGGCAGGTGTCATAATGGGTCGTAGGACCCCAATTGTAGGGTGTCTAGTGAGGATTGCCTAAGTTACTGCCTTGATTACGACTGGGGGACATGAGTCGTAAAGACTCTATACGAGTCGTAAGATACCAATCGTAGTGTGACTAGTGTATACCCCAAAGTGTCCCTCACTAGTCACTAGTGAGGGACACTTTGGCTACTGTACAAACTATGACTCATGGTCACGAGTCGTAGTGAGTCCTTACGAGTCGAAGAGTCACCCGTAGTCACTATTCGATAGTTTTCAATATTTCATTAAGGGTACTTTGGACATTTTCCTCTCTACCCTAATAACAACCCATGACTTACAACCCTATTCGAGACCCTATTATCATCCATAACACATATCAAACAAATTTCAAGGCTCTCCCAAATTCTCTCAAGCAAAAATACTTCGGATTTCTCAAGGTTGACAATTAGAGCTTCTAAGGGCAATTTCTTCTTTAAATTTCTTGGTGATTAAGGCATGTGACTCTACCCTCAAACTTATTTTCCTTAAAGCAAGATTATTAAATGGTTATTGATGTTAAATTGAATACGGGTTTTGACATGGGTTGAGGATTTTGGTATGGTTAAGTCCTAAATTATTTTTCCATGATTATTATGAATTGTTCATGCTTTGAATTGAATATTTTAAACTAATTGGGTGCATGGGTGTGGAAATTGGAATGGAGGTCGTGGCGTTCCTCTAATTTGATGATTTTGGTATTGCACTTGGTTTGGAAATTGTGTTCCCTAAACCCATTTGTGAAATTGGTTTGAAACATGGATTTGTCATATGGTTTGACTTACTTTCCCACTCTATCGCATTGCATAAATGGTTAAAAGGTAAATGATGGATTTTAAAGGCCTTGTTGGCTATGTTTTGACAGAAATTGAAACCTCGAGGGTCGAGGTATTCCCTTATTTTGAATTGATAAATCAAAGAAGGTAGAGGCATTTCTCCAATAAGATTTAATGAACAAATGGGATTGTGGCATTCCGCCAAGATGATGGAATATAATTAAACTTGCAGAAGTGTAAGCTTGCAAGAGTGAGGGTATGTCGATACTTGTAGTTTTCTTAATGTGTCATTCTATTATTAAATAATGAGTTGTGTGAAACTTATTTTAAATTGGTCTTAATGAGAGTTATGTAGCTGGTTCGTGAAGGTGTAAGTCTTAAAGAATTTATACTAGAAATTACGCGAGGATCGGTCTTGATGACTATGTGCATATGTCATATTATATACATATGTTTGTATCTTGGATTGATGTAGGGTTGGGGAATTCTCTAATCTTTCTTGATACCTCCGGTTCGTGTGGCCAACACACAGCGGGTCCCTTTCAGTAGGGGGAGTTGAACCCATATAGCCCGTGGGTACTTTTTATAATGGTTGATCTACATAGTCCAAGGTAAGGTTTTACTTGCATGATAAGCCATGTTCCCTTCCCCAGTACGATTATGTATACGTATGTATACTGTGTGCATGTGGATTTTATGGTGGTTTTTATTTGACATTATTTTATCCCTTATCCCTGAGTTATATGCTAGCTCTCAACCCATTACTTATCTCTGAATGGAGACATAGCTGGTTTTCTTACGTAGTGATTAGGCATCTTATGGATTGATTAAGAGTTGACTTAGAGTGGTAAGCTTCTATACTCCGAAAGACCCTCTCTTTATGTTTGACTATTGTCGGGGGCATGTCTTGACTTTTTATCGATATTCAGTTGTTAGAGGCTTTGTGGATATTACAGTGGACTTGGTTATTGGTTATTGGTTATTGATTATCGGTTATTGATAAATCTTAGATACCTTTAAGTTATTAATCATCCTATCTTCTTATATGTTTGGAATTCAGCCACTTCTAAGGTATGGTAATCTATTTAGCTAGGCAAAAAGGGTGGTCCTTGGTTCTTGTTGGACTTGGGATTCCCATAATGGATAGGCCCTGGTTTTGTTTGTGACAAAGATAGTTAGGGCACAAGGTGCTCGATCTCAGGAAAGTGAGGCTCAATCAGCCCCATCACATCCTCTTTGCAGATTTTATGGGTAGTTATATCATGGTTTCTACGATAAAAGGGGGAATAAGTTTTTTAGATATGGCTAGCCTGACCATATTCATAGAAACTTTCCTTCAGGTGATGTTACTACGAGAGCTAATATGGTTTTGATTTCTACTTCTTCAGCTCTTTCATGAAAAGGTACAACTTCTACTTCTGGTACTAGCACTGATCGAAATTACCTGTATACTTTTGTTATATGCCAGGAATCTAAGGCATCTCCAATGTTGTTACTGGTACACTGGATCTCTTTTCTGGCGATGTGTATTGTATGCTTGATCTGGGGTCTACTCTTTCTTATGTGACCCCTTATATGGCTATTCATTTTGGCTTTAGTTCTAAGTGTATTTCTGATTTCTTTTCTGTGTCTACCCCGGTGTGTGACTCTATTATGGCTAGAAGGGTTATAAGGGTTGTGTGGTACCTACCTATGGTAGGGAGACTTTGGTAGATTTGATAGAGTTAGATGTGTTGGACTTTGATGTCATACTAGGGATGGATTTACTTTACTCGTGCTATGCGTCTCTTTATTGTAGAACCCGAAGGGTCAACTTTTAATTCCTAAATGAACTCGTGGTCGAATGGGAAGGTAGTTCCTTATTACCTAAGAGAATGTTCATTTCATATTTTAGAGCTAGAAAATTGGTCTCTAAGAGGTGTCTTTATAATTTTGTGCATGTTAAGGATTCTAATTTGGAGGGTCCCTCTCTACAATCTGCCCCGATGGTTAATGAGTTTCCTAAGGTCTTTCCTGATGATTTTCCTAGTATTCCTCCCAACAGAGAAATAGACTTTGGGATTGATCTTATCTTAGATACCGCTCCTATCTCTTTCCCTCCTTATAGAATGGCTTCGGCTAAGTTGAAAGAGTTTAAGAATCAGTTGAAAGATCTTCTTGATAAAGACTTTATCCACCCTAATTTGTCTTCGTAGGGTGCCCAATACTCTTCGTGCGTAAGAAGATGGGTCCCTTCGAATGTGTATAGATTACTACCAGTTGAATAAGGTGACGATGAATAATAAGTATCATCTTTCTAGGATTGATGACCAATTTTATCAGCTTCAAGGTGCTAAGTACTTTTCTAAGATTAACCTTCGGTCGGGTTATCATTAGTTGGAGATTAGGGAAGCGGATATCCCTAAGATTACTTTTCGTACTCGATATGGTCATGTTGAGTTTTTAGTGATGTCCTTTAATTTGACTAATATGATGACGACATTTTTGGATTTGGGTATTCTGTTAGTTCTTAGATTTATTTGTGATTGTGTTTATTGATGATATCCTAGTATATTTTAAGAGAGGAGGATCATGTCAATCCCTTCTATATAGTGTTGTAGAGCCTTAAGGATCAATATTTGTATGCTAAGTTTACAAAATGTGAATTTTGATCAAGTGTTGTGACTTTTCTTGGCCATGCCATTTCAAGTGAAGTGATCATGGTGGATCCATAGAAAGTTGAAGTGGTGAAGACTTGGCCTAGACCTATGCCTCCAACGAATAGTTGGAGCTTATTGAGTTTAGCCGGTTATTACAGGAGGTTCATGGAGAGCTTCTCATCAATTGTTGCCTCGTTGACAAAGTTAACCCAGAAAAAGGTGGTGTCTGTGGTCTAACGATTGTGAGGGAAGTTTTGAGAAGTTGAAAGAAAAGTTGATTTCTGCTCCTGTTTTGAACCTGCCCAAGGGTATTGATGGCTGCGTTGTTTATTGTGATGAGTCTCGTATAGGATTGGGTTGTGTTCTGATGCATCATGGTAAGGTGGTGGCGTATTATTCTAGACAGTTGAAGGTCCATGAAAGGAATTATTTGACTCATTATTTGAAGTTATTGGTTGTAGTATTTGCTTTGAAGATTTGGCGCCACTGCTTGCATAGAGTTCATGTTGACATTTATTCTGATCATAAAAGCTTGCAGTATGTGTTCACCCAGATGAAGTTGAATCTCAGGCAAAGGAGGTGGCTTGAGTTGCTTAAGGATTATAATATGTGTTTGTACTATCATCCAGGTAAAGCTAATGTGGTTGCTGATGCTCTTAGCAGGTTGTCCATGGGAAGTTTATCCCATGTGGATAAGGAAAAGCGAGGATTGTTGAGGTATATTCACCTTTTGGCTAATCTTGGCATTCATCTTTTGGACTCCGAGGATGGAGGTTGTAGACACGTGATTTTTTACCCTCCCCGAGTTTTAACCTATTTATCGTCATTAAATATTTTAGTTTTTGTCCAATATTTATTTTAGTTTTTATTTCATTTTATAAAAAAAATAATACAAAAATTAAAAATATTTTCCTTTTCCAAATTTTAAATAAATTAGTAGTTTCAATACTATTTTATTATATGTAGTTTGGCTATTTATAAATTTTATTATATTTTTTTAATATAAAAATTATTTAGTTATTATTTATTTATTTATTATTACTATTTTATAATTTTAATTTTTTTATTTTTTTATTTATTATTTTATTATTATCTTTTATTTTAAAATAATAATAATAATAATAATAATAATAATCATTTAAAATTTTAAAATTCCCTCCCCCTTTATCTATAACTATTCCCTCCCCCAACTTTTCCCCCAAGAGTTCTTGTATTTAAGGACTCATCCCCCACCCCCAGGAGAGAACGTACAATCTACACTATCAAAAACCAAAAAAACAAAGGTAGAAAACAGAGAGTGAAAACATCAGAAAGTTAAAAGAAAATATCAAACAAAGAGGGAGAAGAAAAACAAAAGAAGAGAAGAAAAAGAAGAAAGATCGAGGTTGAAAATTAGGTTTTGTTCTAGTTCTTGTGACGATTCCTTGCTTTATCACTCAATTTAAATTCATCACACAGGTTTTTATACAATCCTGCATTTTTATTTTATAAGTTTTATTGTGAATTAAATCACAATACAGTGATTATGGATTAACTAATATTTAAGATGTAGCATTCTATGTTGTTTGTGTAATCATTAAATTCGGTGTTTATCATTCTTTAACTACGTATTGTACCTACTGTCAATCATAAAGAAAAAATATAGTAATTATATAGTGAAGCATCTTTTTTTTTTCTTATCAATGAATGGCAAAAATTGAATAAAAATATTCATTACACTGCATTTTCCTTTACAACATGATATACACATTGATACGTGCATACTGATTAATGGCATTCACATACAGTTACAATGCACACATTCACATACACTGAACAAAATATATATCGAACATACTCAAAAAATAAAAAAATTAGATAAAGAAAGAGAATGAGAAATCAAAAGGCAGAGAAAATTGGGAGAAGAAGAGAGTTTGAGATTTTTTGGCGAGGATTCACCGGAAACGTCATCAAATTCACCGGATCTGACCCCGTCACGAATACCCGTCGGAATTTCTATCTCTTCAGCGACTAAACAATCCATCCATCACTGGAAATGACGAATTGCTCACCGGAATCCGTTGCGACGCCGCTCCCTTCTCCTCTTTTTCGACTTCTATCATGCCATAGCCATCCAGATCTGGCCGCTTTTGAATGCTCGGCTCTTCGCCGGTAAGCCATCAACCGCGCCATGAACCAACCAGCAGCCCCATCACTGCCATCCCTCCTCCCTCTCCGTCTAACCAACGGAAAAACTAGTCATGACACCGACCTCCACTTCCCTTTTTTCGTCACCCAAAAACCTGACCGAAAACAGATCAAACCACCATAAATCTTGCCGAAATAGCCAATCCCGGTGAACTTGACATGGGGCGCCACTGCCCAGTTTCAATCAAATTCCATTGTTAAACTTCAATAATGACAAAATGTGCACTTCTTTGAAATAAAACTTTTGTTTTAAAAAAAGGTTATGGGTTACTGTATATATACTATATTTCTTTTTATTATTATTATTCATTTTATTTTATTTATGTTATTTATTCGACGTTATTAATAAATCATAATAATTATTTTTGTCAAATTAGTTAATCACCTTAAATGAATTTATTTAAATTTATTGTTCAGGTTAAATAGAATTTCGAATAGATAAAAATTGTTACGAATTTACAAAAAAATTAAATAAATGTTTTAACATTAAACAAATTTTATACATGTTTAAAATGTTCGTCTCAGTTGAAGAATGCGGCGTACGCATCTTTTTGAGATATTTTTCAAGGATGTAATAATGCACCTTGACAAATATTTTTCTAAAAATTAACTTTTTTACCGATATATCTATAAGATAATAGACATGTTTAAAAATGAGCGAATTAGGCCTTAACATGATTTATCCAAAATAGTTTGAATTCAAGAATAAAGTAACCTGATAATGCTTCATAATAAAGTAAGATATTCAAGAATGCTTGTCACCTGACAGTTTTTGGATTCATAGAAGTGAAAGATATGTTTGAAGTTAAACCCAAGAGCATCATGCAAGAGAAATATGATTTGAGCCAAAAAGTTTCAGTAGAAAGAATTCGGGGGTCAAAACTGCAAGTCAATGATACTTATCAATGATTGAAATGGAGCTGAGTATGACAAATGCAAGAGTGGTCACCTCAATAGACAAATGCCACAAATCAACCACCACGTTTTTACATTATAATTGGTCTTTGTTTGAAATAGAGAGGAATTTTGCCTCAATTCAAATGCTTTAAAGTATAGACATCAACAAGATGAAACACTTCCTTGTTTGGGAAGGTCATTTTTCATTTGTTAGGTGATGGACTTCCTAACTTGAACCATCACTCCTAAAAGATACACTTTCTAGTCTAGTCATTTCATTTAATCGTTAGGATACTCACTTCCTAGTTTGGATAATTTAAATTCCATTCGTTTGGTGACGCACTTCCTAATTTGAACCATCACTCCTAGAAGACACACTTTCTAGTTGAGTTATTTCATTCAACCCCTAGGAGATGCACTTCCTAGTCAGGATAATTCAAGTTTCATTTGTTAGGTGATGCACTTTTTAACTTAAACCATCACTCCTAGAAGATGCACTTTCTAGTTGAGTCATTTCATTCAACCCCTAGGAGACGCACTTCCTAGTCTGGATAATTCAAGTTTTATTTGTTAGCTGATGCACTTCCTAACTTAAACCATCACTCCTAGAAGACGTACTTTCTAGTTAAATCATTTCATTTTATCTCTAGGAGATGCATTTCCTAGTCTGAATAAGTCAATTTTCATTTGTTAGGTGAAGCACTTCCTAACTTGAACATTCACTCCTAGAAGATGCACTTTCTAGTCGAGTCATTTCATTTAACCCCTAGGAGACACACTTCCTAGTCTGAATAAGTCAGTTTTTATTTGTTAGGTGAAGCACTTCCTAACTTGAACCATCACTCTTAGAAGATGCAATTTCTAGTCGAGTCCTTTAATTTAACTCTTAAGAGACACATTTCCTAATTTTGGTCATCAATTTTACTCTGATGAGACGCATTTCTTTAGCAGGGCTTTGATTCACTCTTTACTGTACTTTTTAAAAGTTGTGATTTGATGACACTCGCAAAATTTACTTGTGCCAACTGGGGAAAAATTTTGTTCGTGTTTACAGAAATTTATTGTATGCCC
>NC_061121.1:151558168-151669862 GCF_002878395.1 Capsicum annuum | reverse complement strand
TTTCCCACTATTAAAGACGGGGGCATGTCTTCAAGTTTCAACCTTCTTCAAAGCTTTGAGATATCAAAATTTAAGAAACATGATGGACATGAGGATTCTGTGAAGCATTTGGGACGATACTACAATCTATCAAGGGAAATTGGAAAAGGAAAGAAAAAAGAAAACACATTTATTGTCATGCTAGGGCCAAAGCAGAGTTTGAGAGGTCCAACCCACTAATACTGTCAGACTCAATTCCGAGCTTACATATTAGATCCATACAACTACATGCAACAAGGTTCCTTTCTCCAAAATCCAAGAAATTCCATTCCACTTCCTCAATATCCTTTGAAGAATGCAAAGTCATATGCTCATTCGTCTTCCTATCCACAATGGCGTGCCCCGAACCCTCGAAATCGTCCTCAACACTCATAAATTTACCAACGATCCTCTAAATTCAAGTTTTATCTCAGATCAGAGTTTACAATGAGGAGGAAGGCAAAGGATAATTTCACGCTAATTAGGGAGTCCTATACCTATTTGTTCCAGACATTGAGGCAATGAGGCATGATTACTCCCATCCTATGGGTATATTCCCGATCCACATTCAAAATAGTTTGATCCTAATGTACAATGTGCTTATCATTCTAATATGCAAGGTCATAGTGTTGAAGATTGTTGTATTTTGAAAACAGAAATAGAGAAAATGATTCAAGAAAAATTGATTGTGGTGCAAAATGTTGGCACCTCAACCACCCTATAGAATTCTTTGCCAGCATGTGATACTGCACGATATGTGGAATATAATGAGTCAAGTATGGGGAACCTGAACTTATTTGTTGAAGGGAATGTGTCTGATCATGGCGGAAGCTCTACTCATGTTGATATGCAAATCAGTGGCTAAGTTGCCAGGCTGAGCAATTGAGAAGTCACCCCTCTCCCTACTAGAAAGAGGTCTAGAAGTTTGTTTTGTTTTCTTTCTTTTACTCGAATTATTTTAGCGTTGTAGTTTAGGACCTATCTTGTCTAATTTTCTTTATCATTTTTATTCAAACCCTTCTATCTTTCTGTCAACAAAATGTGTGTCCTTTTTGTTTTTACTTCTCAATATATATTATCTTTATTTTTTTTCTTCAAAGAGCTCTGTCTATGGTGATTCTGGTAATATGATAAGCATGTTGAATTATCAACCAGATCTTAAAACCCAATCTAATGCTAAAACATTCGATCAAGAACCTAGAGTTGAAAATTAAATGTAAGAAAAATAAGTAACGTGCTAAGATGTTTTGGGGACCTAATTACATCCTCACTTGAATATTTTAAGGCAATCACTTTGCGAATAAGAAATGACTTGATCTTCAAGATCTTCAATAAGAAGGTTTAACTCAAGCATTTTTTAATGAGATCAACCAGAGAATAAATAGTTTCTATTGTCAGAAGAAGCAAAAGGAAGTTAGCTAAAAAAAAGACTCATCTGTTGTGAGTAAAGTACAATACAAGTAGACCTGTATGGTTTACAAGTTC
This sequence comes from Capsicum annuum, assembly GCF_002878395.1. NCBI lineage: Eukaryota > Viridiplantae > Streptophyta > Magnoliopsida > Solanales > Solanaceae > Capsicum > Capsicum annuum. Next base: position 151,668,359 of record NC_061121.1, on the reverse strand, counting down.
AAAAGAAGTGAAACGCATGCATGTGCTTAGTCATGGTCACTATTGAAAAGATACTTATGATCTTCATGTTCTATTCCTAGATAGCATTTATGTACTTGCAATTTTTAAGGATTGATATGACGAAGGCATTTCATTCTGCTATCCAAATGTTGTGTCATCCTTTGTTATCACTTTTGAGCTTTTATTTTATTTCTTTATATCCCTCTTTTGGAATCAATATAGAGTAAAAAAAGTGTCAAAAAAAAGGAAAAATATATCTCTCTTAAAAAAAAAGAAAAGAAAAAGAGAGAAAAGTCAAGAAAAAAAAAAGAAGAAATTAGAATCAAGCAGAAGAATAAGTTTCTGAACTACATTTGACCTGATTCTTGCTATGACATGATACGTAGGCAATCCTACTCTAGGGTTAGGTCCAACCAAAATAAAATTCAAGTTACACAGAATGAAATAAAAATGGAGCAAAAGTTTATTTCCTTAAAAAAGTTTATTCCAAAAGTTGTATGCTTCACCCAGTGTTATGTAAATTTTGAGCCTCTTTCCATCCTTTCTTTCTAACCCTTTCCAAAAGCCAAGTTACAATCAAAGAAAAACCTTCAGATCAATCTTTGAGAATGTCAAGGTTTAACATCTTATGGGTGAGTGATATTTCATATTTTGGGTGTTATTTTCTTAAAAAATAAAGGAAAAATGAGAATAAAAATGAGAGAGTCTTATTGGTGAAAACCCTTTTGGGGCACCATAAGAAAACGGTGAGTTGATAAAAAAATAAAAATGAGATAGGCTTATTGGTAAAAACCCATTGAGGTGCCACAAGCTGAACGAGTATTGTAAGAGCAAACAAATTCAGCAGTGGCTCGGTTTCAAACTCAATAAGTGGGCAAAAGTTGACATTGATTAGTGTGGAAAGATCCAATTGTTTAATTCAAAAATTCATATCATAATCACTAGAATCAGCTATCATACTCAAATAAGTTTTCCTTTATGTTGATTTAAAAAAGAGATGCACTTTGTCTTTCCCTTTTCCCTTTTTTCTTTCTTTTTATTATTTTTGTTTTTGAATTTTTGTCGTCATATGAAAAATCATTGTCATCTTTCGCGTATTTTTTTTAGTCGAATTCACGTCAAGTCAAGTAAGAAAGAGCTTCAAAACTTGCTATCAACTCCCTCAATTGCACAAAGCATGACAAAAGGGCTGATGTACCAAGTTAACATCTATCATAATAAAGAAAGATATTCAAGAATGCTTGTTACCTGAGAGTTTTTGGATTCATAGAAGTGAAAGATATGTTTGAAGTTAAGCCTAAGAGCATCATGCAAGAGAAATTTGATTTGAGCCAAAAACAGTAGAAAGAATTCGGGGGTCAAAAATGCAGGTCAACGATACTTATCACTGATTGAAATAGAGCTGAGTATGACAAATACAAGAGTGGTTACCTCAATAGCCAAATGCCACAAATCAACCACCACATTTTTAAATTATAATTGCTCTTTGATTAAAATAGAGAGGAATTTGCCCTCAATTCAAATGCTTCAAAGTTTAGATATCAACAAGATGAAACAGTTCCTTGTTTGGGTAAGTCATTTTTCATTTGTTAGGTGATGCACTTCCTATAGTGAACCATCACTCCTAGAAGACGCACTTTCTAGTCTAGTCATTTCATTTAATCCTTAGGAGATATACTTCCTAGTTTGGATAATTCAAGTTTCATTTGTTAGGTGACGCACTTCCTAATTTGAACCATGACTACTAGAAGACGCACTTTGTAGATGAGTCATTTCATTCAACCCCTAGGAGACGCACCTCCTAGTCTGGATAATTCCATTTTTATTTGTTAGGTGATGCACTTCCTAACTTGAACCATCACTCCTAGAAGACGCACTTTCTAGTTGAGTCATTTCATTCAACACCTAGGAGACGAACTTTCTAGTCTGGATAATTCAAGTTTCATTTGTTAGGTGATGCACTTCCTAACTTGAACCCTCACTCCTAGAAGATGTACTTTTTAGTTGAATAATTTCATTTAACCTCTAGGAGACGCACTTCCTAGTCTGAATAAGTCAATTTTCATTTGTTAGGTGAAGCACTTCCTAACTTAAACATTCACTCCTAGAAGATGTACTTTCTAGTTGAGTCATTTCATTTAACCCCTAGGTAAATCACTTCCTAACTTGAACCATCACTCTTAGAAGACGCACTTTCTAGCCGAGTCCATCAATTTAACTCTTAGGAGACACACTTTCTAATTTTGGATCATCAGTTTTACTCTAATGAGACGCATTTCTTTAGCAGGGCTTTGATTCAAACTCTTTACTGTACTTTTTAAAAGTTCTGATGTGATGATACTCGCAAAATTTACTAGTGCAAACTGGGACAAAATTTTATTCGTGTTTACTGAAATTTATTTTATGCCCAGGACCCTCCTGAAGAATAGAAATTTATTTTTTATGATCTGGATCCCGCCTGAAGAACAGGATAAAGAAAAAAAAAAGTCCAGGAGCCCGCCTGAAGAACAAAGTGAAGAAAAAAAAAGTTCAGGAACCCGCCTGAAGAACAGGGTGAAGAAATTGCAAGTCCAGGAGCCCACCTGAAGAACAGGGTGAAGAAAAAGGACTTCCAGGAGACCGCCTGAAGAACAGGGTGAAGAAAAAAAATTTTAGGAGCCCGCCTGAAGAACAGGGTGAAGAAGTTACAAGTCCAGGAGCCCACCTGAAGAATAGGGTGAAGAAAAAAGAAAGTCCAGGAGCCCGCCTGAAGAACAGTGTGCAGAAAAAAATATCCAGGAGCCCTCCTGAAGAATAAGGTGAAGAAAAAAAAAAGTCCAGGAACCCGCCTGAATAACAGGGTGAAGAAATTTGTAAGTCCAGGAGCCCGCCTGAAGAACAGGGTGAAGAAAAAGGAAGTCCACGAGCCCTCCTGAAGAACAGGGTGAAGAAATTATAAGTCCAGGAGCCCTCCTGAAGAACAGGGTGAAGTAAAAAAGTCAAGGAGCCCTCCTGAAGAATAGGGTGAAGAAAAAGAAAGTCCAGGAGCCCGCCTGAAGAACAGGGTGAAGAAAAAGAAAAGTCTAGGAGCCCGCTTGAAGAACAGGGCGAAGAAAAAAAAAGTTTAGGAGCCCACCTGAAGGACAGGGTAAAGAAAAAAGGAAGTCCAGGAGCCTGCCTGAAGAACTGGGTGAAAAAATTGTATGTCCAGGATCCCGCCTAAAGAACAGGGTAAAGAAATTGTAAGTCCAGGTACCCGCCTGAAGAACAGATTGAAAAAAATTATAAGTTCAGAAGCCCGCCTGAAGAACAGGCTGAAGAAAAAGGAATTCCAGGAGCCTTCCTGAAAAATAAGGTGAAGATTTTCAAATTCAAGTAAGAAAAAGTGTGAAGAATAAGACAATTTTCAAGTTTCTCTCCAATATCAAGAGTCGGCAAGGAGGAACATTTTATTTTTCAAGTTTAACTCAGAATAACAACTATCTCACCATTTGAGAAGTCATGAAGATTCGAGTTAAGATTCCAGAAAAGCAGCACAGATAGGATATGTCACTTGTATCTTCATTTTTTTCGGTTATTCATTTCAATGTAAAAGCAGAAAGTCAGAAATTGGAAACTCGACGGGATCTCACTCGACCTTTATCTATTTCTCTCACTTTTTACCTTTGAACTATAAGTGACATGATTCTCTTATAATCCGGGATATTTAGGCGGTCCCAAACCAAGATTTAGTCACATTTTTCTTTTATTTTTATCCTCATTTTTCGAAAAGACGGAGGATCAAAAATCATCTCTTTGTCTACTTCGTTGTATGAAAACTCTTTGAGATTTCACAAAAAGAGGGGCAAAATATAGACACGTGATTTTTGACCCTCCCTGAGTTTAACCTATATATCGTCATTAAATATTTTATTTTTTGTCCAATATTTATTTTAGTTTTTATTTCATTTTTTTAAGAATATACAAAATTAAAAATATTTTCCTTTTCTAAATTTTAAATAAATTAGTAGTTTCAATACTATTTTATTATATGTATTTTGGCTATTTATAAATGTTATTATATTTTATTAATTTAAAAATTAATTAGTTATTATTTATTTATTTATTATTATTATTTTATAATTTTATTTATTTATTTTATTTATTTATTATTTATTATTTTATTATTATCATCTATTTAAAATAATAATTATTATTATAATAATAATAATAATAGTAATCATTTAAAATTTAAAAATTCCCTCCTCCTTTATCTATAACTATTCCCTCCCCCAACTTTCCCCCCAAGAGTTCCTGTATTTAAGGACTTTTCTCCCACCCCAGGAGAGAACGTACAATCTACACTATCAGAAACTAGAAAAACAAAGACAGAAAATAGAGAGTGAAAACATCAAAAAGTGAAAAGAAAATATCAAACAAAGAGGGAGAAGAAAAACCAAAGAAAAGCAGAAAAAGAAGAAGGATCGAGGTTGAAAATTAGGTTTTGTTAGACTTCTGGTGACGATACCTTGCTTTATCACTCAATTTAAATTCATCACACAGGTTTTTATTCAATCCTGCATTTTTATTTTATAAGTTTTATTGTGAATTAAATCACAATACATTAATTTTATGGATTAATTAATATTTAGGATGTAGCATTGTATGTTGTTTGTATAATCAATAAATTTGGTGTTTATCATTCTTTAACTGCGTATTGTACCTATTGTCAATCGTAAAGAAAAAATATAGTAATTATATAGTGAAGCATCTTTTTTTTTCTTATCAGTGAATGACAAAAATTGAATAAAAATATTCATTACACTGCATTTTCCTTTACAACATGATATACGCATTGATATGTGCATACTGATTAATGGCATTCACAGACAATTACAATGCCCACATTCACATACACTGAACAAAATATATATCGACCTTACTCGAAAAATAAAAAAAATCAGATAAAGAAAGAGAATGAGAAATCAAGAGACAGAGAAAATAGGGTGAAGCACAGAGTTTGAGGTTTTTCGGCAAGGTTTCATCGGAAACGTCATCAAATTCACCGAATCCGACCTAATCACGAAGACCCATTAAAATTTCTATCTCTTTGGCGAATAAACAATCCATCCATCACTGGAAACAGTGAATTGCTCGTTGGAATCGGTTGCGATGCTGTTTTCTTCTCCTCTTTTTCAACTTCTATCACGCCATATCCATCCAGATCTGGCCGATTTCGACTGCTCAGCACTTCGCCGGTAAGCTGTCAACCGTGCCATGAACCAACCAGCTGCCTCATTACTATCGTTCCTCCTCCCACTCCATCTAACCACCGAAAAAACTAGTTATAACACTGACCTCCACTTCTCTTTTTTCGTCACCCAAAAACCTGATCGAAAACCGATCTGACCACCATAAATCTTGCCGAAATAGCCAATCCCGGTGAACTCAACATGGGGCACCACTGCCCAGTTTCAATGAAATTCCATTTTAAAACTTCAATAATGACAAAATGTGTACTTCTTTGAAATAAAACTTTTGTTTTAAAAAAAAGTTATGGGTTACAGTATATATACTATATTTCTTATTATTATATTATTCATTTTATTTTATTTATGTTATTTATTCAACGTTATTAATAAATCATAATAATTCTTTTTGTCAAATTAGTTAATCACCTTAAATGAATTTATTCAAATTTATTGTTAAGGTTAAATAGCATTTCGAATAGATAAAAATTGTTACGAATTTACAAAAAAATTAAATAAATGTTTTAACATTAAAAAAATTTTAGACATATTTAAAATGTTCGTCTCAATTGAAGAATGCGATGTACGCATCTTTTTGAGACATTTTTCAAGGATGCAATAATGCACCTTGACAAATATTTTTCTAAAAATTAACTTTTTTACCAATATATATATAAGATAATAGACATCTTTAAAAATGAGCGAATTAGGCCTTAACAATATGTAACGCCCCAAATCTGGTACTCAGAACGCTACACGGTGCTTATGACCCCAAGGGACCACAAGCTAACCCATGACTGATATTTGTACATATATACTGCATAATATACTTGTAGAATGCGGAAAATATGAACAATAGGCCATAAGGTTCAACTGAATAGAATATATGATAAATAATTACATCCATATAGGGTAACAAATACCCAAAATAATTGAAAGCTAAATCTAAAATTTGAACTAAATCTGAAAGCCTTTAAATACTGTCTGAAATAAGGAGTTGAAGGAACATGTCTCCAACTAACTCCGTCTAGAACAACTGAACTGAAATAATGAATGAAATAAAATAATATCGTCCTCAAATGGATGAGGACTCACTGCAACTCTGCGACTGGAATGCGACTGATGATCTTGAACTCGTGTCTCTGAATTTATAGTGTAACATGAAAGAAAAAACCATAGAGAAAATACGTCAATACGACTGGGAGTACTGAGTATACGAGTGAGGTAGGCTAAATACAAAAGGTTTTACATGCATGAACAATACTAACTGACTGACTAATATAAATGTAAGAGTACAAACATGCATACATAGTAATTAAAATCGTTAATACATGATATCTGGATCTGTACACTAATACATAGTTTACTATTATCTAACATGACTTATACTAAAATTTTGATAACATGTACTGTGTATGACAGTACTGAATCTGATGGAACTACCTGAGTTCCATACTATAACTGAATTGACAGTAACTGACAGTCCTGGTATACTGAAATCTGAAGAACTATCTAAGTTTTTTTACTGAGACTAGGACTGAAACTGTGGGAGGTAGTTGTTTAACCTACATGCCTCAATAATGCATATAGCTAGGTTGGGGTCCAATCTCTGCCCCGACTGGAAGGGTGTCAATATCGCGCCACTGGTAAGGATAGCTGTGAGTGACCCTTAGCTGGCAGGTACTCGAATGAGAATGTTGGGAACCCTAAACTGACAGGTTAAGCAACCTCATCAATACTAATTTGGTAGGTTAAGATGTGTCAACCTATGAGGGCTACGTAGTTCTGGAACACAAGGATGACTACTAAGAATCACACCCTAAACTGGTAGGTGAGTTCCCATCCTTGGGTTCACTCGATGCTAAATTCTACTCCCATCTGAAGAGAATGAACATGATTTAACTGGTTGTACATAGACGGAGTAACTGACTTCTGTTGATAGACGAAGTAGTACTACTATCTGAGAATTTATTGAGATTATGAGATTTCTGAGGTTTCCTGAGTCACATAACTGACTGAGTTCAATAGATCATGGCTTAACTGAGATTATCATGATAACGTGACATAGCTCTAGGTACACAACTATAATTTTTGGGTACTAGTACCCCCAGAACTTGATGGAAGAAAACTAACTCACATAACTGACTTGATCATAAAATGGAGTCCACAATTCACCATATCATAAGTAGGGGATTTCACACTAAGCATAGTTCTCAACATATTACGTATGGAAGGGAAATTTATACAACATTTGTATACTTGCATAGCTTCACTATCATGCTTAATCCATATCACAACAACGACATATATCAATCACATGGAATTCATGTGAAATCGTAAAGCATAGAGCATGGACTTGTAATTTAAGCACTATTAAATTATAGGACGTGAATTCTATCATCCTAGGCCTTTTATCAAACACTTTGCATGCATTCTTTTAGCTTAGGTGTGTTTTCATGAATTTCCCCATTTTAAACCACACAAAGTTCATGGATTTCAACTAACAAACTCATATACTTTATGAAAACACCTTTAGATATCATCTTGAAACTTAAACAACAATCATCAACATGTACATGGTTATATCACAACAAGGTAATCACAATATAATATTTAAAACATGATTCTTGATCTCTATAAATGAAATGGATCCATAGATGAACACTACGCATACCTTAAATGGAAGATTCTTTATGATTGATGGAGAAATTTTCTTGAACTTGAATACCAAATTAAAAACCCTAATGTGTTCTTGAGAGGATTTTGAGAGAAAGAGTATGTTTTGGTAAAATAAGGGCTTAATTTCATGTTTATGGAATATATAAGGGTCAAAAGATGACCCAAATACCCCTCTAGATGCGTCATTTAATTTCTGTGAAAATTACCCGATTTGGGCCCCCGGTGCGATGCGTAGATATCGCGTTACCCCCTCGTTTGTGACCTGGAAAATCAACACGATGCGCTGGAATCATGGAGAGACACTGGAAATTGACAAACGTTATTTTGTCTTATGGCGCGATGCGCCACTGACTGCAATGATGCTGCTGAAACTTTAAATCGCCATAACTTCTTCACTGGGTGTCCGTTTTAGGCGAATTTGGTATCGACAGAAATATTATTCAATTCTATACAATTTGAAGGGTATAAATCTGCCAAAATGTCACCTATAAACCAATTTATGCTCATTCAAAGATGACCCATGTGAAATCACACACGAAAACTTGGTGGATTCAAAAGTTCTTAGCTTGGCTTACTCTAAGTGACTCTTATGAACATGCTTAACACATCATAAGCTCTATTATCACTAGGATACTCATCCTAATTCATATACTCTAATATGAATCACAGGATAGGAGGTTTTATGCGTAGGAACAACGGTTTATTTTCTAGCTTAGAAATATATGGGGTATTACAATATCTCCCCCTTGGAAACATTCGTCCTCGAATAAGGCTGACTGAAACGGGGATAGACGATAATATGGAGTACGTGAAAGACATACACTACTGGAACATGATCACCTAACGGACATGATTGATAAGCTAAACATATTATGCTAGACATGCATATCTTATGTATGAGTAACTGGTTCATGAATACATAACTGAGATTTCTGATAACTAAGTTCTCCCAATGAGAATGCATAGTTGATTCATAATTATACACTAGACTGATACATGAATGCATGACTGAATATGCAATGGTACTTGATACCGGATTTGTGGTGAAACATGAGCATGAACTGAATACCAAGTTGTATAGAATACTGAACGGGAAACTAAATAAGCTTAAGGAGAACTGTTACCTTGATCTTGATCTAGATTGGCGAAGAAGAGGTGAGGATACTTGGTACGCATGTATGCTTCTTATTCCCAAGTAGCTCCCTCAACATATTGATTTCGCCAAAGAACTTTGACTAAAGGGACTGCTTGTTCCTCAGTCTACAAGTCTGATAGTCTAGAATTTTGACCAAAATTTCCTCATAGAAGAGACTGTTCTGACTGTTAATGCTCTGAATAGGGACCACAACTGATGGATCACCTATACACTTCTTGAGAAAAGATACATGAAAGACTGGTTGAATTGAGGCTAGATCTGAAGGTAAATCGAGCTCATAAGCTACCTTTCTTAAGCGACTGAGAATCTTGAAGGGACTGACATACCGGGGACTGAGCTTTCCCTTCTTGTCGAACCGCTTCACTCCCTTCATGGAAGATATCTTTAGATAGACATAGTCATCAACCTCTAACTCAAGATCTTTTCTATGAACGTCAGCATATGACTTTTGTCGGCTCTGAGCAACCCGGAGTCTTTCTCTGATTAATTGAACTTTCTCTAAGGCGTCGAATACTAAGTCAGGCCCTATGACTGAGGCCTCACTAACTTCGAACCACCCGTTTGGAGATCTGCGCCTCCTACCATAGAGAGCTTTGAACGAAGCTATTTTAATACTAGAATAATAGCTATTGTTGTATGCAAATGCAATTAAAGGCAAGTAGTCATCCTAACTTCCCTTGAAATCAATTGCACATGCCCTTAGCATATCTTCAAGAGTCTGAATGGTCCTTTCTACTTAACCATCTATCTGAGGATGAAAAGCTGTACTGAGATGAATTTGGGTACCAAGACCCTTTTGGAATATTTTCTAGAAGTGAGAGGTGAACTGGGTACCTGTGTCTGCGATGATAGATAATAGAACACCGTGTAATCTGACCAACTCCCTGATATAGAGTCTGGCATAATCCTTGGTTGAATAAGAGGTATGGACTGGAAGGAAATGGGATGACTTGGTCATTCTATCTACAATGACCCAAACTGAATCATACTGATGACAAGTTTGAGGCAAACCCATCATGAAGTTCATGTTCACTTCTTCCCACTTCCAAGTAGGAATGGTGAAATCCTGCATGGAACCACTAGGTTTCTGATGCTCTATCTTAACCTGCTGACATGTAGGCCACTTAGCCATAAATTTTGCAATATCTCTCTTCATCCCACTCCACTAATAAATCTCTCGTACGTTACGGTACATCTTAATGGCCCTTGGATGAATAGAGTATCGCGCACCATGCGCTTCTGTAAGAATTTTCTACTTTAAATCATCTACACCTGGAACACAAATACGACCCTAACAACGAATGACACCATCTCCCCCTTAGGATAAAACCTCTACTTTCTGATTCTCAACTGACTCTTTTAGCTTGACAAGGTTAGGAACCCTGTCTTGCTTTTCTTTCACCTCAGAAACTAGAGATGACTCTGAACTATCCTAAACATATACACCACCCTCTTAAGAATCGACTAAGTGAACATCTATTCTTGCAAGCTGATAGATTTCCTGAGTTATTTTCTTTTTGTTATCCTTAATGTGAGAAACACTACCCATAAAGAGGATACTAAGAGGGTCGACCATAATATTGGCCTTGCCGGAATAATAAAGGACACTCATGTCATAATCTTTCAAGAGATCTAACCACCTTCTCTGATAAAGATTGAGATATTTCTAAGAAAAGACATATTAGAGACTCTTATGATCTGTGAAGACATCTACATAAACTCTGTATAGATAATGCCTCTAAATCTTCAAGGCAAATACTATGGCTGCTAACTCAAGATCATGAGTATGATAATTCTTCTCATGGGGCTTTAACTGTCTGGAGGCATAGGCTATGACCTTACCATGCTTCATGAGGACACAACCTAAACCTACTCTGGATGCATCATAGTATACTACGAACCCATCTGAACCATCTGGAAGAGCTAAGACTAGAGCTGAGGTGAGTCGAGTCTTCAATTACTGAAAACTTTTCTCGTAAGGATCTGACCACTGAAACTTGACCTTCTTCTGAGTCAATCTGGACATGGGGGATACAATAGAAGAAAATCCCTTAATAAACCACCTGTAATAGCCAGCTAAACCCAAGAAACTCCTGATATCTGATGGAGAGATAGGGCGAGGCCAATTTCTTACCGCTTTGGTCTTCTGAGGATCTACTCTAATGCCATCACCGGAAAAAATATAGCCAAGGAATGCTACTTACCTTAGCTAAAACTCGCACTTACTAAATTTGGCGAATAACTGGGGATCTCTGAGAGTCTGAAGAACAATTCTGAGATGGTCTGAATGATTACGCTCTGTGTGGGAATAGACCAGGATATCACCTATGAAGACTATGACGAACATGTCCAAGTACTTCTTTAAAACACGGTTCATCAAGTCCATAAAAGCAGCTGGGGCATTGGTAAGACCAAAGGATATAACTAGAAATTCGAAGTGATCATACCGAGTACGGAAAGCTGTCTTCGAAATGTCACATTCTCTAACTTTGAGCTGATGATAGCCTGATCTGAGGTCTATCTTGGAAAAATAACTGGCACCTTAAAGTTAGTCATCTATTCTAGGAAGAGGATACTTGTTCTTGACCGTAACTTTGTTGAGCTGATGGTAATCAATACACATCCTGAGAGAACCATCTTTCTTGCACACGAATAAGACCGGTGCGCCCCACGAGGAAATACTGGATCTAATGAATCCCTTATCTAATAGATCCTTCAACTGATCCTTCAGTTCTTTGAGTTTTTCTGGTGCCATTCTATATGGCGGAATAGAAATTGAACTATCCTGTTTCTGCAGTCGACTATGGCATAGCAGAAATGAAGCCAATCCAAGCCGAGAATGACATCAAAATCAGTCATCTCTAAATTGACTAAATCTACTGACAAGGCTTTCTGAAATATCATAATCGAGCAATTCCTATATAACCACCGAGCTATGATGGTTTTACCTACTAGGGTAGAGACTGAAAAGGGCTCTGCTAAAATTTCGAGACTGATTCCAAAATTGCCTGCTATATAAGGAGTAACAAAAGAAAAGGATGCACCTGGATCTAGCAAAGCATAAACATGAACATGGAAAATCTATACCGTACCAGTAACGACATCAAGAGAATTTTCCTGATCCTATCAGGTCTGAAGAGCATAGAGTGTGTTTGGGTGTTTCCCACTATCAGCACTAGAAGTGGCACCCTGCTGATTTGGGCGATCGGACTGGGCTGTGGAATGATTCTGCTGACCCTATAAACTTGACTAAAGATACTCTCTAATCCTATATCCTGGCTTGCCATAACTGAAACAAACATCGCTACCAGTTCTACAGGTACCCTTGTGGTTCTTGCCACAAGTCAGACTAGGGGATTAGTTCGGGCACTGCTGATACTTCTTTGAGACTTAGAGCCTAGTGCTTGATCTTTGTTGCCATCTTTCAATTTCAAAATTGGGCCACTGGTGGAGAAAGGAGTAGAAACTGCTGGCATAGGACAGAACTGCAAACGGTTTCCTCTTTCTGATTTGGGTTAAGCAAAACTAAAACTGCTTGATCTTTCTCTCTTGTTCTGCTTCTCCCTAGTCCTAATCTTCTACTCCTCTATTTGCTGATCATGGTTCATGAGCCTGGTTAAAGTCATATCACTATTCAGCATCGCAGACCTACACTCATTTACCACACTATTATTCAATCCTGACACGAAATTGCTTATCTTAGCCCTGTTGTCTGCAACCATATGAGGGCCATATCTATCTAGCTGAGTAAATCCGAGAGAATACTCTTTAACCATCATATTTCCCTACCTGAGGCTAATGAACTCCAGAACTTTTGCCTCTCTCACCTCTTAGGAAAATAATCTACCTAAGAAATTCATGACAAATTTCTCCTACTCTATAAGACCTGCAGCATCTACCCTCTCGAACTTCCACTATTTGTACCAAGTGTGAGCAACATCCTGTTACTGGTATGCGGCTAAATAGGCACTCTGATAAGAAGTAACTCCTATGATGTCTATGGCCTTATGGACTTGGTCAATTAATTCTTAAGGGTCTTCATCAGAATTAGACCCGAAGAATGATGGAGGGTTCATTCGAGTGAAGTCACGAATCCTAGCTGCGGCTGATTTGGCCATTGGATTGGCCAGAATAACTGGTGGCCATTTATTTTGGGTAGCCACAGACTGAGCAGGTGTAGTGAATATGGCCCTAAACTCTGCATGAGAAACATGTTCACCTAAAGGATCTTCGGGCTAAGGAGCGGGCTAGTTTCTTCTCTTTGAAGGCATATTCTGAAATAAGAGAAGAATGGATTAGACTGAGATTTTAACTTGAGATTATGCTCACTAGCATGACATGAATACTGAAAGAGAGGAAACTGTTCCTAAAACATCTCATAGCCTCTTGCACATAAATGTGGCGTGCAACAGACCCATGTAAAAAACTCTACTAGATGCGGCTTTCAGACTTCCTAGGATACTATTGAACTTAGGCTCTGATACCAACTTTGTAACGCCCCAAATCTGGCACCCGGAATGCTACATGGTGCTTATGACCCCAAGGGACCACAAGCTAACTCATAACTGATATTTGTACCTATATACTACATAATATACATGTAGAATGTAGAAAATATGAACAATAGGCCATAAGGTTCAACTGTATAAAATATCTGATAAAAAATAACATCCATATAGGGTAACAAATACCCAAAACAACTGAAAGTTGAATCTAAAATCTGAACTAAATCTGAAAGCCTCTAAATACTGTCTAAAATAAGGAGTTAAAGGAACATGTCTCCAACTAACTCTGTCTAGAAAAATTGAACTGAAATAATGAACAAAATAAAATAATATCGTCCTTGAATGGATGAGAACTCACTGCAACTCTGCGACTGAAGTGCTACTGCTGATCTTGAACTCGTGTCTATGAACCTATGGTGCAACATAAAAGAAAGAACTATAGCGCAAATGCGTCAGTACGACTAGGAGTACTGAGTATACGAGTGAGGTAGGCTAAATGAAAAAGGGTTTACATGCATGAACAATGCTAACAGACTGAATGAAATAAACATAAGAGTACAAACATGCATACATAGTAACTAAAATTATGAATACATGATATCTGGATCTGTACGCTAATACATAGTTTACTATTATCTAAAATGACTGATACTAAAATTTTGATAACATATATGACTGTGTCTGTCAGTCCTAAATCTGATGGAACTAACTGAGTTTCGTATTGTAACTGAATTGACTGTAACTGACAGTCCTGGTATACTGAAATTTGAAGTACTATCTGAGTTCTTTTACTGAGAATGGGACTGAAACTATGGGAGGTAGTTTCTTAATCGACATGCCCCAATAATGTATATAGCTAGGTTGGGGTCCAATCTCTGTCTTGACTAGAAAGGTTGTAATATTGCGCCACTAGTAAGGACAACTATGAGTGATCCTTAGCTGGCATGCACTCGAATGAGAATGGTGGGAACCTTAAACTAACAGGTTAAGCCACCTCATCAACCTTAATCTGGCAGGTTAAGATGTCTAAACCTACGTTGGCTACATAGTTCTGAAACACAAGGATGACTACTAAGAATCACACCCTAAACTGGCAGGTGAGTTCCCATCCTTGGGTTCACTCGGTGCTAACTTCTACTCTCATCAAAAGAAACTAAACATGGTTTAACTGGTTGTACATGAACTGAGTAACTGACTTCTATTGACTAATAGAATAGTACTACTATCTGAGAATTTATTAAGATCATGAGATTTCTGAGATTTCCTGAGTCACATGACTGACTGAGTTCTATAGATCATGGCTTGACTGAGATTATCGTGAGAATGTGACATGACTCTAGGTACACAGCTATGTTTTTTGAGTACTAGTACTCCCAAAACTTGATGGAAGGAAACTGACACACATAACCGACTTGATCATAAAATGGAGTCCACAATTCACCATATTATAAGTAGGGGATTTCACACTAAGCATAGTTCTCAACATCTTATATATGGAAGGGAAATTCATACAACATGTGTATACTTGCACAGCTTCAATATTATGCTCAATCCATATCACAACAACGACGCATATCAATCACGTGGAATTCATGTGAAATCGTAAAGCATAGAGAATGGACTTGTCATTTAAGCACTATTAAATCATGGGACATGAATTCTATCATCCTAGGCCTTTTATCAAACACTTTGCATGCATTCTTTTATCTTAGGTTTGTTTTCATGAATTTCCCCATTTGAAACCACATAAAGTTCATGGATTTCAACTAACGAACATATATACTTCATGAAAACACCTTTAGATATCATCTTGAAACTTAAACAACAATCATTAACATGTACATGGTCATATAAAAATAAAACAATCACAGCATAACATTTAAAACATGGTTCTTGAGCTCTATGAACGAAATGGATCCATAGATGAACACTAAGCATACCTTAGATGGAACATTCTTGATGATTGATGGAGAAATTTGCTTGAACTTGAATCCCCAATTGAAAACCCTAATATGCTCTTGAGAGGATTTTGAGAGAAAGAGCATGTTTTGGTGAAATAAAGGCTTAATTTTGTGTTTATGGAATATATATAGGGGTGGAAAGATGACCCAAATACCCCTCTAGATGTGCTATTTAATTTCTGTAAAAATTACCCAATTTGGGCCCCTGGCGTGACACAGATATATCGCGTTACCCCCTTTTTATGACCTGGAAACTCAACACGATGCGGTAGAATCACGGAGAGACACTGGAAATTGACAAACGTCATTTTGGCTTAAGGCGCGATGCGCCACTGACTGAAATGACGCTGCTGAAAATTTAAATCGCCATAACCTCTTCACTGGATGTCTGTTTTAGGTGAATTTGGTATTGACAGAAAGCTTATTCAATTCTCTACAATTTTGAGGGTATAAATCTACCAAAATGATAGATATAAACCAAGTTATGCTCATTCAAATATGACCCATATGAAATAACATACGAAAACTTGGTGGATTCAAAAGTTCTTAGCTTGGCTTACTCTAAGTGACTCTTACGAACATGCTTAATACATCATAATCTCTATTATCACTAGGATACTCATCCTAATTCATTTACTCCAATATGAATCACAGGATAAGAGGTTTCATGTGTAGGAACAACGATTTATTTTTTAGCTTAGAAATATATGGGGTATTACACATGATTTATCCAAAATAGTTTAAGTCAAGATAAGTTAATAAAAGCGACCATGATAGAACCACGGGACTCGATGGGTGCCTAACACTTTTCCTTCGGTCAATAGAATTCCTTACCTGGTCTTCTATTTTTGCAGACTAAATAAAAGAGTCATTTCCTTTTCACTAGGGATTCAAAAAGATGACTTGGAACATCATAACTAAATTCCAAGTGGCGACTCTATAAATAAAATAATCCCTATTCAAAACCATCACTTTAATTGGAAAAACCCTTAGGGCCAAAAAGGGGTGTGACAGAGGTATGGTTTTTCAAGAGGTATCCAAGCGTCTCTTGGTGCTGAGGTAAAAGAGAAGCAGGTTTGGGTCTTATACTAATGTAAATCAAGGATGGTGTTGGTCAACAGAAAGTGGTGGCCTTCGATATTGGTGGTGATGGTATCTTGAGGTACCAAGGTAGGTTGTGTGTTCCTAATATGTATGGGGTAAGAGAAAGGATATTGACTGAGCCTCATGAGTCGAGTTATATGGTTTATCTTGGCTCGACAAAGATATACCATGGTTTTACAGAGATCTATTGATCGATTAACATGAAGAGAGATATGGCCAATTTTGTGGCTAAGTGTATGGTTTGTCAGGGTAGGTTGTCTTAAGAGAATGAGTTTCCTGCATGGAAATTTGAAGTGACTAATATGGATTTCATTACTGGTCTTCCGCGGTCTTGCAGTCAGTTTGATTTGATTTGGGTCATCGTAGATAGGATGAATAAGTCTGCTCATTTCTTGCCTGTGAGGATAAATTATTCTGCTGAGGATTATGCAAAGTTATTCATTCAGGAAATCATCAAGTTGCATGGTGCGCCTGTTTCTATCATATCTGATCGTGGTATGTAGTTCTCCTCCCAGTTTTGGTATTCTTTCAAGCAGGTTTTGGGGACTAAGGTAAACCTTAGCACCACTTTCCACTAATAGATAGATGGATAAGTGGAGAGGACTATTCAGACTTTGGAATATATGCTAAGATTTGTGTAATTGACTGTGGTGGTAGTTGGGTTGACCATTTGTGACACGACCCAAACCAGGGTCTAGTCGTGTCGGGTGCCTTATGCCTAACTGGGACTGGAGATCACCCCCAATAGCCAATACCCAACCATAACCATCCTACACTCAATGTCGAATGAAATCCAATTATATAACACAAGAAGTTAGAATAATCATATATTAAATACAGTCAAGCGGTGTCATCCCCAACATCAATTCCAAGGTTGACACTAATGCCGACACCACCCATGCCAACCCAAAGTAGTCTCACAAAGCCTCTATCCAAAATCAAAACAACATCTACTCGGGACATGCCCTCGACCATAGCCAAAAACCAAAGTCCAAGTAATAACAAAAGTATGTAGAGAATTCCATAACATGAAATGAAGCCTTTCGAATTATAGAAGCTTACCACTTCAATCTGACATAAAGTTGTCCCCGAATCCAAGTCACTTAGAAGGAGTAGTAGTATGGTCGGTACATACATCGCATGGGGATACAGCGCCCAAAGATGGGTTAGCAGGTGAACGCTAACATGTACTCGGAATAAGGATAAAATAGTGCTAACATTTAAAACCAAGTAAATAACCATATGCAATCACATTCATATATATATATATATATATGGATATATATGTGTATATATGTATATATATATATATACATATATTCACATATATATACGTATATATATATATATATATTCCATGTTGGAAAAGGAATCGGGTTTAACATGCATTTAAAATCTTAACCTGGGCTGTGTAGCTTAACCATCCTAAAACTACCCACGAGCTATATGGGTCCAGTGGTACCCCCTGAATGGGCCCCAGTGTGTGTAGCCACATGAATCGGAGATATCATAGAGGTAGGATTTCCATGTACCCTTTCCCTCTATGATACATACATACATATATACAAGTATAAACCTAGGGAACTCCCGTGTACCCCACAAGTCTATGGTTGCCATGACCAACCCTCATGTTAGCAAACATGAGTTTTCAGTGTCCATCCATTGGACTCGTACCTTCACAGTTAGCTATCACAATCTGCCATTATTTACCAATTAAAACCTATAGCACATAACCAAACCACTAATTCCATATGTTAATTATCAAGGCATTATGTAATGGTATCGCCATACCGACTATAGCTTGCAAGCAATGTCATTAGCCAATGCTTAAGGGATTCCCATGTACCCCTCATGATTACTAATTAAACCAAAACCATGGCCACCAAGGTTGTTCCAAATCATTAAAAATCATTTAAACCAATTTCG
Organism: Capsicum annuum; assembly: GCF_002878395.1. Taxonomy (NCBI): domain Eukaryota; kingdom Viridiplantae; phylum Streptophyta; class Magnoliopsida; order Solanales; family Solanaceae; genus Capsicum; species Capsicum annuum. Next base: position 151,649,821 of record NC_061121.1, on the reverse strand, counting down.
GTTTCATTACCATATTATGCAATTTAATAGTTTCAATAAAAGTCAAACTAGGTGACAAAACTATTCTTATAGGCATTTTAACAAACATGTTGAGACCATATAGTTTCCAAAACTAAAACCAAGAACCAATTGACTATTCCCATGAATCTAGATGTTCAATTCCACAATTTTGGCATGAAAACCTTAAGTAAAGCATGGGAAAACAATTTCCAACTATTTACAACCAAAACCTCCAACACACAATTTAAAACCAAAAAATACTCATAATTAAATCATAAACCATTCTTTAAAACATGAATTTAGTTTAACTAACAATGAGGGAGGAGTAACATGCCTTAGATACCAAAGAGTATGGAGATAAACTGCCCTTGCAAGCCCCAAATTGATTGTATTGAGAAAACCCTAACCTTTCTTAAACTAAGAGCCTTAAGAGAGATTTGAGAGTGTTTTTTATTGATAATACTAGGTTAAATAATGTCCCAGTAGTGATTTAAGTCATGGGTCAAAAGGGGTTACGAGGGAAAATGTCCAAAATACACCCAACTTAAACTGTAAAAATAACCACAGGAGGGTACGACTCCCCTCCCTAACTCGTACCCACAACATACGAGTGGTACCCATAACTCATACCCTAGGCTCAATGTTGGATATCACACACTATCATAAATATGATTCCCTTTGTGTATGTCGTACCCATACCATAAAACTAGTACTCTCAAATCGTATCTAAGACAGACTCAAAGAGATTGGACACTAGACAACATACGAATTGAAATATACCACTCGTACCATATCCATACGAACTTTATGATGTTCATTCGTATCTTGGAAAGAATGCAACCTAGATCAAACTGATTATCATACAACCAATACCCCCTAAACCATACCACATCATACGACTAGTAAGCTTAAGTCTTATAATGTCCAGAGAGTTGAAAACTTAGGAAATTTCCAAGGATCAAAACCCAGGGTGTTTCAATTCTCACACACTTGGATCATTCATCCTCGAATGATGGAATAATGTTGGGTGTATTTATGCACTCTAGTGTTACTATTCTAGCTTGTTTAGTCTTATTTTGAGAATAACTTGTGTGATTAATGTGTTAATTATGATAGAAAGATGCATAAAGTGTTCAGTATATGATTACAATGGTTGAAATTGTTTTCCAACAAGTTTGTACTTAATTGAGTCACTTAGAGTTTAATCGAGATAACTAGTTTTGCTAGCTTGAGCAAGGTGTGTGTCTAGTCTATCGCATTGGATTCTAGTGAATTTAATGATTTCCAAATAGTTTAAATATGTGATTATATATGGAACAACTTATTGGTGATGTGTAAAGTTCAATTGGATTAAGTGTAGAGGTGAAATAATAAGTTGAAGATCAACATAAACTAGCCTAGTCTTAGCTCTTGTTTTGATTCTTCATTATGGATATTGTGTTGTTTTGAGCTCTAATCCGTGGTGTATAATGTTGTAGAATGCTTGAGGAGTTGATGTAGATGATATTTTGATGTTGAACAAACTGGAATTGAAGGAAAAATAATACCATGAGGTATGGATAAATGGAGGAGCACTTAAAACTTAGTCAAAATTTTGAAAGTAACTTCCAGAGAAGGCATGTAGATAAGCCCGCGCAGCCCCCTCTACAATGGTGATCTAAAGTAGGATCAGCCCTCTCTATAGTAGTGCTCTAAAGAAGGCTTAGCCCCCTCCATTGCAGTGTAATAGAGCAGGTGATGCCTCCTCTACTCCTATGCTCTCAATTTCATGTGAAATCAAACTCTTACATGGATTATGATTGGCTTACTATATATACAAACACGTTAAACATATTGGAGATCTTTGGATGTCTTGGAACATCAAGGAGATTCTTCTAAACGTTTGCTTTAGGTTTTACATACTTTTATTTAGCATTCAATTAGATCATAGCATGCATTCAATCTTTTGGATCATGATTATGACTATGAGTGGCTAGAAACTCCCTTTCCAGGGTTAAAGTCAAGAATATGATTACTATTATTTTGAATTAAATTTGTTTAATTTTGCTTATCATTATTTATTATGTGTTTATATTTGATTTAATTATTTGATATTTCGATCACCCAAAAAAACATATCAATTGTCTACCTTTTGATCTCAGGAGAGGGAATTGGGAGATAGAACATGGAGATAAACAAAGTATGGTTTGTATTCTTTTATAAAATAAGGAATTCAAATTAGCATCTAGGACAGGGATGTACCTAGAAACCTTACTTGATTCAAACGTAGGATGATAGCTTAAAGAACTTAATTGGATTATTACATCCCCGCTCAACGATGTAGTTGTAACATCCAAATTAGGTAAACTGTTAGAGGTCGGGAAACCATGATCATGCAATTAACCCTATAAATCAACAACCAAGATAAGCAAGTTAACGAATGAAGTTCAATAATATAGTATGATTGTTCAAAGTTATTTAAACCTGGGATTTACTCCATTCATTGTCTCAAGCATTTTATTTTACGCATCATTTACATTACTTGCAATTTACAATATTCCAAACTCTATTTTTTTTTACTGTCGCATTAATTGAATCTAAATTGTGCACTAGAATAATACAATCAAACCGAACCTTCACACAAAAAAATCTTCAAAACCAACCGACATTCATCTACGACCTGTAAACTATAAAAAAAAAATATAATAGTGGTCAAAAATCTTTGATTTTGATCCAACTAATTAATGTGTAAGCAAAAATTTTGATCCTAAAGAATGATTTTGAATGAAAACAAAGAAAATATATATATACACACATGTTGAATTCTATTATACTGACAAAAACAATGAAGAAGTTGAGGGTTAGGGAAAAAAAACATGTTTAGGTATAAAATTTTATCATCAATTAACTATTGATAGTATCAATGATTATAGAGATAAATATATTTGTGATTTTCGTTATGTTTTTTAAAGTGTTAGTATGTTCTGATATTAACAACAATAAATTATCATGTATTATTGATAGATAACTGTTAATTGAGAAAATTCCTTCTAAATAGGAATACTTTGGATATATAACAATAATAAATTATCATGTATTATTGATAGATAACTGTTAATTGAGAAAATTCCTTCTAAATAGGAATACTTTGGATATCAATAATTTCAACAACTTGGTGTTTGTTTCCAATTAAAAAAAACGTGTGATCCTATAAAATATAAATTCAAGTTTGAGATTGAACACATCAACAAAAGGAATTCATAAATAAAAATTAGCATTCGATTCCTATAGATCAAAAAAAAAAAAAGCGTGATCCTATAAAATATAAATTCAAGTTTACGATTGAACACATAAACAAAAGGAATTCATAAATAAAAATTGGCATTCGATTCCTATAGATCAAAAAAAAAAAAGTGTGATCCTATAAAATATAAATTCAAGTTTACGATTGAACACATAAACAAAAGGAATTCATAAATAAAAATTGGCATTCGATTCCTATATAATTTATGTTAGTGTTTGTATATACTGTTGTGCCTATAATTGTATGGAAATTTTTTTAATAGAGTAGGCAACGTTTTTTTTTTTTCAAAAATAATCATAGTTTTCCAATAAAATAATAATAATAATAATAGCTTACCAAGTTTATGCAATTTACGTACAACATAATAACAACTTTTATGGTATTTTTAGTTTCTTCAAAAAATATATTTTTTATATTTTAGAACTCTTGATTTTTTCCCATATATTTTAGAATTCAATATTAATTAATTTTCCTACCATATATTTTATGAGTCTCATATACTTTAGGAAGTCCTACCATATATTTTAGGAGTCCCATATAATTTAGGAAGTCCAATTAATAATAAAGAAATAATTAAATAAAAAATAAAAAATAGTGAAAAGACAGTTTTGTCTAAAGAAGAGTCTTTTAATCAAGGGTAAAAAGTTCAAATCACTTTTCTAAAGGTGTTCACACTTTTAATATATTATAGATATAGATTATAGATATAGATATAGATATAGATTAAAGATTATAGATATAGATATAGATATAAATTATAGATATAGATATAGATATAGATTATAGATATAAATATAGCTAGATATAGATAGATAAAAATATAGATAACAACATTAAAATTATTATTGTTACTCATTATATCTACCGAGCCAAGTGTAATTGTTCAATTTCGTATATTAACTGATACTTCATCATTTTGCATGCACAACAAGTAGATGGAAAAGACTATATTATATTCATTAGTTTGAACTTATATATGTTTTTATAGTTTTTAAAATATTTTATAATAGTAATTTACTAAATTTGAACTAATTAACAAAGGATACACATGGAACGGATGTATCAAAAAAACTAATAAACTTATATAAGGAAAAAGGAGGAACATAAGATACATTTTGTTTTCTCCACCATTGGAAGATGTTCTAGATTTATCAATGGGCAGATTAATTTTAATTGGGGTTAAATTATTTTATATTTATTTTAAAGCATTTCATCAATTATTACCCTCCTTCTCTGTCTCTGGGTTTAGATATCTACCGTAAGCCTTTTCTCATTTAAACCATGCCAATACTATGCATGTAAGAAACTTATTTGATCAAAATTAAAACTCGGTAAAATGGTATATTTTTAGGGATAACTACGTATATTAGCAAATATAGACTCATAATTGTCATATTTAGCCTAAGTTTCAATTAATTACAATTCATAGCCTCCTCTTAACTATTAATTATTCCTAATTACAATTCATAGTCTCTCTCATGTATTTTCTCTTTTTTTCTATTTTCTATTATTCTCCTTTTTTTTACTTTTTCAGCTTTTTTCTTCATTTTTTCTTTTCCTTTTTTTGTTGTTTTCTCTTTCTTTTTTGTCTTTTTCACTTTTTTCTTTTCCTTTTTTTTCATTTTCTTTTTTTTTTCTTTTTATTTTTTTTCCTTTTCATTTTATCTCCTTTATTTTTCTTTTTTTTTGTATTTCTTTTTTATTTTCTATTACTCTCCTTCTTTTTATGTATTTTTTCTTTTTTTTTTCTTTTCATTTTTTCTCCTTTTTATTTGTGCAAACTGGCAAATACAAATATAAATGCGATCTATAAAATACAAATACAAATGCGACCTATAACATACAAATACAAGTATGAGCTATAAAATACAAATACAAATGAGAACTATAACATACAAATACAAGTGCGAACTATCATTTGTATTTTTTAATTATTGAAAAGGAACGATTGATTTTCTTTCTACGAATGCTTATTTTTATTTATTGATACGAGTTGTATTTATTGATAGAAATAAATACAAATTAAATTTGTATACAAATACAATATATACAAATACATATTGCATTTGTATTTGTAAACTCATTTGTTTTATTTGTTTGTAATTGTATTTGTATCAAGTGATAGTTGTTTATTTACAAATATGAATGAAAATTTTGATATATAAATACAAAATGGTACATTTGCATAAAATGATACATTACATATTTAAATATTTTAGAATCAAGAAAATACAATTAATGCATTTGCTTGTTTGTATACAAACATAAATGATAAATTGTACATAGTCACCGCTAATTACAATATGCAATCAACTTACAAATATAAATACAAAATAATTTCTTAAAAATAAAAAGGTATCGATGAAAATATAGAATACAGATACAAGTATAATCCAAATATAATCTAAATATACAAACACAATAAAATCATAATATAAATATAATTCAATATAATATGCAGTCAATTATAAAATACAAATACAAAACAGTTCTTTAAAATACAAGTACAAATTATATAAAATATAAATTATGGTGCAAACTAACAAATACAAATACAAGTGTGAACTATAAATACCAACACAAATGGGAACTATAAAATATAAAAACAAGCGTGAACTTTAAAATACAAATATAAATACAGTTGTATCAATGAATACAAAAATATAAATAACGGTGTGACTACAAAAACGATAAATAATTATGGTATTTACGTTACATCCATGACTTGTGCTTGATTAGTTATATTTTTTGAAAATTCAAAAAATATAAAATAGAACAAAAAATGATAAAGAAAATAAGTACAAAAAAGAAAACAAAAAAAATAAAACAAGAAAAGAAAAGAAGAAAGAGAAATAGAAGTTATGGATTAAAGAGAGCAAAAAAAAACAAAGAAAGAAATGAAAAAAATAAAAATAGGAAAAAAAGAAAAAAGAAGAAGAAAAAACGGAGAAAACACGAAAAGGAAAAAATATTAAAAAAATGAAAAAGAATAATGGTAGTATTTTTGGCAAGACTAAATATATAGTGTATTTATGTTTTTTATGAATACAGACTATTGAGTAAAAGTGAATACAATGGCTGGAAATCGAATACAGCAGCTATAAATGGTAATTATGTAAAATATGGCTATGGAAGGGGATTTTATAGCAAAATGCTGCTTTTTCTGAAAGATCCCCATAAAACAATTACTCTTTGTCCTTTGATAGTAAGAGTTACAAAATAATTGACATGTTTTTCTTTTTTTTAAAGTCAAATAATATAAATTTTTATAAATTTTTTAAAATATATCTTCTAATCATATTAAAAAGATATAAACATTTAGTGCCCCTCAAACTACGATCAAAGTTGCTACAACACACTCATGGGTTCTATTACCCCTCTAAACTCAATTTTAACGTATTTTTGTCGCCCTTTTGTGTTGACATGACATATTTATTACATAAAAATAGAGGCTATGTCAAAGGTGTCACGTCAGCTAAAAAGGTGCCACATTAGCTAAAAAGGGTGACAAAAATACACTAAAATTGAGTTTAGGAATTAATAGGACTCCTGTGAAGTTAAAGTATTTTGTAGAAAATTTGATCATAGTTTAGAGGGTACTAAATGCTTTACTTTATTAAAAAAAAATTACAATTATTAGAAAAAATACTATAATATTGATATAGAATAGAAATTAATTAAGAGAATAGTCACAAATACTGTGCCGTGGCAAGCCATTGCTTTAAAAGCGATTTCGACTCAATTACGGTGCAAATTCTTCTAGTCAGTTGCTCTTCAAGACTCCACAACTACTTTCAAATATGTGCATTCGTGACTGGAAGTTTGAAGGTTATCCAAACTAAATGTCCAAAAATATGTCAAGGAGAGGAAAAGAGGAAGATGTTTTCTTTTTTTGTTTGTTTACTAACCACTCTTCTTATATAGGGATTGAAAGATCTGTTGCAAGTGTGGAGTTAATGTGAGACTTAAATTCAAGGAATTTACTCATACATTAAGGAGAATCGAAGCTTTCAACAAATGAGTTCATCGTTGAAGCAAAAGTGAATTTGAGGAATATTAATGACATTAACAAGCCATTATATCACTTCTAACAAAACTCATATTTTTCTTTGTAACATATTTTTTTCTTTTTCTTTGCATATACAAATACTTACGGATGATTAGTTGTTACAACCCCTCACTGATGCAAAGATAAAGAATGGGAATAAATATTGGACAAAAGCAAGGAACATGCACTTAAGTGTTAATATCTTTCGATTTGAATTGACACTTAGTGATATGAGACAACATCAAATATCCAAAAAGTGAAGTATTTTTTAACTAAATGAATATATGTTGAAACTCCCACAACACATATCATATCTTTGATTTAAGCAACCTCACCAATATTACAAAGTGCTTTTATGGTCATGCACACAAACCTTGGGTTTCATGGGTGCTCTAGAAAGACGATCCATGTCTATCATAAAGGCGACCAACCCTTTGCACTAATGTAGTGAATTCATTTGTCACGACTTAAAATTCAAGGGTCATGATGGCACTTATCGCAGAGAACTTTGACGAGTAAGCATATCACACAAACTGATACACAAAGGAAAAAAAGATAGATATAACCCTAGGGTAAGGCTTCTAAAGTGAAGCCTAATCATATAAGTGTAATAAATACGGAAAGAATATAATCAACCATACATTCATAACTTCCAAAACCTAATGTCAACAGTACAAGAATGTATCTAGTACAATTCGAATCCAAAGAAAATACATAATAAATCCAATAGATACAACTCTGTCTCCGAAAACTAGAAAATACATAGTCTAGTGATAGAGAAGATAGTAGAAGACATTCGGACGCCTGAAAATCATCCACTACCTTAAAAGCTCCAACAATCACCCGAGTCAAGTACTGTGGGGCGCACTTGAACTTGAATCTTCACTAGAAGGTTACAATAGAAGTGAGTATAGTCCACTTATACTCAGTAAGTATCATAGGCGGATCAAGAAAAGTAGAAAATAAAGCATACAAAATACACACTAAGGGCACATCACATGTAATTAAAAAATGTCCCACAATGGTAGCCCACACTGCTTGCACTAATAGTTCTAATACATATACATCACATATATTGCAACAACACACCAGGTAGAACAAAAGTATATGTTATATCACATACAATTAGAAACAAGGAAGAACAAATATCTACAAGGTAGTCAAGTACAATTAACGGAAGATAGAACAAATAAAAACATGACAAGTCAATATGACAATTCAATTACAAAATAAACACAATAAAGTAAGTGGACTGCATAAGAAGACGATGATGATAAAGATGATAATGATGTACGAGGTCGTCACACAACCTCCATATATACTGATGGAGGCAAGCCTACCGTTGTATGACCCATGAGGATTTAGTCAACCCATATTCAATCCATATATCCATATCTCCTCCCCGGTACATCCCGTCTTATATCTCCTTCCTAGCACATCCATCGGGAAGGGTTTTCAAAAGATGTTGTCAATATTTCTCAGATGTTTCTACGGTGGTACTATTTGTTTCAAAATAAGTATGATATGAAGATATGATGCTCACAAACAATCATAATGAATATTTCCACAACCAACCATAATGATATATTTCATAATCACACGAGCCAATACCCACTTATTATTTCCACCATCCATGAAATTCCACATAATTCGTATGCCAATAAAGTATGAATATAACACAATACACCAATGGTATCACAATAGGCATTTTTAACAACACAATATAATTATTCACATGTACTTCAGGCTATCAACATCACATAGGACCCCACACGGTCACACATATTACATAATATCTCAAAACCAATAATTGTATCAAATATTGGCCCCCCAAAATGGGCAAAACACATTAAGATAGCCAAATTCATGATTAGTTACCGTATCCTTAACATGTATTTTGTAAACGAATTAAGTACCCAACCCAGTCTGAAGAGTTAAGCCATAACCTATCAAATATGCTTCAATCTATGGCCTTACCTCTTATGAACGATCCTGAAATCAACTAAAACCAAGAAATATAGAATCTACGCATCAAAACAAAGCCAAGGATACCCATATTGTATATTTTTGGCTCGGGGTCAAAATAGGCCTCCAAAATGAGTTTTTGAAAAAAGGGAAAAATTGTAACATTACTTCAAAAATATGTTCCTCATACTTTAAGGAACCTACAGCTGAAAACCCAAGCCAAATTGAGTTAAAAACGAGGTTCAAATCGAAGAAAAACTACTTTTAAACTTTACCAGGTAAAGCCTTTGAAATCCATTTTAAAATCATGAATCAAATATGTTTTGAAGATGAAATCGAGAAAAATAACGTAACTATAGGATTAGGAACCTTATTCAAGGGAAAAATAGTGAAATTGGCATTCAAAAGCAAGCCCTAAGGTTTTAAGGTTTTGAGAAATTAATCAAGAAAGTCACAAAGAGAAGGGTGAACTCTAACATTAAATCCATAAGAGAATTGAGAAATGGATGTTAATCTAGCTTCCCAAGCACTCATAAGCTTCACTTTTAAGCTCTCACACTATTTTAGGGTTTAGCTCTCAAGAGGCAAAATGAAAAATGACCTAATTCGTGACCTACGGGTCTATTTATACCCCTTTACAGGTCATCAGGTGTGGCAATCGCACACCCAGGTATGCAATCGCACACCCTGACCTCAGTAGAGGGTATGGCAATCGTCATACTACACAGTGCGATCACACTACCACCCGCACACCATGTGCGATCGCGGTCCACGCCAAATGACAGCCGAAAGTTGAAACTTAGAAATTTTTCAAGTTTTTGCTAAAGCCTCGGGGATTATTCAGAAATCGATATACACAAATGAACTATGTAACCATACTAAATTCGATGCTCTATACTCAATGGAGATATCATATCTTTGAAAAGACGGAATTTTTACAAAGTTGGCCCCGAAACCTAAAATTATAATTTTTCAAATCGAGGGTCGAATGAAATTTAAAAGCCAAAAAATTAACCCAATATGTTACCACCCTAAAATCGATGTTTTAGATCTGCTGGCGCAGTTCGTTCAGTCATCCGTCGCGTAGATCAAAAGATAACCACAGAAGTCCATAATAAGGTCCTCAAAGCCTCCAAAAACTAAAATATTGCACAAATGATACCATAATGCATTGGGAACCAAGACGATCAACCCCATAAATCTAGAAATACAATAACGTAATTACAAGGAGGGGTAAAACAATCAAATCAAATAAAAATACACATTTCACATATTTTATCAAAATTCAGGTCGTTACATCATCTAGTTTATCTCAAATACACCACCTTAAGGCTATAGATCATTAAGAGAAAAAATAAGCTTAATTTTATAATATACTACCTCATGCCACAGGGATAGAAAATGTAGTGTACATGAGGGATTATGTAACTTTGTTTGACCACAAATGAATATCCACCACTAAAATAAAAGTGATATATAACTATAAAATTACTAGCTACAAAATGAAATTCGTCACTAATTATTTACTTCAATGAAAAAAAATCACGTTTCGTACTTAAATATATGAGTAACATACTTGTAGCGACAAAACATAAAATTTCGTAGAAAAGTTTTGTCCACTAAAATTTTCCACCAAAAAAATTTGGCATCATTTATAAGTATCATTAGTGATGAATTTTTAACAGTGACACGTTATTTTATCGCTAATAATGTATTCAAATTTTGTGAATATTATTTGTCTTAAATTAATTATAATTTTGAACACAAAAAAATTTAGTTGCAAAAAAAATATTCATATATTACTGACATACTATTTTTTGTCTTAGAATTAGTTAATTTTTATGCAAAATATTTTTTTCTCGAAAATATATTGCTATATTAGTGACAAACCATACTTTGTCATAAAATGAGTTAAATTTTAGATACAAAAAGATTGTCACAGAAAATATATTGATACATTAGTGATAAACTAGAGTTTGTAGCTAATCATTGTAAGTTTTAGCCTCAAATTTTTATATTTAATTGTGATCATAATTTTTGTAACTTATTGTTTACACGTAATTTCGTCCTTTCCCAAAAATATTTTAATTATTTTTTTTTAATTTTCATTTTTATTTTTATTTTTATTATATTCACCTTACCATACTTTTGTTTAATTGATAATTTCTCTTTCCCCCCCCCCCCCCCCCCAAAAAAAAAGAAGAATGAATTGAAAATAATTAAATACATAGCATCTTTGCCACCTCACTATGCCACCTCAACACCTCACTTTTTCATTTTTCATTGGATACATGCAAAAGGCACACGCCCTACTCATTTTTCTACACGCCACCCTCATCTTTCCACATGCCACACTAACTTTTCCACATGCCACACACTTATTCCCACAAGCCACCAATTATATACTTCCACATAGGTTAATAAATAAAGAAAAAAAAAATATAAAAAGGAAATTTCTAAAAGGGGAAAAGGGAGGCTCATTCTTTGATCACCATCTTCTCCATAATAACAACAATCACAAAATATTCTTTCCCATAAAAAAAATCCTCCATTTTTCTTTCATCTTGGAGAGCAAGATAACAATCCACACACACAACAACAATTCTCCACCCATCGATCTTCCTCACAAGAACAAAAATCGAGGAAGAGAAAGAGAGAATCGCAGAAATTTTTTTTTGGTAAACAGTACAGATGAACAGTACCGGTGAACAGTAACTCCGTGAGCAATCACGGCGTGAAAAGTGATGCTGAACGGGTCATTATTTGTCGATTTGGATTGTTGGTGTTAAGTTTCGGCTCGAGGCTTTCGGATGCGGACTCTCTTTATTCGAATAATATTGAGTTTGAAAGCTTCAAATTGAGGTCCAATTCTACTCACTTTCTCTTTTTATTTCATTGTTTATTATATTTGGTGTTGGATTGAATATTGTGTTATTGGATCCTTGTTGGTGATGAATGCGTGTTTATTTTAACTCATGGTTGGTTTGCTTGATTATGGTCTGGTGCAATGGTATCTCGTTTGAAAATTAAAATTGGTTGATTGGGGTGGAATTGAGAAATTGATAAAAAGGGTGAATTTATTTTAATTTTTATTTATTGTTGTTTTGTTTAATTCGGAATTTTTGTGAACTCGATAGGAGCATATTTTAGGCCGAGAGCTTAATAGGCAAAGCTAGGTTTGGGTAGGCGAATTTAGGGATATCGTTGAATGTTGAAAATTTGAATGTGCGGTGAATATTTTTTAGTTTATCGTACTTGATTCAATTGTACTCATTTGGCTGGGGAATGTCCCAAGGTACTTGTATTATTCTTTCAGAGAATACCCCAAAGTATTTTGTACTTGAAGGACATTCGTGATGAAGGCCCGAGGCATCGGGTGAGGCATTGGAGCTTAGTCTAGGATTAGTTTAGAATAGGATTTACATTTCCGTATTTTTCTATTTCGGGACTGTATAACTCGGAATGGACACTATATTTTTATTCGTTTTGTTTTGTATGTTTTTTTGATTGTTTTAAGTGTTTTTGTGTGGTTTGTATATCGTAGTGTCAAATTAGCTGATTCATTCTACCAAGCGATCGTGGTCAAACCACGGGATCGAGGGGTGCCTAACACCTTTTCCTTGGTCAATAGAATTCCTTAACCAGGATCTCTATTCGCAAACCAGTTTTAAAGAGTCAAATCATTTTGAAAAAGATCTTTCAAAGGTGACTTGGCACACCGGATTATGTCAAGTGGCGACTCTGAATAAAAATTATAAATAGTCCTTTTTGAAACAAAAATCATTTTCTTTTGTCACTTTAATTAATAAAACCCTTTCGAACTTAAAATCTTAATTTTTTTTGGAGCTAAAAAGGGGTGTGACAGCTCTGGCGACTCTGCTGGGGATTTTTCAGTATTCGAGCTTATTTTTGAAGTTGTATCGGCTTAGTTTGACATTATGGGTGTATAAACATTGTTTTTGATATCGTTTGTTTTTTATTTTATCATTGTTGAGTGCCTATGTGCTCTTTGTTTACAGTTTTTCTTCTTATGTATTACCGCTTTATATCTGGCATCATTTGCATAACCCGAGTCAATTCTTTCTACAATAAGTCCCGGAGTGCACATCGTGCACACGAACTCTAGTTGAGTCACCCTTATTTTAGGGGGAGAGCCATTGGATGTATGGAGTAGGTGGAAAGAAAAGCAGCCACTATCGACCATATGCTCCCCCCGAACGGCCTTGTTAGTAAACCACAACGTAGGTCAGCCTTTAGGTCATTCTTTTGTGCATCATATTGAAGACTTAGCGGGGCTCACTTGGCCCTTTGTAGGAGACTCACCTCTAAAGAATCCCTACGTGCTAAATGTTGCATCTTTGAGGATAACGTGGTCATTTAACGGACTGATGTGGGGAAAGCATGTGCTAGAATTAAAAAAGGGTATGCAGGCATGGAAAAATTAAAAAAAAGGGAAAAAAAAAGAGTAAAGGTGAATCAAAAAAGAGTTTCATAGTTTTTAGGTCCTTTATGACTTTTGTTTTCCCTAATTCAAAAATTCAAAAAAAAAAAAAGAGATTTTTTTATTTGCACTCATTTTTCAAAAAAAAAAAAAAAGAAAAAAAAACATCAATTTTTTTTCCTTTAGCAAGCATTCACAATTCGAAAACACCAAAAAAGATTTCTTTTAATAGGATCTTTTTATAAAATTCAAAAAAATATGGTAGAAGTTTTGTACATTTCATATAATGAAAATATCAAAAAAATTCTTTTGACAAATTATTATTTTCTTTTCTTCTTAAAGTTTCAAGAAAAAGAAAAAAAAGAAAACAAAGAGTTCAATTGGCCATTTTGGCACGACTTCACAAACTACGCACACCTGATTCTCCTCTCTCGGGAGTGAGATATGTAGGCGCCCTTCTTGGATTCGGTGATCTTTTTTTTTTTAAAAAAAAAGAGGTTTTGAAAAAATATCGAACTCTAACATATTTGTTGCCTCTTGTTCAGTTAGTTTAAGGTGGTTAGTTTGTGGCTTCCTAGATGGTCCTCCATATCACACCAAATCCAAGGAAGGTTTAGTTGTGTCCAATAAGGATATAGAGAGTGGCACCATGGATGAAACAAAGAGTCAGGAAATTGAGAGTTTAAAGGAAGAGAATTTGAGACTGAGACAACAAATGATGGAAATGTATCGAGCTTGGGCCAGTGGACTGCCTCCACCTCTGTTCCCCACTTTTGACCCAGCAAATATCTTGAGTTTTCTACCAAAATCACAAAGTCAGTTTCCTACTATTATTGATGCACCACAGCATGCCTCAGAATCCATTCCACGTCAAATGCACCTCAATACTTACACCACTCTTTCTTTACCTCCTCAGTATAAGTCTACCATATTTACAGCACCACATACCGTCTGTGCTTTTGTTGCTCAACCTTCTACTAAGACTTCCACTTTGGCTATCAATACAACGATTGTGCTTCCCTAGTCCAATAGAGAATCCACGTTCAATACTCTTAATGATCATTGTTATACTCTTGAGCCTACCATTAAATTAAGTGGACCATAAAAATTTCTTACTAAGAAGTCTAGCATGCTAGAAGAGCTAGAGAAAGTGGTTGGGAAAGTTAAGAGTGTAGAAAATGATATGAAAAATTCCCCTGGACTTATGGGCTATGAAAATGTTTCATATAAAAACTGGTGCATGTCTTCAAGTGTTAACCTTCCTCCCAGCTTTGAGACATCAAAATTTGGGGAGCCTGATGGACAGAAGGATTCTGTGAAACATTTGGGATGACATTGCAATCAACCAAGGGGAACTGAAGGAAAGAAAAAGGAAAATGCACCTATTGTCATGCCAGGGCCAAAGCAGAGTTTGAGAGGTCCAACCCACCAATACTGTCAGCCTCAACCCCAAGCTTACATATTAGATCCACATAACCACTTGCAACAAGGTTTCTTTCCCCAAAATCCAAGAAATCCCATTCCACTTTCTCAATATCCTTTGAACAATGCACAATTGTATGCTCATCCATCTTCTTATCCACAATGGCATGCACCTTCCCCTCAACATTGTCCTCGACCCCCACAAATTTATCGATGAGCCTCTAAATCTAAGTTTTATCCAAGGCTAGAGTTCGCAAAGAGGAGGAAGAAAAAAGATAATTTCACTCCTATTAGGGAATTCTATGCCAGTTTATTCCAGAGATTGGTACAGTAGGGCATGATCACTCCTCTCCTTAGGTATACTCCTGACCCATATTCAAGAAGTTTTGATCCTAATGTACGATGTGCATATCATTCTGATGTTCAGGGTCACAGTATTGAAAATTGTCGTGCTTTGAAAAGAGAAATTGAAAAGATGATTCAAGATAAATCAATTATGGTACAGAACATTGATAGTGAGAAAAGTTCTAGTCATGCTGATATGCAAACCAGTGGCTAAGATGTTAGGTTGAGCAATTAAGAAGTCACCCCTCCTTACTAGGAAGAAGTATGGTAGTTTGTTTTATTTTATTTTCTGTTATCCGAATTATTTCAGGGTTGTAGTTCGGGATCTATCTTGTTTTGTCCCTTTGTTGTTATGTTCAAACCCTTCTTTCTTTCATTTTTATTAAATGAAGTGTCCCATTTTTCTTTGTGTTTTAAATATGTGTTGTTTGTTTGTTTTCTTTACATAGTATATTTTATGTTGACTCTAGTGACATGACATGCTAGTGAAATTTACAGTCAGATCTTAAAATTTAATTTAAGCATGAACATTGAATCAGAGGGTTAAAGTTAGAAAAAGAGAGCATCTGAGAAAATAGATAGAGTGTCGGAGCATTTGGTGATCAAGTTGAAGTCTTCTTTGAAAATTAAGGCTATTATTTTGAGAATCATGAGAATAACTTGGTCATCAATTGAAAGACATATCTCAATTAGGTCAAGTAGTGAATGTGTGATCCTATGTCAAAAGAAACAGGAAGAAAATTAGCTCCACGAAGTGATAAGTCCTTCAGCATGAGGAATGTACAACAAAGTGGAGTTGTATGCTGTGCAAGTGTAGAAAAAGAGGTGGAACACATGCTCGGGGCAATTTAGTGTTGTAAAATATTTCATAAGTGATCTTGATCGTGCACTTTCGCATTGCATGCTATGTACTAGCATTTTCAAGAATTGATATGATGAAGGCATTTCATTTTGCTAGCCAAACATTGTGTCATCCTTTGTTTACCCCATTTGGGCCTTAGTATTATTTTCTTTCATACCCCTCTTTTGGAATCAAGATATAGTCAACAAAATTCAAAAAAAAATGTGTCAAAAAAAGAAAGAAAAAATGAGTGTCAAGAAAAATAAAGTCAAAAAAGTCTCAAAGAGAAAAAGAGTCAACATAAGAAAAAAATAGAATCAAGTGAAAGAACAAGCTGCCAGAACTACGCGTGACTGATTCTCCTCTTTTGGGGGTAAGATACGTAGGCTGCCCTACTCAGGGCTCGGTCCAACCAAATAAAATTTAGTATTGCCCAGTCAAAAGAAACTAGGGAATGAGTTGATCCTTACTGTTTGAGTCGATTCCAAAAGTTGTAAGTCCCACCCTACTTCAAGTATCATTTGGTCCCCATGTCATCCTTTCTTTCTAACCCTATCCAAAAGCCAAGTTATAATCAAAGAAAGACTTTCAGATCAATCTTCGAGAATGCTCAGGCTAAGCATGCAATGGATGTGGATAACTCATTTTGGGAACTACTTGTCTTCCTCAGCATAAGGAATCAAGAGAGAAATGAAAATGAGAGAGTTTTATCGGTGAAAACCCTCACGGGCACCGTAAAGCTATGGCAACTTGAGAGAAATAAAAATGAGAGTCTTATTGGTGAAAATCCTCACAGGCACCATAAGACGATTGTGAGTTGAGAGAAATAAAAATGAGAGTCTTATTGGTGATAAAATCCTCACGGACATAAATTCAATGGTGAGTTGAGAGAAAGGTAGAGGCTTGTTAGCGAAAACCCTTCAAGGCGCCACTAGCCGAATGAGATCTAAATGCAATTGAACTAAGGCAGCAACTTAGTTTTGAGGCCATTAACTCAACAACAATTGGTAGAAAGTTGGGATGAAAAGATCAAGTTGCTTACTCTAAAATGCATCGCATATTCATTAGAGTTGAATGTCATTTTTAGATGAATTTTTCATTTCTTTGTTTTAAAGGGGGACATTCGTTGTTTTTTCTTTCTTCTCTTTATTTTTTTTTTTATCTTTCTTGAGTTAATTATCCAAATATAAAAATTGTCATTATTTTTTCTTTTCTTGTCTTTTAGTCAAGACCGTGTCAAAATAAGTGAGAAAAGATTGTAAAACTGGCTACCAGCTTCTTCAATTGCACAAAGCAAGACAAAAGGGACAGCACATGAAAATATATGATTGTGAGCCGAAATAAGGCATACAGAAAGTTTTGTCAACAGACAAGTCTAGAACTCATGGAAATACCAAAGTTTAAAGGGTTTATCTGAAGAGCATGGCAAAGCAAAGATACTGTGTTTGTTTCAAAGTCACTCTTAATAATCTGAGTTTGGGTCAATGATATATGTAATCGTTAGAAGAAAGATTAAATGTGACGAGGGCAAGGGCGATCTCCGCGAAAGCTAAAGCCATAAACCAACCACCATGTTTTAAACTCACAAGTTTTCTTTGATGAAATAGAAAACATATTACCTTCAAAGAAAGAACTTCAGAGCATAAATAGCAAGGGATGCAATGCCTCACTTTTATAAATGCAGGAAGCAATATTGTTGCACAGGTTTGATAATCAAATCATGGACAAGTTCATCATCCTATATCCCTCGGAGACACTTTCTTGTCCGGGGATTTCAATTTTTATTTGCTAGGTGATAGACTTCTTAAATTAAACCTTCACTTCTAGAAGACATGCCTTTTAGTCGATTCATCTCCCTTGATTCCTAGAAGACGTACCTTTTAGTCGAGTCGTTCCTTTGATTCCTAGAAGACGTACCTTTTAGTTGATTCATCTCCCTTGATTCCTATAAAATGTACCTTTTAGTTGAGTCATTCCCCCTTGACCACTAGAAGACGTACCTTTTAGTCGATTCATTCCCCCTTGACCCCTAGAAGACGTACCTTTTAGTTGAGTCATCCCCCATGATTCCTATAAGATGTACCTTTTAGTTGAGTTATCCCCCTTGATTCCTATAAGACGTACCTTTTAGTTGAGTCATCTCCCTTGACTCCTATAGGACGTACCTTTTAGTCGAGTTATCTCCCTTGATCCCTATTAGACGTACCTTTTAGTTAAGTCATCTCCCTTGATTCCTAGAAGACGTACCTTTTAGTCGAGTCATCTCCCTTGATTTCTATAAGACGTACCTTTTAGTCGAGTTATCTCCCTTGATTCCTATAAGACGTACCTTTTAGTCGAGTCATCTCCCTTGATTCCTATAAGACCTACCTTTTAGTCGAGTCATTCTCATTGATTACTATAGTGATGTAACTTTCACAAAAGCCCTTTGATGATAAACTAGGGCAAAATTTAATTTTTATGTTTGGAACTTCACTTTTCTGGCAAATGAAATCTCTTTATAATAATCTTGGTTTGGGATAATTTTCTTTTTAGTTTTGATGTGATTTCAGGAGCCCGCTTGAAGAACAGGGAAAATAAATGAAAAGTCAAGCAACATGGTGAAGAAGTTGAAAGTCAAGCAACAAGGCGAAAATATTAAAAGTTAACAGATTGAAAAATAGCAAGTCAGGAGCCCTCCTGAAGAATAGGGTAAATAAATTGAAAGTTAAGCAATGAGGTAAAACAATTGAAAGCCAAACAACAAGTTGATGAAATTGCAAGTCAGGAGCCCGCCTGAAGAATAGGGTGAGGAAATTATAAGTCAGGAGCCCGCCTTAAGAACAGAGTGATGAAATGGCAAGTCAGGAGCCCGCCCGAAGCATAGGGCGAATAAATGGAAAGTTAAGAAACAAGGTGAAGCAAATGAAAACCAGGCAACAAATGATGAAATTGCAAGTCAGGAGCCTTCCTGAAGAATAGGATAATGAAAATTAAGTCAAGAGTCCAACAGAAGCTGTATAGATAGGATTTTTGTAATTTCATTTATGTTTTAACTTGTAATTTTTATTTTGATGTAAAGACAGAGCCATGGACCGAAACCTCAATGGAAACCTCACTCGACTCTCCAAATCGGTATAGCCCTTCTCCGTCCTTTGGAAGTACCTGTGATGGGTTTCTTTCATAACTAGGGTAGGCAGGATGTCCTAAGTCAAGACCTGATTTCCCTCCTTCCTCTTGCTCCGTGCTTTTGAATAAAGCTCAGGACAAAATTCTGTCTCGTTATCTACTACTTTGTATGAAAACACCATATATTTACATCCAAAGGGGGCATGATGTAGACACGTAATTTTGTCCTTTTCCGAAATATTTTAATCATTTTTATTTTATTTTATTTTTTAAAATTTTTATTTTTATTTTATTCACCTTACCATACTTTTGTTTAATTGATAATTTCTCCCCCCCCCCCCTCCGAAAAAAGAAGAAGAAAGAATTGAAAATAATTAAATATATATCATCTTTGCCACCTCACTATGCCACCTCAATACCTCACTTTCCATTTTTCATCAGATACATGCAAAAGTAACACGCCCTACTCATTTTTTCACACGCCACCCTCATCTTTCCACATGCCACACTAACTTTTCCACATGCCCACACACTTATTCCCACAAGCCATCAATTATATGCTTCCACATAGGATAATAAATAAAGAAAAAGAAAAACAAATTAAAAATATAAAAAGGAAATTTCTAAAAGGGGAAAAGGGAGGCTCATTCTTTGATCATCATCTTTTCCGCAATAACAACAATCACAAAATAATCTTCCCCATGAAAAAAAATCCTCCATTTTTCTTCCATCTTGGAGAGCAAGATAACAATCCACACACACACAACAATAATTCTCCACCCATCGATCTTCCTCACAAGAACAAAAACTGAGGGAGAGAAAGAGAGAATCGCGAAAAAAAAGATTTGGTGAACAGTACCGGTGAACAGTAACCGGTGAACAGTAATACCGTGAACAGTAACGGCGTGAAAAGTGACGGTGAACGGTTCATTATTTGTCGAGTTGGATTGTTGGTGTTAAGGTTCGGCTCGAGGTTCTTGGGTGCGGACTCTCTTTATTCGAATAACATTGAGTTTGAAAGCTTCAAATTGAGGTCCAATTCTAATCACTTTCTCTTTTTATTTCATTGTTTATTATATTTGGTGTTGGATTGAATATTGTGTTATTGGATCTTTGTTGGTGATGAATGCGTGTTTATTTTAACTCATGGTTGGTTTGCTGGATTATGGTTTGGTGAAATGGTATCTCGTTTGAGAATTGAAATTGGTTATTTGGGGTGGAATTGAGAAATTGATAAAAAGGGTAAATTTATTTTAATTTTTTTTATTATTGTTTTGCTTAATTCGGAATATTTGTGAACTCAATAGGAACATATTTTAGGCCGAGAGCTTAATAGGCAAAGCTAGGTTTGGGTAGGCGAATTTAGGAATATCGTTGAATGTTGAAAATTTGAATGTGTGGTGAATATTTGCTAGTTTATCGTACTTGATTCAATTGTACTCATTTGGTCGGGAAATGCCCCAAGATACTTGTATTATTTTATCCGGAGAATACCCCGAAGTATTTTGTACTCGAAGGACGTTTGTGATGAAGGACCGAGGCATCGGGTCAGGCATTGAAGCTTAGTCTAGGATTAGTTTAGAATAGGATTTACATTTCCGTATTTTTCTATTTCGGGACTGTATAACTCGAACTGGACATTATATTTTTATTCGTTTTGTTTTGTTTGTTTGTTTGATTATTTTACGTGTTTTTGTGTGGTTTGTACAACGTGGTGTCAAATTAGCCGATTCATTCTATCAAGAGACCGTGGTCGAACCACGGGATCGAGGGGTGCCTAACACCTTCCCCTCGGTCAACAGGATTCCTTAACCAGGATCTCTGTTCGCAAACCAGTTTTAAAGAGTCAAATTATTTTGAAAAGGATCTTTCAAAGGTGACTTGGCACACCGGATTATGTCAAGTGGCGACTCTGAATAAAAATTGTGAATAGTCCTTTTTGAAACAGAAATCGTTTTCTTTTTTCACTTTAATTAATAAAACCCTTTCAAACTTAAAATCATAATTTTGTTTTTGGAGCAAAAAAGGGGTGTGACACTTATAATTCAAACAATTAGTGACGATTGTATTATCATTGATTAACCTACAACTAATCATAATGAAATTTGTCATAAAAAGAAATTACGACTTAAATTTTGTAGTTGAATAGTGTAATTATTGACTACGAAGAAATTCATAGATATAATTATAAGACCAATACTTCAAAATATTTTATCCAAATAAGTAAAAATTAGAGAAAAATTTTATATTATTTGGAATATATTGATTTCGGACACAGTGATATAGACTATGTCACATAATTAATAAAAAAAAAGATAAAATTTATAAACATCATTATTATAGTTTAAATTTAAACAAGTTACAAACAAAATCTTCAAAACAATTAAGAGCGGCAACAAGCTTTTTAAATATTTTATCATATGCATTATTTAGCAAAAGATATTTACGAAAAAGTGTTTGTTAAGCTTCATTGGAATGATGTTAATTTTTTTTAGCTAACAAAAATCATATGTTTATTTCTACGCTGTATTGCAATAAAATAAAATAAGAAAAAATTTATAAGGCACTAAAAAATAGTTATCAGTTTACGGTGAAATATGATGCCCACAATTTATTATGTAGGTTTCTAGAGAATTCCTGCATTGACATCCCCACAATCAATTTGTGGTAGTCATTCAACAGCTCCTATAATTAATTTACGACGAATTAACCCAAAACAATTATTATTAAAATGATTAAAATTATTATTCAAAAACACCAACAGTCAAAACCTCAAAAAGATTATTCTTAAAAAAAAAACTATAAAAATTATTGTTATTAATCATAAAAATTAACTGCACTCAAAGCACCCCACAATTTGTTATTAACCTTTTAGTTAACTACATTTGTGGAAAATATTAAAAGTTTAATAGTATCTACTAATTAACTTATAGACCTCATAATGAAGCCAAAACAAATATATTAACATATTCTAACAATACAAAAATATCACCATAAAATAGTATCATTAGTTTTACAAATTAAACTTAAACACAATATTGACTCCAACCATTCTAACATCTATTTTAACGGCACAATCATATTTTTATAATATGTAATTCAATTATGAAAAACCTTAATAGTTTCACTAAGATTACTATCCGCAGATAATTTTCTTGTGTCCATAAGTGATATGAGTTTATTAGCTACATCACTTGTAGCATGATCAAGGGGTAGGATACCAAAGAAAGTCTTAACAAAAATTTATAGAAACTTGGACAGAATTTATTCTATTTTTCGTTCTATATCAAAAAATTCTATCTTAATAATCAACAACATATCCATTAATATCACCAAAACAAGCCATAATATTGATCGACGATCAATTCGAAATAAAATAACCCACACAAAGCAATGGAGGGCACTAGAAATTTGCCAACCCATGCACTCTAACTAATAAAATCCTCGTCAACATCACTTTTCTATAAAAAAAAAATATAGCAGGGACTCAATCGTTAGCTAAGTGAAATTAATATTTCACTGCAACTAAAATTTAGAAAATATGCTAGTTTAAGCTCTAGAAATTATTGTAGGCAAATATTGTACAGTAGTATTAAGCTAATAAAAATTCAATCCACTATAAAACTTGGTGAAGGTAAGGACTCATTGGGCGGGTGTATACCAAAAAGTAACTATGAACTTTGATGGTTAATATAGCTTAAACTTTTAGTTGGTTTATCTAGTTTCCTAGCTAGTGATTTAGTAAAATATATCTTAGTTTGAATTAAATACAAGTACAAACCAAGAAATCAAGTCTCCAAGTTCATGATTTTCAATAATATAGTTGACGCGACCCTCTCCAAGAAAGAACCATTGTCAACTTCATACAGAAAGAGTAAAATTAAAAGGAAAAAAAAGTACAATTACGACGTTATCGAAATATTCAATGCAATGTCGTTCTGATTTTAAAGAAAATTTTAGATTAAAAAATCCGACAACATCAGCGTACAATCAAACGTACCAGAAAAAAGAAGAACAAATGTTAGTCAAAAAGAAGAAGCAACATTTGAGATCAAAAGAAATATACAACTTTTACGATACTACCAATATGATAAGATTTAGATGTTGTTTTAGCTACAAACTGCTTTCAATTTTAAGTTCTGATGAATACAGAATTGAGAAGTCAACATTTTAAATTTTTTCTCAATTTTGGATTGTAACTATGGACTCTTATTATGAAGATGTGTGGATATGATTTCAACCTAATCTTTTAATTACGCATTTCTTGGTTTGTTGTTATGTTTATTTATTTTATGTTTTAGAATTCTTTTATGCGTCTTGTTTATTGTATTGTACATTCTTCCTTAGGCAACTTTTCTTTTTTCAAAAAGCACTTAAAAGAATTTTATTTATTTTAATGGTGAAGTTTCAACACTAGATAAGAGTCGAAGTCTATTTTAAATTCTATTTATAAAATTATCTCCTAAGCTCGATGTTTAGTGATGTACATTTAAAAAAAAAAAAAAAAATTACCTCCCTTCCCCCTTTCAATTTTTTTACCTACTTTTTTTGGTCTATTTAAAAAAATAATTATACTATACTAAAAGTAGAAATGTCCTAACTCTAAATTGAAAGATGAAAATGTCCTAAAAATATTGATGAGTATTTGTGACCCTTTCACCATATATTAATTAATGTTAATACTCTCTCTATTTCTTTTTAATTATTTGGTTTTATTTTTTAGAGTCAAACAATATAAACTATGATTAACATTTTAAGATGTATTTTCTTAATCAAATTGAAAAAAGAAAAAAATTATAATCTATAGTACTTTTCATTTAGTTTTTAAATATTTAAATTTTAATTTATAAATATTAAATTAATCTAATCTAATTTAGTTTTAAAATTTAATCAAATTGACTTATAAGAAATGAGGGAAGCAATTGAAAAAAATGAAGGGAGTAATATATAAAAACCAAACGTTAATGATGCCAAGTTGCCAATAGCGGTTCTCTTCTTTGGTCTCCTTATTTAATTATATTTATATATATTTGATTAGTTCTCTTCTTTGGTCTCCTTATTTAATTATATTTATATATATTTGATTAATTGACTTCAAACTTGTAAACCTTTTTAAATTCTTCATCAATACTAACTGATGTTGTAGCTACTACTCATACAAGCATACCGATGAATTGTTGAAATAAATGAGATTGAATAGATATATTTGGAATACTTTTCAGGAATTTCTAGAGCTAGAATAATTTTTTTTTACTTGTACATATATTTGTGTGTAATTATAATTACATGAGAAAGCGATAAAATTGGTCAAGCACTACTCAACTTCCTAGGTTTTCTGGGTTAATCTGAGGCACTACGACACTACTTCCTTCCTTAGCTCACCAAAGAAAATTACAAAAAGAAAAAAAATGGAGAAAGAAATTATTTTTACTTTTTTTTTTTAAAGGTGTTTGGCTCTAAAATAATTTCAGAAAAATCACTATATATATATGAGAAAACAAAAGAAGGAGTTTCATTGCAAAGTGAAGGAAAATTTTTGAATTTGAACAAAAAGAGCAAGTATATATCAGTCCTCATACTTTATCTTTGAACAACATTATATAGATAATTGCATGCAACAATCATTTATCGAATGATTTGTTAATTGGTTATTTGTGGTACATTCATTTATCTTGCTTTACTTTTACTTCATATAATCAATTCGAAGATAAAAAAGAAGAAGTTATAAGTTCTTACAACAAGAAAATTTAATTTACTGTGTAGATTACAGTTTTGCATGGTGTTTATATTTACAATTAGTGTCTAGCGCATACTGGTGAAATATAACACTATTCAAGGCTTTTATTAAAATAGATTCTCCTCTGTTCTGTTGATACATTGATGTTGTCCCCTCGAATTTTGAGTGAAGAAAGGATGGATTGTGAGAAAATAATATTAAATCCTTTCAATTGTGTTGGTAGTTTTGTTGTAATAGGATAAGGGAGGATAGGAATCCTTGAGCATTTTTAGATGCCCTAACCTGGTTTAACTTTTGAGCTTGTTTGGATTGGCTAAATTTAGGTGTTATAAAGCAAAAGTAGCTTATAAGTAATATTGCAGCGTTTAGGTACAATAAAAAAAGTGCATTTTAGGAAAAATCCATAAGTTATAATGTATAAAAGAAGTGTTTTTTAGGAAAAATCCATAAGTTATAATGTCACGACCCGAGCCGGGCCCCAGCTGCGCCGGGCATCTTGATCTATGGAGGCCCGAAAGCCCTTCCTAACTGGCAATTACAAGCATAATTTATATATTATATAAATACGGAAAACAAAACGAAAATATGGTCATCTTCTTATTTCAACTAACAATACGGAAATGGGTTCATACAGATTCAAAACCATCTAATACAAGTCTATGAAATCTCTACCAAACTGAAAACAACATCTGTCTGAAATCGGGACAAGGCCCCCAGCCGGACCATGAACTAAAACCAAATGAAAGCATCACATAAGAATAAGACACCTTTCGAAATAACGGAGGCTCACCAACTCTGAATATCTGACAATGATTTACTGCTTAGTGGGACTCTGGGTCTGATCGTCATATCCTGAAATATAAAGGGTCAATACAAAATATATTGGTACGTAGAACAATCCAAAAGAAAAACAAAATATACTTTTATATAACATAGGTGAGAGCATTTCATGAAAATATGTCGGTATAAAACATGTGAAAACACATGGGCATAACTTGATGAGCTTCAAATTTTTTTTTTCAATTTTGATTCAATTCGTTTCTGCAATTTTGAGCTAGATGGTACACCCTACAAGTTCATACTTCCACGGACTATATGGAATCTTCCCTTGACTCAGTGGCCAAGCCGCCAATCCAGGTTTGTCGCCAGGATTGGAGTGGCGGTAAAGGGGGATACACAAGATCACAAACCAGGGTGTCAAAATCTCCAATCAAACCAACATGTCTTGGTAGTGCTCAAGATCACAAAGTAGAGCTCCTAACCATAGTTCAAATTTGGGATGACATGAATCAAGGTATAAAAGATCACAAAGTAGGGTACCATAACCCCGTGTCGGTAAATCACGATTTCAACATAGGGTGTTTTAACTCATGCTTTCTTCGGGTAGCCATCTAACCCTTTTAAGCCCAGTTTGTTAACCTATTATAAGAAAACATGCATCGTATTTGCAAACCAGTCTCTTCTTATTCCATTAAGGGCACTTCACAATTGGGTATTGTCATACCCTGACTTGTAAGTCATGCATACCGTATCTTTCCATTACCCTTCTCATTCAATCCATTTATATGACCATCAAAAGGATTCCATTCATTCAACACATGCATATCGGTTATCGAAACTTTAATACTCAAGAAATTGTCATCATTTATAAACTAGCCCCAACCTTGGTTAAACATAATTCTTGTGATAAATAGGGGGTTTTAGGGGCTCTTAAATCATGCTCTCAAACAATTTACAATTCATGCCATGCAAAGTCTATAAACATCATCATGGGATAAAGGGGTTCACAATTTACATTCGAAAACATTCTTCGAGTTCAAAATCACTTATACATGAATTTATAAATCAACATTATTAAAAGAAATCCCATGACCATTTAGTACTTTCATCAAACTATTTTCACAATGAATGCTTTTAAAATAAATCCCCAAACTTACTGGATATATATATACTTTTTAACTTTAAAACTTTATTAAAATTTATGAAAACACATGCCCATGAGAGTTAGGATAGCCCCACGTACCTTTTTGATTAATTAAATTTGAGATATCTTGAATCTAAGCCTTGGAAGTGAGAGTCTTGTGAGGAAACCCTAAGTTTTCTTGTTCTTGAGAGTAGAGAGGATTATGAGATGTTTAAAACTGATTAGGGATGAATAATAATGCTTATGGTATAATTTATTTTGTGGGGGTAGGGTTTTGGGGTGAGGAAAAGACCAAAATACCCCTAGGGAAAGTAAGTAAAATTTGCAGAAATTTTTAGTTGATCACTTAGTTGATAGCTTATCAACTAGTTGATGGCTTATCAACCAAGTCGTCAACCTATAGCTGGATTTGGACCCTTACAGTTTAAGGGTGACAACTTGGTGTGATAGCTCGCCACTTAGTTGATGGCTTATCACCTCAAGTAATCACCTTGTAGCTGGAGTTTATCATATTCTAGTTAAAGCTGACAACGAGGTCGATAGCTCATCACTTAGTTGATGGCTTATCACGTCAAGTTGTCACCTCGTTGATAGACTGACATGCTGAGGTAAAATGAGCATAACTTTTCACTCCAAACTCAAAGACCTTCCATTTGATATATAGTAGGACACCTAAAATGGTATATTCTAGGAGATACACTCGTCTAAAGTGGACCCTAGTTGGAGAATCCGTTAAAACTCTATCGATAGAAAAGTCCTCAACTCGTCTTTGAGTAAGGAGATTTTTGTGAGCTTAGTTTATTTTCAAAAGTATTCCCACACTATATAATTGATTATCACACAAATATTAACAATGAATCATTGGGTACGGGTCTATAAGTATAAAAACGATGGTTTGAATTCTAGCCCAAAAGTGCGAGGTGTAACATATAAATATTACCTTATGCCTTTTGGCTTATAAGACCATCCAAAATAGGCTCTTAGGATTGAGCCTCTTCTATGGACATATGACCATTTGCCAAATTCTATATCTCTCTACATAGATTTTCTTTGCTATACTTTGACTGTTAGAAGATACTGGTACTATACTACCAAGCCACTCTTCTTTGTAATACTAGTTAGATTAGAAGATTCTTATAGTAGAAGATCATATATAGTGAACAAGGCAACAATTCAATAGAATGAAATATTTTATGACGTTCCATCATGCTAGTTAAAATCAGATTTTAAGAATAGCACAAGAGTATTGAATAAATAATCTTACTACAACAATTCAAATAACATGGTAGAAATAGATAATTTTAGTGTAGAACCTTTAATCAAATTCTATATACACACGTAACTGAGCAAAATGACCACAAATCATGGCTCAAAAGTAAAGGAGACTAACCAAAAACATAAAATAAGAATCAAGAATAAGCACTTCAGTGAAATTTCAACATATACTTAAACTCATTTATGATGACCACCATCTTTTTAGCTCAAACATCTGGGAGATTAAATATGGAATGTAGAGATACCAACACACTTTTCTTCTTTCTTGTCTAAAAGCTTAGTCCCAGTTATTTTGAGGATGCTATGTAATTAAACGAAGCGACAAACAAATGTGTGAGGGAAACATTTAGTATTTTCATGTGAAGGATTTTTATTACGTAGTTCCAATTTATGCTGCCTTTTTGAAGTATGTGAATTCTTTCTTCGAATCTATCTTATCGAATACGAAATTGTATGACAATAGTTCTAAAGTTTCATGCTCATCCTATAAAAGGCCTAACATATTGATTAAAATAATCATATTTACAATGCCATCAAAAAGAGTATTGTATGTTAAAGTTCCTCAGTTCGTGGAGCTTAAAAGGGTCAGACCATGTAAGCTTCTTTCAATATCAATATTCTCAATTTAACTCTTTCCTTTCATTTTTCATCTTTGAGGTAAGTTTTATCAGCTTTGTTAGTGTCATTTATTTATTAGGTTCATATATCAGTAAATGATATTGTGAGAAATAGATAAAATTCTAAACTAATTGATAGAACATAGAAATAACTATTATTTTGTTATACGTACAGTGAGACTTGTCTCGCTTCAGCCTCCAGGAACCTTTCCTTCGTGTTAGTTTACCTTGCGTCAACAGCTTCCAAATAATAAGAGAACTCTTTAATGTTAGTAAATCCTTGAAATATCATTTTTCCAACATCTTGCTCAAACACATCTGCCACTGCCCATGTCAGTGCAGTGAACGTCAATTCATAGCTCAAGTATTTTGTTTGGAAGAACTACACCAAAAAGAAATAAAAAGAACAGATTAATTTTTCTTTCTCCTAATGTGAGAAAATTCATCAACACTAATTATCTTAAGTAGCGGTGTTTACCTTCTTTTATTGTTCTAGATGTTGTTTTTCTTTTGATTTCTTCTTTATATTATGTTTCAACAAAAAAATAAAATAATAAAAACTACATATTGATTGAATATATTTAGTGTGTATCCTATTAATAGGGACAACAAGGAGGTGGGAAACTAGCATTGTATCCTATAGAAAGAGGGACAACAAGGAGGTGGACAACTAACAACTCTATTTAGCTAGATAAAAACAATAGTTAGGAGTTTACATGATAAACCAATTAAGTCGAGCAAGTTGGGAACTTATCAATTGTCAGAACCTGAGTTGATTTATGAAATAGTCTACACAGGGTTCTAATTATTATACTTTTATATCATTCTTCATTCAGTCCACAATCCATCATATACAAACGTAAAATCTCTGTAACTGAAAATATTGTTGAGCCATAGAATGAGGAATCTCATGAACACTTAAAAGTATATTAATAGGATTAATAAAAATTTGAAGACAACATCATTCAACAAACAGAAATTGCATGCACCGAGTAGTAGGATACTACTTTATGAAACACCAAATAAATACCTCTTAAAATTGCGAGAAGTTGTGACACACTAATGGAGATTGAAGTAGGATACTATATTTTTATTTATTTCCAATTCAATACATTTTCTACTAACTTCACATGATGGACATTACTACCATAGATAATAGATCTTCAGAATTATGGACTTGCAAAAGTAGTACCGCAAAATTCTCAAGTAGCAGTGAAGTGTAGAGATAATGAACTATGTTTAAGCAATGCGAGTGTACCTGAGTTATTAACTGTAGAGAAGAAATCAAGGGAAAAAAGGGTTCTATGCCTTTTTTAGTAGTGTTTTTATATATAATTTAATACAATCACACACATCTAATTTCTAACAAACACAAATATAATGTCTTACATATGAAGCTCTAAATTATGATTGTGAGGTAGCCACATAGGAAGCATACCAAAAGTATGGTATATTTGTCTTTGACTGGTAAGCTATAGTAGAAGACGGATGGTTCTAGAGTTGAATAGAGTGAGTTTGTTAGTGTGAATTACTAATTTACCCTTGGCCGTTTCAAGGCTCATGCTTCTATATTGTAATAAAGCTTACTTACCTTTTAAAACAACATATACTGAAGTTATGATGTAGAGTGAGTTATATTAGTTATTTGCTAGGGCCCTTCAATCTATTTGAAAATATTTCTTTGATGAGCGTAACGCCTCGAGATTACCCCATGGGCATCACACGGTGCTTAGGACCACAAGTGATCCCAACCTAACCCTTGTACTGGCATAACTCATGAGCAACTGATAAAATACATAAATTTGAAATAAATAAGCGAAAGAAATCTATTTATCTGAACATCTTCAAAACAAAACTATTAAAACAATTACAACTCTGGTTATAAAAACTAAAACTAAAATCAAATACATCAACTCTACGGATTATCTATGAATCCTCTACTAATATTGACCATAGGTAGTCGGGACATGACCCCCAGCTATCCCGAATCAATACGACTGAATAAAGAAAATAAGATGCTACTCAAACTATGATTAAATCAAGCCCTCAAATCAAAAGGACTCATCACCTACTGACTGGAAGTTGCACACTGCCTGATTATGAGGTGTAGGCTACAACTGGTACCTATATTATGAGACAATGTAGCACATAGACATATATGTGGATCAATACTTTTGGAATGTACTGAGCATGTGGGGGTGAATGCATAAGTAAAAATAATAAATCGATGTACTTATAGATTTTCAAATACTGCATGCTAAATGTAAATGGCTCACGTTGAGCTTGACTAAATAAAGATGCGAAATCGTCAACATGACTAGTAAAGCATAATGATAAACTTTTTGAGCCACAACACTTAGTTCTAAAAGCTTTTCTTTTGTTCTACCTTAGGGAGGTTCTTTTAACCGACATACACCATGTGAGCTATCATGGTGTCCAACATCTTATCCCTCGTAGGGAAAAACTCACATTGGGGAGAGCCGTCCTACCTATGCGATCAGAATAAGAACTAATCTAAAGTGATCACTATATGTAACTTGATCCATATTGGTAATAATCTAAACATACATTGGCTCATAGTTTTGGGGCATGTGACCTTGGGCGCATACCCAACTCGGTGTTAAATACTACCCCCTTATTACTTAGTGCTCATACTGTAGGAAATCCTCCTAAAAATAGCATAAGGGTTTATAATGAAAAATAGTTATGCCTCTCTTTGATTTAAAATTTAATCAAAATAACAAATATTGATTTCATATCTTAGTTTAGGATCAAAAGATCAATCTTTCTGTAAATCTTGGTATAAAACCATCAAAGAAACTTAAGATCATAGACTTCTTGAAATCTCCAACTCATTCTTGGTATAAACTTATTAAATAAAAATTAAGAGCATGATCTTCTTGAAATCTTAACACTTAAACTTAGGGCTTAAAACCCATGCTTTAAACTCATGAAAATTCATAACAAAACTTTATGCTCAATATAAATCTTGAAATACTTCAACAATCTCAATTCAAGATAGTGCAATCTCATTCATAATATAAATCTTATAAGTTAAAACATAAGCACATCTTGAAATACTTACATCTTTAAATCTCATGATAATCACATGCTTCAAGAATATAGAAACTTTGGTATGAACCCTAATTCAAAACAAGTAAATAGAATCTTAAAATCATGCAATTTGGGCACAAGGGTTAAAGGATACCCTTGTTCATAACTCAACATACCTTAATTGGTTTGATTTGAAATTGAAAGTTTGACTTGGAGGCAATGGGAATGTTCTTGAATGCTTTCCTTGAACTTCTTGGATTAGAGAACTTAGATTCTTGCTTATCTTGAAGAAGGAGTAATGGAGTTCTTGAGGGGATGTTAGAGTTTTCTTGGAGAGAAAAAGTGAATAATGGGGGAACTAATTCTCCTTGGGGACTTTAATTTTGTGTTTTGGACAATTTTGGGTGAGGAAAAATGACCCAATTTCCCATAAATATGCAGAAACAAAAGATGAAAAAATAAGGGAGCATGCTATGGAGCATGCGCCACGGGCTCTGGAGCATCGAAATGGAGCATGCACCGTGAGCTCTGGAGCACTAAAATAAAGCGTGCACCGTCGGCTCATCACGTGCTACTACTGCTTTGGACTTCCAAACATGCCCTTATGCTCGTTTGAAAATTCTAAAACTTACCCAAGATGTACCTTTGACACCCTCGATCATGAATCAACTTTACAATTCGACATTCTAAGGCTGGGAAGGTCGAGAATAAAATCATCAAAGTGTATGAGCTTTAGAAATGACTAAGTCCCAACACATAGTGAAATATTATAAGTCTTAGACCCCTCTAACATGCAATAATGAGCTAAATTGGGTTAAGATCTTGCTGGGTCTTACAATATTTCCCCCTTGGGAACATTCGTCCTCAAATAAGGTTTATTAAGCTGACAATATTAAGGAACTAAGATTATATACTGAATATGCATAACTAAAAACATGATTACACGACCGAGTCTAAAATATGATACATGAATTGAATATCATGAACTGATTTCTTTAATACATGCAATAACATGAGAATGGTTATGAGTCTGAGATAGAAATAATAGAGTCAACTTATGAGTAACCATTACCTCCAACAGGGTCTGGTTTTTTGAAGAAAAGATGAGAGGTTTAAGATGTGAAAACTCGAGGTGTCACAACATCTCCACCTCGAGATAGTTCGTCCCCTGAATGATATTGATTTGGCTGAAATACTAATGAAAGACTGAAATGATGCATAGGGTACTTACGAACTGAATCATGACTGAACATCTGAAATCTAAAACTGATGCATTATGTATGAATTGAGCTGAATTCGTAGTTTACATGGATAGGAACATTTTACCTCATGGAATAGCCTTACTCGTGAAACTTTGGATAGTAAGACTAAAAGGAAAGTTGGAAATCTATAAGAGCTTATCTTCTTGATTGCTAAACTGGATCGCAGGCTCTATGAACTAGACCATTCTAACTGCTCGTACTCAAATGGAGTATTTCTTCAACACTCTTTTGAGAAATTCTAATAACATTATAGAGCAGGGAATCTTGGGCATAATCTGAATAAGACATCTGTACGAGGAATCACAACATTGATACAACTCTATAGCATGGAACATAGACATATAAATTTTAAGCTAGGATAGAATTATGAGGCCTTAGGAAATACAACTTCTTACTTTCAAGCTTAGCAACACTTCTCAAATACTCCCTCGACTATACTATTTTCCTTAAATACCATACTCATTTGATTCAAATTATAATTCTCACGTGGGCATTGATAACTCCATATACTAAAGTCTAAACTAAACTAAATTCTCTCACCATGATCAAGCCTAACTCAAAGTCACAAGGTACACCACAACACATCATAATACTAGTCTAAACCATATGATTCAATCTTCTAGGCCTCTTTTAGAGCTCACCCCTTAGCATAACATGCCTTACCACTTCAATTACTTACTCAAAATTCCTACTATGGATTCACTAGTGCATATTGCATTCATCCACTTACCTCCCAACATGACACTCAAGCCTATCATTATAATCATATATGAACTTCAAGGCAAACACCCATAAAGGCATACTTCTCATATTCTCTAAACCTCGATCAACAATAATTTTCTTGCACTATGCTTAAGATGACATACCCAAAATTCTCAACCACTATGACATATTCCAAAGATTCACCTCAATATTCCTTCATCCTTTAGCCTTAGATTAAAAAGCATAAATAATCTTTCTTAATGAGGGTCATCATCTCCATCTCATCTAAACCATTAATTATCTATTATTATCACCACCATCTTAACATTGGAAGAGGTCACCAAAGAGCTAACGCATAGGGACATGAAGCACAAAAGAACACTATACATAACTTTGACACTTAACTAAGGACTAAGGAATTAAATATCAAAGGCATGGATTCATTAAAGATATCAAAATTGAGGACCTGCATGATATAATACAAATTTCACTAGTAGCATGAGTTCTGAGATCTGACATACTCTGAAATATGAGTTCATACTTATCATAAGCTATTCAATATGAGACTGGAGTTCATAGATTTATGAGGGATGACTCGAATCACAGAGTGAAGCTGTTACTTACTTACTAGAAGCTGAGAATAAACTTGAATACGTATGAAGTATATAAGCATTGGCCTTTGGCATGGATTTATCACGCCAGACATGAATTTGGTGTGACAATGACTAAAGTCCAAGGAATACTCTGTAGTAAGAAGAGATCACTACCTTATCACAACTCTTATTAACATGAATCACTATCTAATTCTCAAAACTTAATTTGGTTCTTCACTCTACCATATTTCCTTTAGATCAAAGCTGACATTATAAGTTATGGATCTAGTCCATATCCTCGAGACTGAGCCATAATTTCTTTGCTCTAACATTCTACACATAAATGCTTACTCACCTGTATAAACTATATCTAGACAATACTAACTTCATTCTTGGGCACTCTCTTAATACATACCACCCTTAACTTTCTTTAGCTTTAATAATCATTATCATAAACTTACACTCTATTAACCTGACAAATAAACCTGTCTCACCAAACACATAATCTTTCCCACTAACTCAAATCATGCCTAAAAGGTTTAGCATTATTTATCCATAGCTCATTAACATAGCCATCAAGACTGCCACATACTCTATGACTAGTTTTATTCACACTTAAAAACTCACGGGCATTATCTTAAGCACATATGACACTTAATAATCTTATAAACTAATTCAATCCCTATATCACCTTGGGTACATATCTATCTCATACCTATAACATCATACTTAATTACGAACAAACAAACTTAAATTCTTGTATTTACTGTTCAAGCCTACTAGATCACTTCCATATAACTAGCATAACTAACCAAGCAATCATTATTTCCACCTTGATAATCATCTACTATTCAAACTTAGTGTCTAGTTCTAGGCATAATTAACAACACAACCTCACATATTATTCTTGCTTGAAAGTTGTAAAATAAACACCAAGAAACACTAGTCCACTAGAACCTCATAACAACGACAATCGATTATAATCCTATGATATACCTTATTAAAATCCGTTAGTGCATCCTCCTTCTATACATTCTACTATTTACCCATCTATACTCGAAATTACTTTTATAGCTCTACAAGTTTCAACAAACCCCTTTTGCAACCTCAAGGGAAGCCTAAGTTAACACTACTCAACCACCAAATACTTCATTAATAGCCTATATTTTTCTAACACAATAAATACCATCGATAACTCTTTCCTTACTTCAAGCAAACAATAATTTACCTTTACTAATAACTCCTTCTCTACTCTCCACCAAGGAACCTATACCACCTTTATTACCCCTAAACTAACAGACAAAGACATATCACCTTACTACTAACTCGTGCATATGCAAAAGTTCATCTATATGCATTCAATCAATTGTCATCACCTCCTTTCTTGCCACTACACTTCTATACCCATACTTCCAACTATAAGAAGGTTCTACTACTTATGAATCATAACACTCCGATTGCAATACCCCTCGAATGCAAACTTTATTTAACAATCTAGGTTTATGCTATCTCTTCTCATGAGCACTATCTGTATTGAAGGGCTAATGAGGAATCTGAATACATATCTTATTCTATCTTAAATACACAACTCATACGGATGAGGGCATAAGCTTTCAAATTAAGGAACTTATAACATACTAACGAGCTCCTCTCAAGTACTTTGTATGACTTTTGAAGTTACTGATAGTAAATTTGATAGAATCATCTTGGAAAGAATTAGGATCTAGTACTCATGTTACCTCAAAAAGCCATAGATGGAGAATTATGGAGTAATACACGAACCGAAAGAAGTTTAAGAAAGAATAACTTTACTACACTATCTAGAGTATGAAAGAAAGGAGATATTTCTTAAATGTCCTGTAGCCTCTCAAAGAAAAGTACAAATGTCTCCATACTATTCCGCAAGCTTTATTAGACACGGCTTCATAGACAGCCTAGGACACTTAAACTCTATGCTCTGATACCAAGTTTGTAACTCCCTAAGAATATCCCCTGGACGTCACATGGTGCTTAGGACCACAAGTGATCCCAACCTAATCCTTGTGCTGGCATAACTCGTGAGCAACTGAATAAAATACATAAATCTGAAAGAAATAAGTGGAAGAAATGTATTTAGCTAACCATCTTCAAAACTAAACTATTAAAACGAATACAACTCTAGTTATACAAAATAAAACTGACATAAAATACATCAACTCTATGGATTGTCTATGAAGCCTCTACTAATATTCACCATAGGTAGCCGGGACATAACCCCCAGCTATCCCAAATCAATACGACTGAATAAAGAAAATAAGATGCTACTCAAACAATGATTAACTCAAGCCCTCAAATCAAAGAAACTCATTACCTGCTGACTAGAAGTTGTACACTATTTGATTATGCGGTGTGGGATACAATAGGTACCTATATTATGAGATAATGTTGCACATAAATATATATATGTGGATCAGTACTTTTGGATTGTACTGACCATGTGGGGGTGAACGCATAAGTAAAAACAATAACTCAATAAACTTATAGATTTTTAAATACTGCATGCTAAATATAAATGGCTCACCTTGAGCTTGAATAAACAAAATTGTGAAATCGTCAACATGAATAGTAAAGCATAATGATAAACTCTGAG
The DNA here is from genome assembly GCF_002878395.1 of Capsicum annuum. Taxonomy (NCBI): domain Eukaryota; kingdom Viridiplantae; phylum Streptophyta; class Magnoliopsida; order Solanales; family Solanaceae; genus Capsicum; species Capsicum annuum. The sequence goes on along the minus strand of NC_061121.1, from coordinate 151,612,575 downwards.
AGCCACAACACTTAGTTCTAAAAAATTTTCTTTTATTCTATCTGAGGGGGGTTCTTTTAACCGACATACACCATGTGAGCTATCATGGTGTCCAACGTCTTGTCCTCCATAAGGAAAAGCTCACATTGGGGAGAGTCGTTCTATCTATGCCATTGAAATAGGACCTAAACTAAAGTGATCACTATCTGTAACTTTCTCCATATTAGGAATAAGATGAACCTACATTGGCTCGTAGTTCTGGGACATGTGACCTTGGATGCATACCCAACTCGGTGCTAATTACTTCTCCTTTATTACTTAGTGCTCATACTGTAGGAAATTCACCTAAAAATAGCATAAGGATTTTGTAATGAAAACCAGTTATGTTTTTTTCTTGCTTTAAACTATAATCAAAATAACAAATATGGATTCTATATCTTAGCTTAGGATCAAAAGATCAATCTTTCTTTAAATCTTGGTATAAAACCATCAAAGAAACTTAAGATCATAGTCTTCTTGAAATCTCAAACTCATTCTTGGTATAAACTTATTAAATAAAAATTAAGAGAATGATCTTCTTGAAATCTTAACACTTAAACTCAGGGCTTAGAACCCATGCTTTAAACTCATGAAAATTCACAACAAAATTTCATGCTCAATATAAATCTTGAAATACTTTAAAATCTCAAGTCAAGATAGTGCAATCTCATCCATATTATAAATCTTATAAGTTAAAACATAAGCACTTCTTGATATACTTACATCTTTAAATCTCATGATAATCACATGCTTCAAGAATATAGAAACTCGGGTATGAACCCTAATTCAAAATGAGTAAATAGAATCTTAAAATCATGCAATTTGGGCACAAGGGTGAAAGGATACCCTTGTTTATCACCCCATATACGTTAATTGGTTTGATTTGAAATTGAAACTTGACTTGGAAGCCTTGGGAATGTTCTTGAATGCTTTCCTTGAACTTCTTTAATTAGAGAACTTAGATTCTTGCTTATCTTGAAGAAGCAGTAATAGAGTTCTTGGTGTTCTTGAGAGGAGGTTAGGGTTTTCTTGGAGAGAAAAAGTAAATAATGGGGCAACTAATGCTCCTTGGGGACTTTAATTTTGTGTTTTGGACGATTTTGGGTGAGGAAAAATGACCCAATTGTTCTTAAATATGCGGAAACAAAAGTTGAAAAAATAAGGGAGCATGCTATGGACCATGCGTCGCGGGCTCTGGAGCACCAAAATGGAGCGTGCACCGCAGGCTCATCGCATACTACTACTTCTTGGAATTCCAAACATGCCCTTATGTTCGTATAAAAATTACAAAATTTACCCGAGATGTACCTTTGACCCTCCCGATCATGAATGAACTTTACAATCAATATTCTAAGGTTGGAAATGTTGAAAATAAAATCATCGAAGTTTAGGAGCTTTAGAAATGACTATGTACGAACACTTAGTGAAATATTCTAAGTCTTGGACCCCTCTAACAAGCAATAATGAGCTGAATTAGGTTAAGATTTTGTGGGGTCTTATACTGAGTCGGGATAAATATTTTACTTGATCGCTCATTTGGTACTTTAGAAATGAAAAAAGTGCTCAAAAATTAATGAAAAGTAGATTAAATTCAAATATGTTAAAAGAAAGTGAGGAATAGTGATGCATCCTAGATAGGCTGTATCGAAGTATTGAAGTAAAGAACCCATCTTGTGATGTAGTTATAGATTACTTCTCTTTGTTAATATGTTTATATGATTTGGATTACCGTTGTTGATTATAAAATGTTTGATGAAATCTCTATCAGAAATACTTTCCCTACACCTTACGAGATGTCACTAATAATAAAATGACATGATACTTTCTAGATTTATAATTTACGTTCTTTTTTATATCTTCTTTTAGTTGTCAATGATTGGTGTTTTTATTAACTATTCATTTGTTAAACCAATGGAATTTTTATTTTATGAATATACTATAATTACATAATGTGTTTGGGTAGAAGTTTGCAAATCAATGACACTGGGAGGAGGTGTCTTTACGCAAACTACACTTACGGGGAAGCTATTCAAGCAACTCAATCAATGGATGAATCAAATAGCCTTATGGGGGAAACTATTCAAGCAACTCAATCACTGAATGAATCAAATAGCCCTACTCCTACTGTTAATACAGGTAATACATTCAACTATATTTATTGGGATTGGATTATTTAGTTATTTGTCAAGTTGAAACTAAAAACATTTAACCGTTGAAATTTCCATTTACGTTAAACTCGTAAAGAGAAAGAAAGACATCATCTCACTATACGCACCCAAAAATTAGATTATAAATAGTAAAAGTACTATATTTGTAACAATAATTGTTTCATGTGTTCATTAATCTTCTAACAACTCAAAGAAATGCTATTAGCTATTCTATATTCTTTCTGTTTTGTCAATGTATTTCTTGACTTAGTTGGTTGTCAAGATACAATAATAGAGAGCAAAATTTAAAGATTTTCATTCTTCATCTTGTGTATTATTGCTAAATGTGTAAATATATATATATACACTCTGTCATTTTTAGATTTATGTGGTATTTTGAACTTATGTTTTTTCATCAGATGATTCCGCTAGACTTAAAAATATCGTGGCAAAACTAAAGAGAAAGGTCTTGAAAAAATGAAGAAGTCTATGGAAAGCAATATGAAAATAGAGATACCAATTGGTAAAGGAAGGCTAACCAAGCAAATTCAATCAGCCAAACTATTTAATGAATTAGGGATAGTTGCTCGAAATTTTCTTCCACTTCCAAACAAGTGGAAGGAACTTACAAAAGAGGACAAAGTTGTAGCACTAATAAGATGCCACGTAAGGATTCTATATTCTTTTAAAATTTATGATATGACAAATAGTAGTTTTGTTCACTCTGATAGTAACCAAGTTCTCTATAGTATGAATATAAATTAAAAGACTACTTAAGGGACTAAAAACACTGGAATACAACTTATAAAGACTATTTCCAGCTCTGAGTGAAACATAAGCACATTATCTTATTACTTATAATAGCTATGTTTGGTGGATTAATAAGCATAGTATTTTCTATATTTCTAAAGTATTTATGTTCCCTGATCGTTTGTTGTACAACTAATGTCCATACTTTTACAAAAAGAGTGAAAAAAACAAAGAGAGGTACGAAAAATAAGAATGAATCCATTTGTATTAAGAAAATAAATAGGCCAAATAACCATGATATCCAACATTTCATCTCCAAGAGGATATATAGTGAAATTAGTGAATGATTACTCGTCAGTAGTTCTGTGTCACGATCCGAACCAGGGCTTAGTTGTGATGAGTATCTCAAGCCCACCGAGGCTCGGAGACCACCTCCTTAGCCTAGCAAACAGAACATAACCAAAAATACACAGAGGAAGGCAACCTAACATATATATATAAGGCAACCTAACATACTTTTTCTTCACCTCAACACCAAAAGATGATTTAACCACTTCATGAACAATAATTCTTCCATCCTCATAGTCCAAAAGATGAACTCTCAAGTTATCCAACTGATGATTATCCATCACCAATCTTCTCTATCCTCTTTCACATGCAATAAGCTCCCCATAGACAACCTGCTAAGAGCATCAACAACAACATTAAATTTACCTCGATGATAGTGTAGACTCATGTCATAATTCTTGAGTAGCTCAAGCCGCCTCCTCTACCTGAGATTCAAATCTTTTTGAGGGAACGCATACTGCAAGCACTTATAATCTGAATAAATGTCCACATGCACTCCATACAAATAATGGCGCCAAATCTTCAAAGCAAAAATCACAATCGCTAACTCCAAGTCATGAGTCGGATAATTCTTCTCATGAATCTTAAGTAGCATGGAAGCATACGCCACAACCCTACCATAACATATCAAAACGCAACCCAGTCTCACATGGGACACATCACAATAAATAGCAAAACCATCGGTACCCTCGAGTAGGGTCAAAACTGGCATAGAAGTCAACTTATCCTTCAATTTCTCAAAACTACCCTTACAAGCATCAGACCACAAGACCTTCACCTTTTTCTGGGTTAACTTAGTCAATGGAGCAGTAATAGAACAGAAACTTTCCACAAACCTCCTATAATACCTAGCCAACCCCAAGAAGCTCCTAATGTCAGTTGGAGTCGCGGGTCTAGGCCACCTCTTAACCGGCTCAACCTTCTATGGATCCACCATGATCCCCATACTAGAAATAATATGACCAAAAAAATTCACAACGTTCAACCAGAACTCACACTTAAAAAATTTTGCATACAACCTCTGATCCTTAGAGTCCGCAACACAATTTGGAGGTAATTGGCATGATCCTCCTCACTCTTAGTATATACAAATATATAATCAATGAAAACTATCAATAGATCCAGAAACTGTCTAAACACTTGGTTTATTAGATCCATAAATACGGACGAAGCATTAGTCAACCCAAATAACATAACTAGGAACTCATAATGACCATACCTGGTTTGGAAAACAATCTTGGGAATATCAGCCTTCTTTTATCCCTTTTTGAATTTTGTTTTAAGAAAATAATTTTGATCTTTTCAAACTATTTCAAAATTCAAGAAAATTTCAAAGTAATTTTGACACAGAGTCGCCACATGATTTTTATAGAAAAATATTAAGAAAAAAAAACTTAGGAAATTTCAACGATTCAAAAACAGAAATAAATTTTTGAAATTAGAGAAACAGAGTAATGGTTCAATTAACGTCTTAAAAAGGTTTTTACAGCACTTAGGAGCGTCCGTTTTAGAACGGTTCACCAAAAAATTATTTTTTGACTAATTTAAGAGGGTGACTGACTTTGCAAAAAAGGTTGCTTTTATAAAATCATTTATTTATATCTTTAAAATTGGCTTTTTTTTATTCAAACGAGAAAGATTCTAGTTTTATTAGAAACCGTTACAACATTCTACTTAATTCATAATTATTTTTAAATAAAATAAAATTGTAAGATACTATTTCTACTTAAAAAAAGAACTTATTTAAATTAGGTGACACACTTGGATTTAAGAAGAAAATAATCTTGCGTTTTTATAGAAAAAGAGGATTATGTCACCTTCTTTTAATTTTTATTACTATTTATCAAAAGGTCCCTTTTATTACAAATAACACATTTGAAAATTATTAAGAAAGTGTCATATTTAAAAAACATTTCATCAATTATGAAAAGTTAAAAATTATGCGAAAAAAATAATTTTCTTGATTCGAAGGAAATTATTTCAATCCAAATTGGTCACTAGTCATATGAACAAAACAAATGCCACTTTTAATAAAATACTTGACAATTTCTTTTAGGCTTAGTTTTAAGGAGGAAAATCGAAAGTAACCATTTTAATTCATTTAGACGAGATACATTAGTCTTGAGCCGAGGGTCTATCGGAAACAGCCTTTCTACCTCTTTTGAGGTGGTGGTATGGACTGCGTACACTCTACCATCCCCAGACCCCACTATGTGGAAATATACTGGATTTGTTATTGTTGTTGTGAGATACATTAGGTAAGAAAATTGTGAATTAACTAGAAGCCGTGATAAAATAAAATGGTAATGGTTTAGGGGATTTATCTAGATTAATTAGTTAGAGTGTTCAAATAAATACACATAAACAAGTTAAAATGGAAACTACAGAGAAAAAGAGTTAAAGATTGGCCCTTTTCAAATCTGGCCAACTTCTGGGCCTATTCTTCTTGGACTTTTGGTCCATTTCTGCAATGTATACCCAGCTGTATACTGACTGAATATTACGTCTCCTGCTGCTGCGTTTTTGAGTATATACAGCGTATATAAGACCGTATATTGGTCAAATATATACATATTTTGCCTTCCACCTACATAATCAGCTTCCTTTTCCATGTCCCCTTTTCCAAGCCTGTATAATGGTGTAATCTGCTATATACCAGCACAAAACAGTCCCCTTGGGACTTGGATCTGAGGTTTTGACTCTATGCAAATCAGATTCAACTCAACGGAATGTGAGGGAAGGGAGACCAAGAGACTCAACGCAGGAGTTCATGCATAAAAGGAGAGATAATGGTTAGAATTGAGACTTTCGCATTTTAAGGATAAGACAATCAAAGAAAAAGAAGTAAATAGTGCACTTCAATCTAATTCGAACATCATAATGATTTAATGTATAAACAAAACATGTGTTGACAAGGAGGCTTCAAAAAGGAAGTAAAAATCACTTAAGCACCACACAAAGTGACCATAGCAAGGACATGTTAGTTCACTGTTAGTACTATTCTTAGGATATCAAAGACATTACCAAGATGACCATTCAATATATTGAATTAACTTTAGACACTTCAAGAAATCATGCTAAACTTTAATCAAGCAATCATGCGGGAGCACTAATCGAGCATGTTAGGCTTAGTTGAGGGAGAAGGATGTTCATGTAAGGTAGGCTAGAATGTCACAAGTTGAGGCTCGAGATTCCAAACAACTATAATCCAAACGAGCAGTCTACCGCTTAATGCAATTTCCTAATTTAAGAGAAAAGAAAAAAAGTTATCACTTTAAATAAACTAAACATTAATACCACATAAAAGATGGCAAGCAAAGTTCCAGATCACTGCACCCCTTTAGAAAATACACAAGGCCAACATTGAATAAGATAATGAGTAGAATCATTTTTCTTTTTTTTAAAATAAAAAATAAATGTAGACCATACTCAAGCTGTCCAGAACATAGAACTTGCTGTCCAGAACATAGAACTTTACTTATTCCTAGTTTTGGAGCCTTTTGATACTATAAACCAAAAGACTTGACAAGCTTCCAATTTTTTAAAAGGTATTTGATCAAACCAAGGCAGGAATTAATTAGACCAATTCATGTAAATAATATTTATTCGAACTCTAGGAATATTTTTAAACATAACCTATGTTCTAATCAACGCTCATCTTAATTCAAGAAAAATTATAAGAGTGCAGCAACATGTAAGTCGGGACTTCACATTTCTCCACAACGCCAAGTACTCAATCCGAAAGAAGCATAATAGTTGTATTTCGCCCCCAAACAGAGAAAGAAACAGAAACCTCATTTTTTGGTCATTTGAAAATTCTGAACATTGGAATATACCATAGAAGACCATCAAAGCTTAAAGCTTTTCAACTTTATACGTCCACAACAGAGTTCTATACCTTCTCAATCCCAAGAGTTCTCACCGAAAATCAAACAAATATTACACATACAAGACCAACCAATTTTCATCGTTACTATGAGATCATGACATAAAGAAAGAAAAAATGAGATTTCTACCTTTTTTAGAGCAGCGAGATGGGACAAAACGAACTCAGAACAATGTCTACAGCAGTTTCGATTCGCTACTGAAATTCGAACAACTTCTGACGAATTTTCCTGGTTACCTAGGTTAGAGTTGCGCACCTCCACAACCCTCAATTTTCCCCCAAGAAAACCTCAAGAATCCTCTAAAGCCAATGCCCCCAAATGGAAGCATCCACTGCTATTTATATTGGAAAAATCTCTATTAAAATTCAAAATAGAGTCTTTTCTAGTCGAGGAGTGGTTGGGGACTTGACAAAAAGTTGAGAAAAAGAGTGAAAACATATCCCACAAATTTGAATTGATTGTGATACTTCTGATTTGGATAAGATTTTGGAGCAGGAAGCAATCTATCTTTGAACAAAAGTCAAATAACAAAGCTCAAGATCTGCAAAATTCAGACGTTGGGGAGAGAGAGATTCGTTTGGTTGAAGCTGTTGTGCATTATTGTTTGGTGTTGTACGTCGTTGCTGTTGTTCGCTGTTTTCAACAGCTGTTGATGTTGGTGTTGTACCTGTTGCTGCAACGCGTATGTTGTGGAGGGTCTGTTTGTACGTGTATTAGTAAATGTTGCTGATAAGTGAAAGGGAAATATGGATGTGGGCCGGGTCATGTCCACTGGGCTGGAATCGGTTTTGCTGGTGGGTTAAGTGGGCATAATGGGCTATTGTTGGAATGGGTATTTGGGCTACTTTTGTGGTTGTTGAAATAAAAAAGGAAAGAGGCTGATTTAAATACTTTCTTTCTTATAATTTTTGGGCTTCTAAATTAATAGAAAATAATACTTTCAATAAACATATTAAAAGTATTCAAATAAATAATAATAATAATAAAATAATTATTTTATATTAAAATATAAGTATTTGAACAAAGTTGCATGACAAATGTCGGAGTCGAATGATAGTGTTTATAAAGTATAAAAATGGAAAGAAGATCATCATGCTAAGTGCATCTAGCTATCAAGATTAAATTGAAATAGCACGAAGAGGAGTATGCAGTTTTGATCATCGAAGGGTTAGATCTTGAAAGACTCGCCTACATAGAGAGTTTATCGGTAATTATAATCAAAGGAAGATATTAGTGCATGATTGTGGTGTCGTCACTCTATTAGCTACTTCTTAAAAATGTTGATTGTACTTGATTTGTATGGAGAAAAATCATTCACCATTAGTTAGGTTTAAAGGTATGCCTCTGGTCTATTCTATTGATCTTTTATCAAATCATATTTTCATTATTTTTAGTAATTAAAATTTGCTATAATTTTGGGTATTGAATCTTTGTCTTTCAGAAACAACCTCTTCACCCCTACGAGATATGAATAAAGTTTGTGTATATTCTACCCTCCTCAAACCTCTTATGTGAGATTATATTAGGCAAGTTATTGTTGCTGTCACAGTCATAATATAATGGTCATTTTTCAAGTTAAGTTTAAGTTTAACTGATCCATGTAACAATGTGCTTTCATGTATTAATAGAAGAAACTTTCAACTCGATTTTTAATCCTACCTTTATGTTGTAATTTTGTTTTCTATTTTTCGGGGTTAATTGAATTATCCTTAAAAGTGAGTTCTTATATCAGTAGATGACATTTGTATATTTTCTTTGCAATAGCCTTATTATAATGTATATGGTAAGATAATGCTTTAGCTACTGACTAATGAGAATCAGTTCCTGCTTAAATTGTTATAAAAAAAATATTTAAATAAAAAATAAAGTAAATATAAAGCTTTTTGTGCAAGTTTATAGGGAACACAACGATAATTTGAAATATCATAAAAATAGTAATAAATCATAATGGTGATAATGATTAGCATACTTGGGTATTCCTTACAAAACATCTAAAAGAGGTAAATTAATGTGAAGCTCTCTAAATGTGTCAAAGAACTTCTTGAAGCACACATCCTCTTTCGCTTTTATACACTTCTGTAGGAAAGGTATTCGTGGTCTCTCTTTCATCTGTTCAGCAACTTTTGTTTTTGAGTACTTAGACCCTCAAATTTTCAACAACTTTGTTGTTTACCTACTTAGGAGGTTTTTTTACATCTACCTCCTTAGTTTTCTTTGGAGATTCTTCATTAATCTCTTTACCACTCCTCAAAGTGATTACCATGACCTATTTAAGAGGTTCAGTATCACTTGGCGAACTACCTTGAGGCGTGGTATTTAGTGCTTGTTATAGTTATCCCAACTATAACTCAAAGTTCCTCACCTGCTGAGTCTTAATGTCTTTCTGCTGACTCTTTATATCCGCTGCCAGTTGTGTTTGATAAGCTAACACCTGTTTCAGCATCTCTTCCATATTGCTATTTATGACCTGATTCCCTTGAACCTGTGGTTGCTAAAGATGCTGTTGTTGGGTGTTCCATGGCTGATTTAGTGGTTGAGTCTGCCACATTAGATTGTAGGTGTTCCCATAATTCTGCCTTTGAGCATTGCCTACATACATCACAAACTTTGAATTTATAGCACACATGACTGCAGAATAGCCACTTTTACCACAGACCTCACACCATTCTGTAGCTTTTAGAATTGCATTAACTATGGTTGCACGTTATGTGACTCCCAACTTTATGTTGCTTAAATGATTTTACAGTGCCAAAATCTGGGCGGATATAGCAGTAAAGTGGTTTACCTCCAGCACAACTGTAATTTTTTTGTAGCATTCCTTGATTCTTAATGCCACTCGGGATTCCCTTGAGCAATGCGGTTCAACAACGTATATAGCTCATCATACATTAGCTCCAAAGATTGACCAACTGTAGCTGAATCTAGCATACTTTTTGTGTTACGGTCAAGCGTCTCTACAAAACTATGAGCTAATACCTCATTAGACTGTTGATGGTATGGACAATCTTGAAGAAGAGCTTTGAATTGCTCCCAAGCATGACATAAATTCTTGTCTGGCTTCTGTTGAAGCATACGATCCCACTACAAAGTCTCACGGTCTTGCCATACGAAAAGAATTATATAAGGAATTTTTAGGCTAAGTCATCCTATGTTGTAATTGAATTTTTTGGCTCAGCATTCAACCACTTCTTCATTTCCCACAACAATGAAAAGGGGAATAGTGTTAGCCTCACATAATCAATTGACACACCCATAGGGATAAATGTGTCACTAATCTTCAAAAAGTTTTGCAGGTGGACTTATGGATCTTTATTTGAAATCCCGGTAAACTGTCCACTGCTGATCAAAAGCTGCACCATATTTTGTTTCAACTCAAATTTTCTCCAGCAGACGGTTACTGAAAATGGGAGGTCAAATTTGTTTAAAGTGGGATTGCCAATTCTCGAACTGCCCTGTGGGATGCTTTTTCTTTAGCCATGAGAGTAGGATAGTCCTGATCTTCTTCTATTTATTGAATTTGTAGGAGAAGGATTGCTTCTCTCCTTTGTTGATAGAAGCATTGCTCGGATTCGGGACTTGGTTCAACCAATTCCCTATCCCTTGCTAGCTTACCAGCTTGAAAACCTATTTCCAGCAAATAGAAAACCAAGACCAAGCATAAATTACCAAAGAAATCCAAAAAGTAAAACAAAAACAAAAATAGTTGCCACATTACATGTCCCCAGCAACGATGCCAAAAACTTTTTACGCCCAAGCACACACGCACGTGTACGTGGTCTACCAAGTAATATAGTGACCTTAAAGAAAGCCGAATATCGATCCCACAGGGACTAGTTCTAGAAACTATTCAAATTCTAATTCACTTATTGAGATTAACTTGATGATAGGTAACCAAAACGAGTTTGTGATTGGTAAACTAAAAATAAAGTAAACAATGCGTAAAGTAAAAGACTAAAGATAATCAATAGAGTAAATCCCAGGGTTAAAGCACTTTGAAAAATCAAACTACACTATTGAACTTTATTCGTTAGATCGCTTATCTTGGTTGTTGATTCATAGGGTTTATTGCATGATCATGGTCTCCCGACCTCTAATCGTCTACCTAACTTGGAAATTACAAATATGTCGTTGAGAAGGGATGTAATAATCGAATTAAGTGCTTAAAGCTATCATTATTCATGTGAACCAAGAAAGACTTCTAGGTAAATAAGAACCTTACTTTTCTCATCCCCACTTTCTATCTTCCTATTCCCCCTCCCGAGATCACAAGGTTGACAATATATGTATTCTAAGGTTATAAAGTCCTTAAAATAGTTAAAACAAGGATAAACAAATAACCAAATATGATAAGAAAATCAAATCAAATCAATGTAACACTATTGTAGTCATGTTCTTAGGTTTAACCCCCGGAAAGGGGGCGTTTAGCCACTAATCGACATAATCATGATCCAATTACTTAAATACATAATAAAATCTATTAAAAAGATAAAGTTAAAGAGTAAAAACCTTGAGTAAAGTGTTTAGAAGCTCCTCTCAATGCTCCAAGATATACAATGATGATTAGAATAAGTTACAAAGTGTTCTATTTATAATTGAGGACTTAAGTCGTGTATGGGGGAAGGTCCGCGACATGTTGGATATTTCCTGGGAAAAGTGGTGTTTCAAGGTGGATATATCATGTAATAAAGGGTGTGGGGCATTGAAAATTTCAGGATAAGATCTCTGCAACACAGCCAATTCACGTAGGCTCACTAGAATGTGCTTCTTGACACCTAATTTTGTTTGAGTGTTTCTCCTTCCATCTCTTTCTTTGTGGTGTTGTTTCCACTAAATTTCCAGATTTTATTTCATAAATATATCATAATAATCAACTCACCAAGCATCATACATAATAAAACACCAAATATTAGAGCTCAAGAAAACAAAACATTCATAACGAGTAGCTAAAAACACGATCTAGGAACTCGTATTATTCTCAATGACTTTCTATTTGAGAAAGTGTTTGATACCAAGTTCTCAGGTATTGTCCCATTCTATAACTGCACCTGGCTGGTGACTTTTGAAGTTAGCTTTGATGAAGTAAAGAAGTCCATCTCAGATACTGACTCAAATAGCCCCTCGTTTGGTCCTCTGTCTCTTAGCTTTTGAAATAGAATTTTGGCTTACATCATTGAAACCAACTTCATTCCTCGGAAGGGATCTCTCAGTAATGTAACATGCAGAGATGTGTTTGTTCTCTACTACTTGATTAAAAAATACAAAATCAACTTAAGTACCTAGATTCGTGAATATATGATAGAGAATTCTGCTGACTTCCATACCTCAGCTAGTTTTCCCTATGGGTTGTTCATCACTCGGATTCTTATTCACTATGGAATTGATATCTCATCCTATCTAGAGGTAGAAGTCTCTGGCACCTGTGACTCAAATACGTTCTTAAGCATAGGCTATGTTACAATTGAAAAAGAATGGTGTAAAAAAGATTCTATCAAAAGTCGACCTGACACACCTAAGGTAGGTAATTTGTGTCTAATTCTATGTTCTGGGCAGATAAGTAGATTGAAGAACTCAAAAGCAGGCGTACCACCATTGAGGAAGGAATAGGAAACATCAAGGAGTCAACTGCCAAGCTTCTACACTTAAGCAAGGAGACCGCTACCGACATAGTCAAAGTGCAACTCTCCCTGGAAGGTTTCAAACAAGAAGGGGTAAAGTTGTGTAACAGAATTTTCTCCCAGGTTGATTCCATCAAGTCCTCCTCCTCCTCCAATGAGCTTGCAATCTCCATTCAGAATTCTTACTCCAACTTCACCAAGAGTGTTGAGAAATCCTATGATTGTTTTTCCTCTAACATGCACAACACTCTTACCTATTTTCTAGCCAAACGACACTAAACTATTTTATCGCATTTAAAAGGGGGCCTATCCTATCTCATACTCTGGATTGTATAAAGACACTACTCACTCTTGCTCTAACGTGTTTTGTTGCTACTGTCTATCATAACTTTGCATATCCCATATTATATGTTTTGTTTTGGTGTTTGGTTTCTGCTCTTTGTTTCTGTGTTTGGTTTCTGCTTTGTTTTGTATTTGCTCTAGCCTTTTTTATTTTATCAAAAGGGGGAGAAGATGATTGCATTAGTCAAAAAAGATAGGGGAGCTAGTCGACTATCACAACAAAAAAGTCGACTATAGACACCAAGATAGAAAGACAGGGGGAGCAAGTCGGTCATCTCAATAGGGAAGTTAGCTGATGTTTAACATTTGTCATTATCCAAAAGGGGGAAATTGTTAGCCTCCTAAGTTTACGTTTTAATAATTACAAACTAACGAGTGGATCTTTGTAGGATATTGGAAGACTGCTAATAATGGAATGATAAATGAAGCAAGTAAGGAAGTAGGCTACAGGAATGGAAGGACACCAAATCATGATCCACGGCACCAAGCAAATAAATCAAATGGAAGGAGAATCTTAATCTCAAGAATTGAAGAAAACCAAATCAGTCATGAAAATCTCAGTCCCGATAATTACATTAATCAAATCAATCACTATAAGACGAAAAGAAAGAAAGGATCACAGACATATCTGATATGGACATGAGTAAAAGTTGTATATGGACATATCTGATATCAAAATATCAAATGGCTATATTTCTCAATCAAGGAATCAATTCAAATCCTTGATAGAGAAGAAATCTCTTGAGTTTCCTAATGAAAAGTAGCAGCCAAAGACTATAAAAGAAGATGACTGAAGATAGACATGGGTTATGCAACTTCAAGAAGAATATCAAAGTGTCTCAATCTTAGTCTCACAAAGCTTTGTAACTTTTAGTTTACAATTATTGTATAAAGAGTAGATCAAGTCAACTTTGTAACACAAACTAAAACTGTGTCAAGAGATCTAAAGAACAAAATAAGCCTTTAGAACTTGTTTCCCATCAGCGTACTTGAGCCCGACATTGAACGATCTAAGGAAACATTGAAACCCAGGGGGACTGGAATAGGCACCACATTGGTGTTCCGAACCAAGATAAATCTCTATGTCATTACTTTATGTTCATTTATTTATTTGTATAATTAATTTCAATCTAATTTTTTTATGAAGTGTACTGATTTGCAGGCGAGTTGACTGTGAGGAGCCAGTGGTCAACTCACAAAAAATTTTCAATTCACCTCCTCTTGAAATTCACAGAACTTGGCCAATGTGACACTAACTAATATACGACTAGGGTCCTAGACCTGTACACACACCATACGAGTGGTATGGTGTAAGTCATATGATGCACAGAAAGTTCAAGACTTAGGAAATTTAACAAGGGCTAAGGTTTGGGGTGTTTCAATCTCCCCCCTCCCCCATAGGATTAGTCATCCTCGAATGATGGGATAGGGCAATACAAGCATGATTAGACCCTTAAATGTCTCTACTCTTACCCTTAAGATAGAAAATAAAATACCACGGAATTCATAATTTATCATCAACAAAGATAGAAAACAAGATATTAAGAACAATACATACCTCAAGCATGATTTTCTAGAATCGAGAATAGGAATGGATACTTGGACTTCATGTCCTCCTCGGCTTCCCAAGTAGCTTCCTCGGACTTTTGCTTCCTCCATAGAATTTTCACCGAAGCCACATCTTTTGTTCATAATTGACTAACTTGCCGATCCAAGATCCTTATCAGGACCTCCTCATAGGACAAAGAATCTGAAATACCAATGTTCTCCAAGGGAACAACCAACGAAGGATCACCTATGTATTTTTGCAACATAGACACGTGGAATACCGGATGAATGGAACTCATGCTAAGGGGTAAATCCAACTCATGCACATCATTATGAACCTTTCTCAAAACAACATACGAGATAATATACCGGGGACTGAGCTTCACCTTTTTCCCAAACCGGATCACTCTCTTCATGGGAGATACCTTCAAAAATACCCACTCTCTAACCTCAAACTCCAAGTCCCTTCACCTCATATCCGTAGAGGACTTTTGGCGACTGTTGATAGTCTTAAGTCTATCCATAATTACCTTTACCTTTTCCATAGCTTGATGAAAAAAATCCAGGCCAAACATTTCCGCTTCACCAACCTTGAACCACTCAGTCGGAGACCTACACCTCCTGCTGTTCAATGCCTAAAACAACGCCAGAACAATACTAGAATGGTAACTATTGTTATAAGCAAATTCAATCAAAGGCAAATGGTCAAACTAACTACCACCATAATCAATCACACAGGCTCAAAACATATCCTCTAATGTCTGAATAGTCCTTTCTGGTTGCCCATCCAACTGTGGGTGAAAGTCCTACTAAGACTCACTTTAGTCCCTAAACCACATTGAAAAGTGCGCTAGAAATGCAATGAGAACTGAGTGTCATGATCTAAAATAATCGATATAGGTTCACCATGTAACTTTACAACTTTCTAAAGGAACAACTTTGCATAATCCTTGGCAAAATAGGTAGTCCTCACGGGCAAGAACAGCGCAGAATTAGTTATCCTATCTACGATGACCCAAATAGAGTCACACTAATTTCACGACCGCGGAAGGCCTGTAACAAAATCCATATTAAATATCTCTTATTTTTACACCGGTAAATCAATCTCTTGAAGCATCCCACCGGTCCTCAAGTGCTTCACCTTTACTTGCAGACATACAATTCACTTAGCCACAAAGTCGGACAAATTCCATTTCATGTTATTCCACTAATAAATCTCTTTGACATCATGATACATCTTTGTCAAATCGGCATGAACTGTATACCGTGACTCATGGGGCTCAGCCAAAATCCTGCCTCGCAACCCATCCATATCTGGAACACACAAGCTCCTTTGGTACCTCAAGATACCATTACTGTCAATCTCAAAGGCCATCACCTTTCTCTTACCCACATCATCCATGATCTTCATCAAAAGAGGATCTAATACCTGCTTCTCTTTTATTTCAGCACCAAGAGATGATTGAGCCACTGGTTGCATAAACACAACACCATCCTCAAATTCTAAGAGATGAACTCTAAGGTTATCCAAACGGTGAATATCCTTTACCAATTCCTACTTATCCTTATCCACGTGCAATAAGATACTCATGGACAACCTGCTAAGAGAACCAGCAACCACGTTCGCTTTACCTGGATGGTAGTTAAGACTTATATCATCGTCCTTCAGCAACTCAAGACAGCTCATTTGCCTTAGATTAAGCTCCTTCTAGGTGAACACGTACTGCAGGCTTTTATGATCAGAAAAGATATCAACATGCACCCCATATAAATAGTGATGCCAAATTTTTAATGTGAATACCACAGCTAACAACTCTAAGTCATGAGTTGGATAGTTCCTCTCATGAACCTTCAATAGTCTAGAGGCATAGGCAACTACCTTACCATGTTGCATCAACACATAGCCTAAAACAATTTGGGATGCATCACAATAAACCACAAATCCCTTCGTACCCTTAGGTAGAGTCAAGATTGGAGATGAGGTCAACTTATCTTTTAGGTTCTCAAAACCACCTTCACAAGCATCAGACCATAAGAACTTTACTTTTTTCTAATTCAATTTGGTTAATGGAGCAGCAATAGAAGAAAGACTCTCAATGGACTTGCTATAATACCTGTCTAAACCCAAGAAGCTTCGAATATCAGTTGGATTCCTAGGTATAGACCACTTCTTAACCACAGTAACTTTTTGAGGATCCACCATAATCCTCTCACTAGACATAACATGACACAAAAAAATTTTGGCATTCAACTAGAATTCACACTAGGAGAACTTAGTGTACAACTTCTGATCTTTCAAGGTATGCAACACAAGGCGGAGGTGATCTGCATGATCCCCCTTATTCTTAGAGTACACTAAGATGTCATAAATGAAGACAATGATAAGCAAAGCCAAAAACTGAGAAAGACCCTATCATCAAATCCATGAATGTCGTAGGGGCATTGGTCAATCCAAAAGACATAACTAAAAACTCAAAATGCCCATACCAGATACAGAAATCTGTATTAGGGATAACTGTTGATACCTGAACCAAAGATTGATCTTAGAGAAGAATTTAACACCCTAAAGCTGATCAAAGAGATCATCAATCCTCGAAAGGGGATACTTATTTTTCACTATCACATTATTCAATTGCTAATAATTAATACACATCCAAAGAGAATCATCTTTTCTCTGCAAAAACAAGATAGGTGCACCCCACGGGGACACACTAAGATGGATAAAACCCTTGTCTAAGAGGTCTTTCAATTGCTCCTTAAGCTTTTTCAACTCAGCTGGAGCCATTCTATATGGGGGAATAGAAATAGGGCAAGTGTTTAGAACAAGGTCAATACCAAAATAAATCTCCCTATTGGGAGAGGCACCAAGAAGGTCATCGGGAAAGACCTCAGGAAACTTATTTCACTATAAGAACAAAATGCAAAGAAGGACCTTCCAAGTTAAAATCTTTAACCAGGACCAGATGGTAGAGACATCCCTTGGAGATTAACCTCTGAGCTCTAAGATACGGTATAAACTTTCTCTTAGGAGCTGCGGAACCATTCTCCCACTCAATAATTAGCTCATTAGGAAATTTAAACACAACCTTATGGGTTCGGCTATCTAGGGATGCATAACAGGAGTGCAACCAGTCCATTCCCAGAATAACATTAAAATCAACCATGTCTAACTCATTCAAGTCCACTAGAGTATCTCTACTACCAATAACTACCATACACCCCCTATAGACTCTTCTGACAACCATAAAGTCTCCTACTGGATAGAAATTCAAAAAAGGGTACGACAGACACTTAGGACTAAAACCAAAATGCACAGCCATAAATAGGATCACATAAGTGAGAGAGGACCCTAAATCAAGTAAATAGTTTATATCACGGGAAAAGAGTTTCAAATGCCTCAGACTCCAGACGAGTAGTGAGAGCATAAAGAAAGTTCCAACCAGTACCGGAGCAAGAAGTGACACCCTTTGGTATAAGAAATAATGAAGAGGTAATAGGAACCTTGTTTTCCCCAGTAGCAACTCTAGAGGGATAGTCCCACTACATTTGTCAAATTTGACCACACATAAAACATCGATTCTTTCCCTTCTCATACTGACCCTGATGATGCTTACCACAGAATTTGTAAGGAGGGTAGGATGTTGTGAACTAGGCCCCACTGTCTTGAGAATAGGCAACATGTGCCTTAGAAGCATCACCACCCTAAAAATATTTATCTCCTGATGACTTTGGGTAGGGAGCACTAGTCATCGAATATGAGTTAAGACTCTCCCAACTTTCCTCCTAGGCCACTTTTTACTCTATTGTTGGCCCCTACTTTATTCAAAAATTTGATACCTCTTACTCTGCCTCTCACTAATCTAGGCCTATTTCTTTTTCTCCTCATCAACCTATTGAATATACACAACCAATCTGGAGATATCCATGTCCTTGATCAATAAGGCAGCCTTACTCTCAAGGATCAACTCACAAGATAATTTTGAAGCAAACTTTCTTATTTGGGCCCTTATATTAGATACCAATTTTGGAGCATATCAGGACAGCTAATGGAATTTTAAGGAATACTCTTTAACTGACATCCTCTTTTGCTTCAAGTTAACAAATTGCTCTGTCTTTACTTCTCTCAACTCTTGGGGAAAGAATCAGTCCAAGAAAACACTAGAAAAGTCATCCCATAATGCAGAGTCAATATCACTTCCCCTAGACTACTCCCACTCTTCATACCACTAGTACACCATATCTTTCAATTAGTAGGAAGCAAACTCTAGAACTTTAACATCAAATGCATGCATAATCTAAAAGATTTTCTCCTTCTCATTAATAAAATCTTAAGGATCTTTCTCAACCTTAACACTAGTAAACGCAGAAGGGTTCAACCTCACGAATTGGCCAACCCTTGTAGCCTTAGAAGATGGAGTGATAGAAGCATCACGCTCAGAATGTGAAGCTACCAACTGAGCTAATATATGGATAAAATAACAAACCTCTACATTCATCATATCTTCCTGAGGAGCTCGAGAATGGCTAAAGGGAACTAGTGGTACTCCAGGAGGACAATCAGGAACTGGACCCTTAGATCAAGTCGGCATCCCACAAGAAGTGTGTGTTCTATCAATAGTGTCCCCAAACAAAATAGAGGACTCCTCATGAGCTTCAGATATCTGGGAGGCATGATCTAAAAAAGCGAGCAAACGAGAATTAGAGGAATCCAAGACCTTAGGCTCTATAGCTCGAAGTAAGACAGCAAGAAAGGAAAATACTCCTAAATGTCTTGTAACCTCTCTCTTATAAGTGTGGTATGTAATATACCCATAAAAAAGACTCTACTTAACACGGCTTCATGGACACCCAATTGACCATGAATCTAGCCTCTAATCACCCCTTTACCTAACTTAACCAGCTTAATAACCACAAATGTCAGATGAATTTTGAACATATAATAAGATATACTAAAATAAGGCTAACAATATCTCAAGAAATGTCTAAACCATTCATCACCACAGCACACCCAAGTCCACAGTAATCTACAAATCATCTACAGTCCAAAGTCAATAAAATATTGGGACGTGCCCCCGACAATAGCCAAAATCTAAGTCTAACAAAGTCTATGACATAGATTAAAAAAACCATGAAATGAATGCCTTACAAACTATGGAAGCTTACCACTTTAATGTTAACTCGTGAGCCACTTGAACACCTGGTTACTACGTAGGAAAAGAAAAAGAAGCTTCAACCCCTGTATCACGTGGGGATACAAATTTTGGAGATGGTTAGCGATTGGAACACTAGCATGTAACTCAGGGATAAAGGGATAAAATAATGCCATCAATAAAACCATGTAAATTTATCATATGCAATCATATGTATACATACATATATATATATCATATCGAGATAGGGAACAAGACTTGGCATAGACTTTGAAAATATTAACTTGGGTTGAGTAGCATAATCGTCATAATAAAAGGCACCCACAGGCTATATAGACCCTACTCTCTCCTAGCTTGAAGGGCCTTAGTGCGTGTAGCCGGACAAACTAGAGAATATCCAAATCCATATATGCCATTATGGGGGACACAAACCTCCTGGCATAATTAAGGTGACGTAGCACCAATGTATACAATATAGGGGACTCGAAACCTCTCATTCATATTTTTATTTGGGGGAATCAAACTTTCCGATCATATAGACACCCGCACCGGCTAGCGCGATTACTAATTTAAGTCTTTTGGACTCCACTTTCATGGCCTGGATACACATCCCGCATTAAATCCAATATAAAACATCATTTACACATACACATAACCATTAGTCTGATTACTTACCAAAGACATCCCATTGGTATCGTCATACCAACCCGACTTGTAAGCGTACAACATGCCATAACCATTATCATTCAATATTCGGGACTCAAACCCATTGTCTATACAAAGTCATCAATTAAATTTAACATTTAGGGACTCGAACCTATTTATCCAGTTAAACCACCAAGGTTATAATTCAAATTAACTTATGGCTAATAAGACCCTCATAGAACTATTTACCAAACATTTACATTATTAGGCCATACCTTAGTTCAAATCATAATTTAATTCAATTTAGGGTCATCAAGACCTTTCTAAGACCATTCATTCTTCATAATATTCTTATGCCAAGAATTAGTTCAAAACACAATTTCATCATATGACAAAATTCTTCGTATAGATATTTTCACAATCTGGTTAAGGTCATACCATTATCAAATCATTATTTAAATCAAAAACCATCATGTTAGGGTTAACAATAACCCATTTACTAAACCATAATTCCCATGCACCAACATATGTAAAACCATTATCAAAAACATGTATGAACACTAGAGAAATCATGAGAGAACCATACACAACATTATGCATTCAAACCCTCAACCATAGATTTCAAAACCATCATTTATGATTCAAGAACAATGTTTAAAACATATGATTTTTGTGAACTAACAATGAAGGAAAAGTTACATTCCTGAGTTGTGATAATTTACAAAGAGATTTTGATCCTTAAGCCTTTAGATGACCACCTTGATAAAACCCTAGCCCAATTTCCTTGAGAGGTTTTTAGAGAGTTTATGAGAGTGTTTTGATCTTCCAAAGTGAGGAATGAGAGACCAAATAATGTTATAAGATGTGGGATCTTAGGCGCTTGGGGTGGAAAATGTATAAAATACCCTTAGCTTAAAAAATGTAAAAGACCCGTAGGAAGGTACAGTTTGGCATCTCCACTCGTACACACATCATACGAGTGGTACCCTCTACTCGTACGTTGGTCAGAATATTGGACATCATATTCTGTCCAACATATGACTACTCAACCTAAATCGTACCCTACCATATGAATAGTACCCTACAAGTCATACCCTAAGAAGAATGTTAAGGCTAGATATTGAACTACATATGGTTTGGCACTATACTTCTCGTATCATTTGTATATGACTCGTATGGCATACCAAGAATAGAACTTGGCCAATGTGACATTAATCAATGTATGAATAGGGTCCTAGACTCATACCCGCACCATACGAGTGGTATGGTGTAAGTCGTATAATTCACAAAAAGTTCAAGATTTAGGAAATTTTACAAGGGCCAAAGTTTGAGATGTTTACAAATACACCATGCCCCAAGGTCGATTGAATCCCGAACATCTAACAAGATAAGAGATTATCAATTTAAAGATATTATGAAAAGTCTATAACCAAAACCAACCATCCACAACCAAGCAACCAATCAATCATAAAGAAATCCATAGGATGAAATGGAGTCCTCCTAAGTATGAAAGCTCACCACTTCAGTCTGACTCAAATGTTATTCCCGAATCACCTAGTCACTGAACAAAAGGAGTGGAAGTATGACTAATTCCTGCATCGCATGGGGGTACAACTTTTGAAGACTATTAGTGGGGTGAATGCTAGCGTGAAACTCGGGGATAAGGATAACATAATGATATGATCAAATGCAAATACATATATGTAAATATATATATATATATATACATACATATATATAAATATATATATATACATACATATCACATGAGGAGATAGGGAATAAGGATTAACATGATTTTCAAACCTTTAGCCTGGATTGTGTAGCTTAACCGTCATATAATACTACTCAGGAGTTATATAGGCCCAGCTGTCACCCCTTGGTAGTGCCCCAGTATGTGTAGCCACAAAAGCTAAAGAATCATATAAATATATATACATGGGGGACTCAAACCCTCCAACATATACCAAGATCACTTAAGCACCCGATCATATAGAGATTTATCGGGGACTCGAACCTCCCTAATTATGAACTAAAAATAAGGGAGAGTCGAACTTCCCTGGTCACTCTGACCCCCACTTTGACAAACGCGGGTTCCAGTATAGGTCACTCGGACCTCCACTATCACGACTCAGCTGCACAACCCTTATTATAGCCCAAGTAAGACAAGTATCACACATTTTCATTCATTGAACCACTTTCAACATTAAGGCATACAATGTCGGTATCGTCATAATAACTATACTTGGAAGGTAACACGTCATGCCAAAATAATTTCCCTTAACTCCGGGGAGAACAACTCCCTTTGTTCATTAATACACATTGGGGAACACCATCTCCCTTTGTTCATTAAATCATACCATTGTATTTCATATACTTTTTATGTCATGCAATAATTCAAGACCAATTTAATTTCATGAATTCCCACAGTTCTCATAACTAAAACTAATTTCACATCTTAAGGTTGGGGACATAACCACTTCAAAAGTCATAAGTTTTGGGAAAATCATAATTTTCTAGTTCATTCACCATCCCCATGCCCCCACAAGTTAAAAATCATATTTAAAGCACGATAATCATATATAAACCATGAAAAATATTATTCAATTCATAAACATTCAAAACCTCAACCCATGTTTTAAAACCATCACAATAATTTTGTGAACAATACTTTAAATCACATATTTTTACAAAATTAACAATGAGGGAAGAGTAACATACCTTAATAACCAAGAAGTACGAAGAGAAATCACCCTTGAGAGCCCTAATTGATTAACCTTTTGAAAACCCTAAGTGTTCTTGACCTTCAGAATTTGGGAGTGTTCTGATAGGTTATTTGATATGTTTATGATAGATAATAATGCCCTAAGGAAGATATACGATGTGGGTTTTAAGTTGGACAAGAGGTGAAATGTCGAAAATACCCTCAACTTAAAAGCTGAAAAAAAAGCCGTCTGTGGTTACAAGTCAACCCCTTGAATCGTACCCACACCTTATGAATCGTGATCATGAGATGTAACCAAAAAAGTGATTAGGGACCCTATACACTGCCTTACGACTCCACCAACGCACTCATAATGAGATTTTATGACTTGTAAGGTCTAGTCATGAGCATCACAGAACCCAAATGAATTGAACATTGGACATCCTACGATTTGAACTTAGGACTCATAACATATCCTCACGTCTCATAGTGAGTCACTCGTACTTAGAGAAGAACTTTGTCACTAAGTTTCTGATTTGGTTACGATCAGGGTCCTACAACCCGTAACCACATCTCACGACTCGTCACCTAGAGTCGTGACCAAGGCAGTAAGTCCAAAGCTCAAGAATTTTCAAGGGCCATAATTCGAGGTGTTTCAATATTATAATTCAAATAATGAAGAAAAACGTAGTATTTGTAAACATATAAAGTAATAAAAATTAATGTTTTAAATTTATGCACATATGCATATAAACTATTTTTTAAAAAATCATTATTTTGTTCATTCTTTTCTTTTTTTTTCTCAACTCGGTTATTAAAGAAGAGAAAAAGATAGGATTATCTATATTAGTTTATTAGACTTTTAAAATAAAAAATAATAGTTTGAATTCAATTTAAAATATTATGATATTTTACTATGTTAAAATTTAATGACAATGTATAACTTTTTTCATTTTATTTTTCATCTTTCTCTTAGACTGATTTTTAAAATTCAAATTAGAATTTTCATAGTAGTTCAATAATAAAAGTAATTACTCTATCAACCTTAATTTTAATTGATGGCTAAAATTCTCTTTTTTTATTTAAATGGAATTTTGTAATATCAATTATTTAGATACTTAATTAAAAAAATGCAATCTTAAGTAGAAAGACAACTTATGGAGCATTAGTACATCACATTCATATGTATACTATCTTTCGGTAAGATTACAATATAAAATTTGCAGATATTTAGATATTTCAGTTGGTTTATTCTTTTCTTGATTTTACTTACAAATCCACATATCAATTTGTTTATTTGTTAACTGATTATGTGTAGTATAAGAGATAAAAATAACAAATTTAAAAAGATCAAATGAAATAATATTTTACAGTATATGCGAATAAGGGAAAACATTGAATGTTAAATTACAATATAAAACCTGCATTTAATTATATAACTTAGAGTTTAATTAAACATAATGTACATAGGTTATATATTAAAAAAATTCTTATATATTAAAAAAACTCTTAGAATAAACTCATGATTTTACTTTTTTCTTTTAAAATTCATACTCAAAAATTTTTACATGCATTATGGAATTCATTTTAGTTATAAGGACATGTAAATAAATTTTTTGAATTTGATTTTAAAAAAAGAAAATTTTAGAATCAAATCTATGAGATAAATTCATATTCTGATAGATGTGAAAATGTTTATGTCATGACCCAAAAATACAAGGGTCATGATGACACTTGTCGCGCCGAACCTTGACAAGTAAGTCTATCACACAAACTGATACAAAAGAGAATATGATAACAATCACCCAAGTAAGAATTCTAGAATGAAGCCGAACCACGTAATATAGTTAAGAGGAAAGACATAACCATCTATACCATAATCCCAAAACCTAGTATCACAATGTAAGAACATCACTAGTACAACAAGAGATCAAATACACAAGACATCCAAAATAGTAATACTCTATTTCTGACTACGAATAAGGACATAGTTTAAATAAAGAAAGTTAGAAGTCAACTCCGGAAGTAAGAATCCAATCACTACCTCGAATAGCTCTAAAGGTAGTCCGAATTAACCACCGCAAGGCGCACTCAAACTAGGATCTACAACAAAGGGCGTAGTAGGGGTGAGTATGATCAACTTGTACTCAGTAGGTATCATAGAATGACTAAACAAAGTAGAAAATAAAGTATACTAAGGGCACATCACCTGCATTCAGAAAATGTCCAACAATAGTAGTTCACACCGTTTTCACTAACAGTTCTATAATCTTAACATAAATCATAGCAAATACGAGAAAGGAATACACGTAAACTAATATCACACAAGCAAGTACTGGGGAAGGGATTACACATAGACAAGTATACATCAAGAGAGATAATATAACATAAATAAAGGCACAATGTAATGTAAATGCAATAAAGATGATGATGATGATGATGGTAATGATGATGTGATATATGAGTTATCGTGCAACCTCTATATACACCTACAGAGATAAAGTTTTCTAACATAGAGCCCATGGGAGTTTCTTACACCCGTTCACAATCCATATCCATATCTCCTCTTCGACAGATCCTTCGGTAGAGGGTTTTAAAGATGTCACATTTTCAGTCAAAAAACTAGTGTTTTTAGTATTTCTCGTATTTCCACTGTGGTAGAAATATTTTATAAATGTATATGATATGAGGAAGAAATGCTCACAACCAACCAAAATGAGTATTTCCATATCCAACTAATATACCAACCAAGTGAGCCAACAATCCACTCAATATTTCTTACTATCCATGAATTTTAACATAAATTGTATGCCAATAGAATGAAACAAATAAAAATACACCATTAATATAACATTAGGCTTTTTCATCAATCAAGAGACAACTAATTTCATGTACACAAGGGACACACTTTCATATAGGACCTCATATGGTCACACATAGCAAATAGTATACCAAGACCATCAAATAACATCATTATATAGGCCCCACACTGGTACAACAAAATAATAAATCCATTTTCAAGATTAGTTCCCACATCCTTAACATGATTTTGTATTAACATTTACTACCCAGCTAGTCTGAAGAAAGTTAAGTCATCACCTACCTCGAATGTCAAAAACCAATCCTCAAGCCTTTATCCCAACACCTTACTCCTCTCAAATAGACTCGGAATCAAGTAAATCATGAAAATATAGGATATATAAGCTTGAAAAAAAAAAGCTAATGATACTCATATTGCCTATTTTTAAGTTTGGTCAAAATGGACCCTCGAAATTGGTTTTTAAAAAGAAAGGCAAAATCATAATTTTCTCCTTGAGACATGTTTACCCTATTTTTAGAAGGCTACATCTAAAAACCTAAGTGAAAATGAGTTAAAAATAAGGTCCAAATTGAAGAAAAATAATGTTTAAGATTTACCGACATAATCTACAAAAATCCTTTTTAAAATTAAGAATTTAAAGTTGTTTTAAAGATTAAATTAAGAGAAAACTGATAATTATAAGATTAAAAACTTACCCAAGTAAAAACGGGTTGAAAATGGGGTTTGAATAGAAGAAATACAAATTTTAGGCCTTTGGGGCCAAAATCCCCAATTTACCACTTTAATCCGCATTAAAACAAGAATTAGATGATAAAATTAGTGTAAAGTAGTTGAAATAGGTGTTTAGAAGCTTACTCAAGCTTAGAAATGGAAGAAATTACTCAAAAGTGTGAAACCCTAAGATCTAAGTCTTAAAATTGGGGGGGGGGGGGGGGGGAGAAATAGGGGTATATGTAGGGTCCAAGTCTCTGAAGATCCCTCTGGATTCATCCAAATTTCTGTGAATGCAAACAAAATATGCTACCCTATCAAATTCAACGCTCTAGACTCAATGGTGATATCATTTTTTTTGAAAAAAATATCATTTTCACAAAGTTGATCCTCAGAATCCAATTTCACTACTTTCTGAACCGAGAGACGAAATGAGATTTTGAAAGTCATAAAACTATACCAACCATGTTACTAACCTAAAATGAATATTCCAAATGTGATGGCATAGTGCATTTTTTTATCAGATACACAGATCAATAAATATTGATTGAAGTTAACTATAAGGCTATCAAAGCCACCAAAAATAACAATTTAACATAAATCATGCCAAATGCATCAAGAATCGTGTAAATAATTCTTACACCTCAAAAATACCACAAATAAACCATGAAGAGGGTGATCTTGGGCATATTTATATGTCTAATCACCAATATTCACCCATATTTAGACTTGAATAGAGAGCTAAAATATGTTATTCTGATTATAATTAAGCTTTAATTGTGTTTCTTATCTAATGGACATGATTAGTGTATGCAGAGCTATATTGTGATAGAATTGAATGTGATTGAACACATTAACGAGATGTAAAAATAAAAGGATCAATGAAAGCATTGGAACATGGCTTAGGAAGAAATTAAAGAAGGAAAAGGCAAGGAACCAAAGTCTAGAAGTCTCTTCAAGTATGTCACCGCATCGCGGTGAAGGGTTAATCGCCAGTGCTTAAATTTTGCAGCCCACCGCATTGTAGTGAAGGAGGAATTGGGAATCATCAAAATTCAGTACCTCACTACAATTGCACCGCATCGCGGTGAGTATAGCATTGAGAGGCTTATCGTATCATGGTGACAAGCAAAAGTGGGAGGATTATGACCCAGCTATAAAAGAAACAAATTAAGTCAACACAAAACACTTTTGAAAGCTCAGAAGCGGCGGAAAAACAACAAAATCTCTCTTTTAGGGTTCTTAGAATTTCTTTTGAACTTCTTCACTTTAAAATTAATTTTGGGTATTATTAATTACATATTTTTTATGGAGAATTCAGTCATGAGGGGCTAAACACCCTTTTTCTGGAGTTGAGGCCAAGAACATGATTACTCTTTGATATTCTTTATGGTTGTTTCTAGTTGGATTATCATATGGGTTGTTCTTAATTTCTTGACCTTACTATTTTGATGAGTGGCCACTATTAGAATAAATCTATATTTCTATGTGCATCCGGGAGGAGAGTCGTAGAATAGAATGAAGAGATTAAGGAACAAGGTTATCGTCCTTTATCAAATTAGATGATTTGAATTAGCATCTAGGATAGAGATATACCTAGAAACCTTGTTTGGTTCAATTGCAGGAAGATAGCCATAAATATCTAAATGAATTATTACATCCCCTCTCAACGATGTAGTTGCAAGGTTCATTAGGTAAAAGGTTAGAGGTTGGGAGACCAAGATTATGTTATAAACCCTACAAATCAGCAATCCGATAACCAACTAGACTACGATAAGAGTAGAGACTTGTAAGATTGTTAGAAGTGCCTCAACCGTGGAATTCTCATCATTACTGTTTACAACCGTTGCTTGCTTTACTACTGTCACAAATTGCTATTTCTTATATATTTATATTTTTATTTGCAATTTCAAAATCATCTTGATAATTTACAACACTTAATACCTCCTTGTCAAAAACTAAAGTTGGTTAAATTGCTAGTTTCTTAGTCCTCATGGGAACAATATCCGAATGTCTAAGTCACTATATTACTTGTACGATTACGTACACTTGAGTATGCATTTGAACGCAACAAGAGTTTTATGCCCTTGTCAGGAACTAATAAAATTAGTAGTTTATTAAATTTTTGGTTTTTGATAGTAAGTTTTGAGTGTTAACGACTTGATCTTACCAGCTGACCTTTTGTCTGAATACAAGACTAGTGAGAGATAGAAAGTTAGTAGAGCCCTTTGGACCCAGAACTGGTATTTCAATAGAGGCAAAAAGCTCATTATCTAATTCAAAAAGTTTAAATGGCTGAACAAAAAAATGATCGAGTTGATCCAAATGCAGGACATATCCCAGCTCCGATTATTCCAATAGCTCAGGCTCAAGCAGCTACTAGACATGTTTGTGAAGTGGCAATCCCACTCACAAACCATGTGACTAACAGTATTCGTAAGCTCAAGCCAAGTGGTCGATTTGAATTAAATCAGAATATAGTGTAGTTGCTAAATTCGACTGGGCAATTTACTAGATTTTCACATGAAGACCCACAACAGCACATTCAGACCTTTTTGGAAATAAGTGATACTTACATTCCTGCGGGGGTGAATACTGATTATGTCAGACTGAATCTCTTCCCTTTTTTTAATTGGGGAAGCGAAGAGGTGGTTATATACTGAACCACCACTCTCTATTACTTCTTGGAAAGATCTAGCTTAGAAGTTCCTTATTCGATTCCTTCAATCAGGAAAGACTGCATATTTGAGAAGTAAGATTCTGAGTTTCAGATAGAAAGAAGGAGAGAATATCTACAAAGCTTGGGAGAGATTTCAAAGTATGCTCAGAAATTGCCCTCACCATCATCAGTCTAATGATATTCTTGTTCATACTTTCATTGAGGGGTAGGAGCCAAATACTAAGATTCTCTTGGATTCAGCAGTAGGTAGGTAAGCTCTTGAGAAAACTTATAATGAATTGTACATACTGCTGAATCGAATTTTAAAAGGGAATCCTGAATGGCATATTGACTCGAGGATTATTCCTAAGAAAGTTGCAGGTGTGTTAGAGGTAGATTAATTTACTGCTTTATCAGCTCAGCTTATAGCAATGCAAAATCAGATGCTTACTCAGTTTAACAGTATAAATTTAGGGTTCCTCAAGAAGAAACTACAGCTAACACAGTCCAACAGGTAAATTCTTGGTGTGAGGTTTGTGGAAGTAGTGAGCATACAGCAGATTCTTGGGCAGTAAATCCAAATTTTGTTAATTATATGGGGAATGCAAATTGTCAGGCGCAATAGAACTTTGGGAACACATATAATCCAAACTAGAAGAACCATCCTAATTTCTCATAGGGTAGAAATCAGGCATAAAACAATAATCAGTGTAAGGGGATAGTGCCACAGAATCAACAGCAGCAGCAGGTTCAAAGCCATCCAGCCACTACTTAAACGAGAAATATAGAGGAGATAGTGAAGTAGATTTTAGCTAATCAAGCACAAATGGAAATAGATTTAGAAAGTTAATAGGCTGATATGAAGACTCAACAGCTGATTACTAGGAACTTAAAATTTCAACTCAGTTAGATTGCGGGAGCATAAAATACTAGACCTTAGAAAGGTTTATTGAGTGATACAGAGGCAAATCTAAAGTAGGTAAATGCAGTAATAATAAGGAGTGGGTTGAAGTTAAAGAAGGCAGTACCTGAGCAGGTTAGTCCCACAACTACTAATAATGATCTTAAAAAGAATGAGGAGAAATGGGTTAAAGAAAAAGTTGTAGGAGATAAAATTCAAGTGGAGAAGAAGGCTATACCTTTACCCTTACCTCAAAAATAGCAAAAGCACCAAGAAGAGACAAATTACAAGAAGTTTTTAGATCTTTTAAAATAGGTTCATATAAATTTTCCTCTTATTGATATTTTACAAAGCATTCCAAAATATGCAAAATATCTGAAGGACATAGTGGCAAACAGAACTGGTTGACAAAGTATGCTACAATTACAATAACTGAGGAGTGCACATTCAAGATACAAAACAAACTACCCACAAAGCTGAAGTATCCAGGTAGTTTGACTTTGCAGATTACTATTAGGCAGGCCATTAATGCCCGTGGATTATGTGACTTGGGAGCAAGCATCAATCTCATGCCTATATCTTGGTTTTATAAGATAGGTCTTAGGAGTCTCAAACACATGACCATTATTTTGCAGTTGATAGATAGGTCCCTTGCTAGACCGGATGGAATTATTGAAGATGTCTTAATGCAAGTTGGGATCACTGATCTTTCCAGTAGACTTTGTGATTTTTTATTTTGAAGCTGATTTAGTTGTTCTATTTATTTTAGGGCGACCATTCCTAGCAAAAAGAAAGTCACTTATTGATGTAGCTAAAGGAAAAATGACTATGAGAGAGAATGACAAAGTGGAGTTTTTTAATATATACAAGGTGCTAAAACTACCTACTATATATGAGGAGTTGTCTGTTATATTTGTTATAGACCTTGAGTCTGATCTTGGGTTGTTGTTGTCAGATAATCCACTTGAGCGAGCTTTAATGGGTCATGATCTTTATGGTGATGTGGAGGCATTTGGATTGGTTCAAGTTATGAATTTGGTGATTATTGAAACTAGAAAGTTGGCTTTTTAGCTATTGAATAGGCCAATTGGCCCATTGCCCAAAGCTTCAGTTAATAAATCACCCAAATTAGAATTTAAGGTTCTTCCTCCTCACTTGAAATATGTTTACCTTGGTGACAATGATACCTTGCATATTATTTTGTGTGTAGGTTTATCTGATGTACAAGTAAGAAAAGCTATGCCAATTTTGAATAGAAGAAAGAAGGCAATTAGATGGTAGAAGTCTGACATTATCGAGATAAACCCAGCTTTTTGCATGCACTACAAATACATGGAAGAAGTTTAAAAACTAAGGGTGCAACAATAATAAAGATTAAATCCTATGATAAAGGAAGAGGTACAAAAAGAAGTCATTAAGAGGTTTGATAGTGGGATTGTTTACCAAATTTTTGATAGCAAGTGGGTAAGCCTAGTACACTGCATCCCAAAGAAAGGTGGAATGACTGTGGTTACCAATGAAGCTAATGAGCTGATTCCCACTCGTATGGTGACTAGATGGACAATCTGTATTAACTACTGAATATTAAATGAAGCCACAAAAAAGGATCACTATCCTATCATGTTATTAATCAAATGTTGGACAGGTTGGTAGAGCAGGAGTACTATTGCTTTTTGGATGGACATTCATGGTTAATCAGATCTCAATAGCCCAGAAAATCAAGAAAAGACTACTTTAACATACCCATATGGCACATATACATTTAGACGCATGCCTTTTGGCCTTTACAATGCACTTGCAATATTTCAGAGATACAGATGGCAATTATTTGACATGGTTGAAGAATTTGTTGAGGTATTCCTGGATGACTTCTCTGTTTAAGGTAATTCTTTTGATGTATGCTTGTAGAATCTAGATCGAGTCCTAGCTCATTGTGAAGTGAAAAATCTTATGCTAAATTGGAAAAAATGCCACTTTTTGGTCAAGGAAGGAATAGTCCTTGGCCATAAAGTGTCATGTAGTGGACTTGAAGTAGATAGAGCCAAAGTTGAAGTGATTGAAAAGCTGCCGTATCCAGTAATAGTAAAGGGAGTCAGGAGTTTTCTAGGGAATGCAGGATTTTACAGGAGGTTTATCCACAACTTTTCAAAGATTGCAAGTCCTATGTAAACTACTATAAAAAAGGTTAAATTTGATTTTAGGGCTGCTTGTCAAGAAGCTTTTGAAAATTTTAAGAAGCAACTGACTGTAGCACCTATATTGATTTCTCCAGATTGAGCATTTCCATTCGAGCTAGTGTGTGATGCAAGTGATGTGACTATGGGAGTAGTTTTAGGTCAAGAAAAGACAAGGTATTTCTTTCTATTTATTATGCAAGTAAATTCTTGAATGATGCCCAGATGAATTAGATAGTCACAGAAAAAGAGATGTTAGCACTAGTTTATGCATTCAACAAATTTAGATCATACTTGGTAGGCACCAAGGTAATTGTGTACACAGACCATGCTGCCATCAGGTACTTGTTCAACAAAAGAGATGCAAATCCATGGTGATCAGGTGGATTCTATTACTTAAAGAATTTAACCTAGTGGTGCATGATAAAAAAGGAGTAGAGAATCAAGTTGTGGACCATTTGTCCAGACTAGAGAATTATGACCATATTGTTGATGATACAATATGTATTCGAGAAGAGTTTTTGGATGAAAAATTATTTGCTCTAGATGTATGAAAACTTCCATGGTATGCAGACATCGTGAATTTATTAGTGTGTGGGGTGTACCCTCCAGAAGCCACCATTTGAAAAAGAAAAAAGCTGCTACATGATTTGTGTGCATACGTATGGGATAAACCCTTTTTGTTCAAATAGGGTCCTAGTGGGATTGTACATAAATGAGTATCTAGAGAAAATTCTCAATAAGTGTTGTAAAAATGCCATTCATCTCCCTACAGTGGCCATCATGGGGGTGAACGAACAGCTAGAAAGTTGTTACAATCAGTATTCTTTTGGCCAATATTGTTCAGAGATGTGGTGGCTTTCGTGAAGGGTTGTGATCAGTGCTAGTGGTTAGGTACAATTTTAAGGCATCATGAGATGCCCCTAAACAACATTTTTGAAGTTGAGGTATTTGATTTTTGGGGGATAGATTTTATGGGACCATTCCCAATATCCTTTGGCAACTTGTATATCCTTATGGCAGTTGATTACATATCCAAGTAGGTGGAAGCTACAGTTTTTCCCACTAATGATGCAAGAATGGTATTTAAATTTATAAGGAAACATATATTCTCTCGATTTGGCACTCCCAGAGCTATAATCGGTGATGGAGGTACGCAATTTATTAATACTTAGTTTAAAAATCTTTTTCCTAAATATGGTATTAGGCACAAAGTGGCCACTATGTACCATCCATAAATAAGTGGTCAAGTAAAGGTATCTAACCGAGAGATATAGCAGATTCTATAGAAGACTGTAAATGATCAACAAAAGGATTCAACAGAAGAGCTAGATAATGCATTATGGGCTTATAGGACGGCTTATAAGATGCCCATAGGTACCTCTCCATATCATTTGGTTTATGGGAAAGCCTTCCATTTTCCTATAGATCTGGAATATTAAGCTTATTGGGCAATTAAAAAGTTGAATCTTGATATGAAGGTAATAGGTAAGAAGAGATTGTTGAAGCTTGTTGAACTTTATGAGTTTCATGTCTAAGCTTATGAGAATGTCAAACTGTACAAAGGAAAGACTAAGAAATGGCATGACAAGCATATCCTTGATGGAGTTTTTAAATGTGGATGTCTTGTTTTTCTGCTCAATGCGAGGTTGAAATTATTTCTGGGTAAGTTGTGGTCTAAGTGGTCTGGGCCTTTTAAGGTTATGCGTATGACATCTCATAGAGCGGTGGAGCTATGGAACAAGGAAAAAACTGAGAAGTTCTTAGTGAATGGATAATGTGTAAAGCATTATTTGGCTGATCATGGAGATAAGCATAATGTTTCCATCACCTTTGCAGGTGAGTGAGACTGAGTTGATTCATGCCACGACGTAAACTAAGGCGCTACGTGGGAGGCAACCCACAAATGTAATGTAATAGCTAGTTTTTTTCTATTTTCAGTTGTTAGAAAAGAAAAGGTAAGAAAAATACATAAAAAGGAGTCGTTCCACGACCAAAACTAAGGCTCTGAGTGGGAGGCAACCCACTATTTCTTACAATGTTTTATTATTTCTATTTGGTATTTAGGTATGAGAGAATTAAAACCAAGGATAATACCACGTCCAAGGAAGCAATCAGGTTTGTAAAGTGGCATGTGTAAGTTAGGGACAACATAGGTAAAAAAGGGGGTTGAAAAATGCACTGGAAATGTGGATTTAAAGTCCACTGCATCGCGGTGATGTGACAAACCACAATTGTCACTTTCTAGTATGTTATTGCAATTTCACCGCATCGCGGTGATAAGCTAAAATAGAAAATTTTGTGAATTTTAAGGTTATCGTGTCGCAGTGAGGTAACAAAAGACAATTGTCAATTTCCAGTGTGTCACCACGATTTCATCGCATCATAGTGAAGGTCAAATTCGAAAAAAATAAATTTATTTTTTTTGGACTTAACCCAACCCGACCCAAACATTGTTTCCCTTTATAAATACCCTAATCCCTCTAATTCCCTCATTCTTTAAACCTAAGTGCCTCCCACCCACCCTTATAACAAGAATTGCTCTCTTTCTTCACTTTTTATTCTCTCCCACAACACAACTAAGGTAAGTCCTCAAGTTTTACTTTGTTTATCTTTATCTTGATGGGAATGTTGATGTTATTTGCATGAGTGACTTGTATTTATGTACTTTTTGGTTAAGCTATAATGGGATATGCTAAATTTGTGTTATACATGGCATTGAAGTATGTAGTCACTTCTCCAATTATGTGTTCCCCTTCTTCAATAAGGTATGCTTTCAATTGTAAATAGATAATAGGGTGAGTGAATGAATGTTTAAATGGAGAGTGGTATGATACATGTGTTGAGATAAGTGAGTTGACCTATGTGGGTATGCTGATTCCAAAATAAACATGTGTATAGTGTGGTGTGCTTATTTAGGAGCTGCATGTAAGTATGGCCAACATGTTTTAACTTGATGTAACTTGATGTATGCTCTACTTAATGGCATAATTCTTGATATGCTTGGGTTGATTTGAGTAGTAGTTGCAAATTATTGTGTGACCATTCAATTGAATATATGTAATGTTGTTGAGTGAGCATTTGTATGAGTTAATGTTAGGTTTGTTTGATTGAAATTAGGGGAAGTCTAAGTACCTTAGTCCTATATTTATGTACCGTGGCTAGCAACTAAGTGTCGGGTGTAATTCGCACCTAGTCCAACTTAGTAAAGACTAGCGCATTAACGTACTAAAATCTCATTTTTTTTAGTTGCATGTTTTGACTGACAGGCACCATGGATCAGAGACAACTAAAAGGCAAGGGAAAGGTTGGTACTTCTGAACCAGCTAGAAAATGAAGCAGGCAGCCAAAAAGGAAAATTGATAGGTTGCCACGTACTCTACCAGTCTCGCATGGTCAGTCAAGGAGATTTGGATTTAAGGCAGTCATACAAGCAGTAAAAAAGTGGTATACCAAATACCTCAACTCAAAATGCATACCTGAGGGTTTATTGATAGGGTGAGCTTACAACGGGAATATCCTAACATGGTTTGGCGACTGGACCAACTGAGCATGACCTTTGTATTTCATCAGCTTACTGAGTGCAATCTGTACTTTGTACATTTATTTTATGCCAACTGGGACCCGAGGGACCCAGATCATATAGTAAAGGTTCAAGGCAGGGTAGTTCAATTTACAGCTGCAGACATAAATGAATTGCCAGGGATACTTGAGGCTGATGCGAATCCTCTGAGGCAATAGATTGTCACTCCTCCATATGCTCATATCATACATTTACTGTACGGTACTTAATCGGTTTCTAGATGGACTAGACATCAAGGCACGGGTCTTCATTTCTCCTTCCCATATGCACAAATGAACAAGGAGGCAAGTATGTGGGGGGAAATTATGTACCTTTGCCTTATTCAAGGCAAACATATAACAAAGGTTACGCATGAATGGGTATGCTTGATATATTCTATAATGTGCAATGATAATGACATTAATGTAGGCCAGGTGATCTTTTCTGCTATGAAGAAGGTGTGCTACCATGAGGGGCACAGGTACAGCTTTGGAGGTTTGTTGACTCTATTTTTAAGGAGGCACTGTGTAGAGGAGGAGGAGTTAGACTACAAAACTATGGTGGATGCTCTCCCTATTGATGTCACTATAGCTAGGAGTACAGCTGGGGCTCAGGGTCCAATCTTTACTATGTCCGAGCATCAAGATCAAACTGATGAAATCACTGCTAAGATGTATGGATAACAGATGTTGCAGCTGCGGGTTGGGGGAAGATCATCCACTAATAAAGAAATTCATGTTGTGGAGTTGAATTACTCCTTGGGTCATCATGCCAGGACACTACTGAGGATATGGCCAGATTTTATAGAGTCGGTTGATGATGATGTGCCGACAGATCAGGAGTGGCAATGAGGTGACTCAAAATATTGAGTCAGATAATGATGAGCAGCCTGATGAAGGCAATGTATATAATGATGATGATGAGGCAGATGATGATGTTGAGGATGTAAATGATGATGTTGTTGATGCCTGAGTAGGGAGTATTCAGCCACCTCACTATTTGAGCTTATTTGTCAATGGATAGTGCTTCGTTTAAGTGTGGGGTGGTTGTGTCTCTCATCTTTTTCTCTCTATCTTGTTATTTTGGTTTATTTTGGTTGGATAATTTTTGTTTCTGTTTTTGGATGTTTCATTTTTATTTTCTATTAGGATGTTTAACTTATCCATTTCTAGGTATTCAGAACATTATGTTTGTAATAGTTAGTAATGATTTAGTTATGGTTTGTTTTTAGTTTAAAGTGTTTGTTACTGTTGTTGCCCTTAAGGAAATATGGGCGTGTTTGCCCTCAAGGTAATTCAAAATAAATTGTCATAGTTAGTTTCCCTCCCTTATGATAGATGGATGACGACCGTCTTAAGGGAAGTTAGTCTTTAGTAGCTGAGAATTGATGAGAACCCAATCATGACTTTTGAGAAATGCTTTGTGTGGGCCAATTTCTTTTACAGTTACTTTGAACATAATTATTTTAAAATAAAAGAAAAAATAAGTTAATCTTAGATGTTAATTCTCAATACGTTAAATACAGTTTGTTGGCTTAAAGTTGAATTTGACAAAAAACAAGATCGGGAACCGTAAGGATCTGATTTGATTCCTAGCATGCACCGTGAGTGTGAGTGCTTGTTTGTATTCTACATGTATAGGAATGTCTAGAACTTGCCCGGTATGTTACAGAGTGAAATAAAGAGTGTTGGGTGGAGGAAGCGATGTAGGCATTTCTTTGATAGCTGAATTGTTAGACTTTGTTTACCTACCCTTGTGCATATCCCTAGTTAGCCTCGTTGAGCCGATAGTCGGATTTCTTTGGTAGCCTTGTATGTAGCCTGATCCTTTCTTTGATAGACCTTTATTCAATCCAAAGCTCCTAAGTGCTTTAGTATAGATGATTAAATGAGTAAGGAGTATGAAATTGCAGGAGAAAGGTAAAAGTGAAGCGCTAAAAGAATGTCTGTTTAATTGTGGTGGTAGGGAGTTAGAGAAATTTGAAAGAAAATTCAGGTTTTTATATCCTAGTTTTGTTACAATGAACGTATTTTGGCCTTGGTCCATTCGGACATTTTGCACCTCAGCTAAGGCGAATAGCTTTAGTTAAGGGTGGCTATTATAGGGGTGTGTAACAGTAAATGGTTGTGAAGAAGAGATGGAAATTGAATCATAATGTAAAATACTCCCACCATAGTTTATGTGAATTTGCTTAATGAGATTGGAGTAAAATGAATGATGAGTGAAGATGCTAAAATGAAAATTGGGTTGATAGAGTGTGATTTTGATTGTAGATTGAGATGTATTAAAGTGCTTAGGGTGATTAGTCACTATTTTCTAAATAGTTCCTACCCGTCCCTTAGCTTACATTACGACCATGAAAAACCTAGTTGATCCTACATTTCAACATTGACTATTAGTGGAGTAGTACACCAAGGGAAAGCTTATGGTTCATTATCTGTCATGTATGAATTCCTTGTTGAGAGTGAGTGATTTAATTTTGATATTCCCCTCATGTGATATATTGATTGTGAGTGGTGTGCGAAAACTTTTTTGTTGTGAGGGTACATGCGAATGAAAGTCAGGATTACTTATTGTGTTGTTAGATTCAGTGATTTGATTAAGTTTTCCAACAAATTGGCTGTCATTATTGAGATAATGAGGTTTGAAACAAACTATCCATGTGCATAAAATTATTTTTGACATATTTTGAGATGAAAAGTCATTGTTATAAATTGTAAGTGGCCAATGCAAGCAAAACTCTTAGGTTGTGATGTCAAGCTTAATTGAGTGATTGTGTTGTTGATTTAAATTGTTCGGGGATGAATAGGGTTTTAAGTGTGGGGTGGTGATCTTGGGCGTATTTATATGTCCATTCACCTATATTTGGACTTGTTCTGAGAGCTAAAATGTGCTATTCTGGTTATAATTAAGCTTTAATTGTGTTCCCTATCTAATGGACATGATTAGTGTATGCAGGGTTATATTGTGATGGAATTGAATGTAATTGGATACATTAATGAAATATAACGATGAAAGGAGCAACGAAGGCATTGGAACATGGCCTGGGAAGAAATTAAAGAAGGAAAACGCAAGGAACCAAAAGTCCAGAAGTCTCTTCAAGTATTTCACCACGTTGCGGTGAAGGTTAATCACCAGTGCTTGAGTTTTGTAGCCCACCGCATCATGGTGAAGGAGGAATCGGGAATTGTCAAAATCCATTACCTCACCGCGATTGCACCACGTCGCTATGAGGACAGAATCCACAATTGTTAAGAAATGGTGAATCACTATGATTACATCGCATCGCGGTGAGTATAGCATTGAGAGACTTACCATGTTGCAGTAATAAGCAAAAGTAGGAGTATTATGACCCATCTATAAAAGGAACAAATTGAGTCAACACAAAACACTTTGGAAAGCATAGCAGCGGTGGAAAAACAGCAAAATCTCTCTTTTAGAGTTCTTAGAATTTCTTTTGAACTTCTTCACTTTAAGATTAATTTTGGGTATGATTAATTACTTATTTTTTATGGTGAATTTAGACATGAGTGGCTAAACACCCTTGTTCTGGGGTTGAGGCCAAGAACATGATTACTCTTTGATATTCTTTATGGTAGTTTCTTTTTGGCTTATCATATGGGTTGTTCTTAATTTCTTGAGCTTAATATTTTAATGAGTGGCCACCATTAGAATAAATCTATATTTCTATGTGCATCCGGGAGGAGAGTCGTAAATAGAACGAAGAGATTAAGGAGCAAGGTTATCATCCTTTATTAAATTAGATGATTTGAATTAGCATCTAGGATTAGGATATACCTTGAAGTCTTGTTTGGTTCAATTGCAGGAAGATAGCC
The DNA here is from genome assembly GCF_002878395.1 of Capsicum annuum. NCBI lineage: Eukaryota > Viridiplantae > Streptophyta > Magnoliopsida > Solanales > Solanaceae > Capsicum > Capsicum annuum. Next base: position 151,572,757 of record NC_061121.1, on the reverse strand, counting down.
ATAAATATCTAAATAAATTATTGCATCCCCTCTCAACGATGTAGTTGCAAGGTTCATATAGGTAAAGGATTAGAGGTTGGGAGACCATGATCATGTTATAAACTCTGGGAATCAGCAACCTGATAACCAACTAGAGTGTGATAAGAGTAGAGATTTGTAAGATTGCTAGAAGTGCCTCAACCCTGGAATTCTCGTCATTACTGTTTACAACCGTTGCTTGCTATGCTATTGTCATAAATTGCTATTTCTTATTTATTTACATTTTTATTCACAATTTCAAAATTATCTTGATACTTTACAACACTTAATACCTCCTTGTCTAAAACTAAAGTTGGTTAAATTGCTAGTTGCTTAGTCCTCGTGGGAACGATATCCGACTGTCTAAGTCACTATATTACTTGTACGATCACGTATACTTGCGTGTGAATTTGAATGCAATAGAGGGGTAAAATAGTCAAATTACACAAAAATGAATATTTCATAAAAATTACCAAAAAATCAGGTCGTTACATTATCCACCACTAAAAATCTACTTTGTCTTTGACCTAAAAGAAAAAGAAATACCCGAACCAACAAAGAGATGGGGGTAGGAACCACGCATATCAGACTCGACCTCTCAAGTAGCCTCATCTAAAGGTCAGTGCTTCCACTTGACATTAACCACTGGAATAACTCTAGAATGCAATCGTCTAACATCTTTAGCCAGGATGGAGACAAGCTCCTCAACAAAAGACAATCTCTCATCTAACTGAACCTACTCCCAACGAATGACATGAGACTCATCCAGAATGTAATGGCGAAGCATGGAAAAATTAAAAACTAGATGAACAGATGATAAATCATGGGGCAAGACTAACTCATAAGCCACATCACCAACAGTCAGAAGAATCTCAAATGGGCCAATATACCAGGGGCCAAGATTTCCCCTCTTCCCAAACATCATCACACCTTTCATGGGAAAAACTCGAAGGAAAACTCGATCACCAACTCCAAATCTCAATGCACGAAGTCTACGATCTACATAACACTTCTGCCTACTCTGAGTTGCTCAAAGCCTATCTTAAATGATCTGAGCTCTATCCAAGGACTCATGAAGCAAGTTTGTACCTCGAGGTCTAATCTCAGAAACCTCAAACCAACTAGTAGGAGAGCGACATCGTCTACTATACAAAGCGTCAAAAGAAACCATATCAATACTCGAATGATAGATATTATTATACGCAAACTATGCCAAGGCTAAATGTTCCTCCCACTGACCACAAAAATCTATCACAAAGTGTGGAGCATATTCTCCTAAACCTAAATAGTCCACCCTGACTAACCATCAGTCTTAGGATGGAAATCCATACTAAGATCAACCCAAGTACCCAACTCATCTTATAAAGTCTTCCAAAGTGAGATGTGAACACTGGACCTCGATATGAGATGATAGACACTAGCACACCATAAAGACATAAAATCTCACAAATATAGATATGGGACAACCTCTCAGCACTAAAAGAAACCTGAACCAAAATAAAATGAGTAGATTTGGTTGATCAATCAAAGATGACCCATACATTATTAGAACCATGAGAAGTATGAGGCAATCTAGTGAAGAAGTCCATAGTGATGTGTTCTCATTTCCACTTGGGAATAGGTAAACTCTAAAGAAAACCACCCGACATCAAATACTCAGCCTTCACCTATTGGAAACATAGCAATGAGCTACAAAATTCACTATATCTTTCGTCATACCACCCCACCAGTAATGCTACCTTAAATCACAATACATCTTAGTCACGCCCGAATGAACGGAATACCTGGAACAATGAGCCTCCTCCCAAATCAATCTAATCAAATCACCGACTCTCGATGCACAAACTTGACCTTCAATACTCAAAACCCTATTTGAATCAAGTGAGACTTCCTTAGCCTCACCACTTAATACCTTATCTTGAATCAATCTCAATCTTATACTATTAAACTGATGAGCTCAAATCTGCTCCATCAAAGAAGACCTAGACTTCACGAATGCCAAAACACACCCAAGTGTTAAATTATAAATCCTAACCATCTAGTTATCTAAAGACTGAACCTCTAAGGCTAAAGGCCTCTCCTGGGTTGAAAGATGTGCCAAGCTACCCATGCTTGTCAACTTCCCACTCAAGGAATCTACAACTATATTAGACTTGCTCAAATGATAGAGAATAGTCAAGTCATAATCCTTAAGTAAATCAAGCCAATGGTGCTGCCTCATATTAAGATCTCACTTGGGGAAGAGATACTGAAGGCTACGATGATCTAAGAAAATATCACAAGGGACTCCATATAAGTAGTGTCTCTACAACTTTAAAGTAAAAACAATCACACACAACTCCAAATCATGGGTAGGATAATTCTTCTCACAAGGCTTCAACTGATAAAAAGCATATGCAATCACCTACCCTCCTACATCAACACAACACCTAACCCAACACCTAAAGCATTACAAAAGATTGTAAAACCTATGCCCTCCTTTGTTAAAGTCAAAATAGGAGTTGATGTCAACAAATCATTAAGCTTTTGGAATCATCTCATAAGCATCAGACCACTGAAAGGAAATCTTTTTTTGAGTCAACTTGGTCAATAGAGTTACAATAGATGAAAAACCCTCAACAAAGCATCAATAGTAACTTGCTAAACCAATAAAACTCTAAATCTTGATAAGAGAAGTAGATCTAACCCAATCACGAACTACTGCAATCTTGGACAGATTGACCATAATACCATCCTTAGTCACTATATGCCCCACGAAAGAGATAGACTCCAACTAAAACTCACACTTCGGCTAAAGGCTCCTCATGATCGGACTCACTCTTAGTTTAAACCAAAATATCATTTACAAATACAATAATAAAAGAGTTGAGATACAATCAAAATACCTTATTTCTCAACTCCATAAATTTGGCTAGGGCATTGGTCAATCCAAAGGACATGACCAAGAACTCATAATGACCGTATCGAGTCCAAAAATTTATCTTTTGAATATCCGAATCTCTAATCCTCAATTGGTGATACCCGAACCTCAAAACAATCTTTGAAAATATTAAAGCACTATAAAATTGGTCGAACAAATCATTAATATGAGAAAGAGGATAATTATTCTTAACCCTCACCTTGTTTAACTACCGATAATTAATACATATAGGCATAGACCCATCTTTTTTCATCACAAACAAAATAGGTGTACCCCAAGATAATACACTATATCGGATAAATACCTTATCCAACAACTCCTGTAACTGATCCTTCAATTCTTTTAACTTGGCTAAAGCCATTCTATAAGGAGGAATAGAGATAGGCTTCATGCCCAGCTCAACATCAATGGCAAAATCAATATCATGATCCAGAGTCATACTAAGCAAATCCATAGAAAACACATGCATGGACTCACAGACAACACGAACAAAATCTAAAGAAAAATGTGAGGCAACATTAGTACCATGAATATGAGCCAAGTAGGATAAAACATCCCCTCTAAACTAAGCAACGATCCTGAACATAGAATACAAACCTCTTGGGACCCGAATGAAGTTCACCTTTCCAAGATATCATTAGCATACCCGACAGAGCAATAGTCATGGTCTTAGCATAACAATCTAAGACAGTATGGTAAGGCTCTGACCAAACTATACCTAAAATTACATTGAAACCAACCATATTTAAGACAAATAAATCTACCTAAGTCTCACGCCCAACAAAATTCATAACATAAGATCGGTACACTCGATCCACCACTAAAGAATCTCCTATAGGGGTAGATATATGAATAGGCATGGCAAAAGGCTCACTAATAAAATCAAAGCCTGAAGTAAAATATACAGACACATAGAAGAAAGTCAATCTTAGATAAAATAACATAGATACAAACATGAAACAAGAGGGGATGATGCCTGTGATAATGGATTCCTCTACTTCTAGTCTGGCAGGTATAGCATAGCACCATCCACGACCACCAACTGCCTGAGTAGCCTTGTGACCACCACCGCAGGCACCATTACCTCTACCTTATGCACCTCTTGTAGAACCTCTACCTATCATAGCTAAAATAGGAGTAGCTTTGAGCACATGATGGGGATAGTCCTTGGCCAAATGGCCAATCTCATCACACACCTAGTAAACTCTACAACTCGACTAAATAGGAGAAGGTATGGCTGGACCAAAATGGCCACCTTAAAATACTAAACCAGAAGACCTACTACATAAAATATATAAGGCTACCTACACTGGTCCACCATGATATCTATGAAAATATTTAGAATCCCTACCTCGAGAAGTGTAACCTCTGAACTCTCCCATACGGGGTATCTTCTTAGCGCCTCTTTGAGATTCTTGAAGATTATCCTCAATCATATTAGCATAGTCCACTATACTCTAAAATTATGCTATAAATACTACTATCTGAGACATAGCTAACTAAAGAGAAATATCCAACCCTTTCAAAAACTTCTAAATCTTTTCAGATTCGATGGCAATGCTAGCATAAGAATACCTAGATAAGGCATAAAAACATGCCTTATACTCTACAATAGTGATGGAGCCCTACTCCCAGTGATCAAGTTCATCTCTCATCCAAACCCTTAGACTGTAAGGCACAAACCTCTCCAAAAAGGCCTTAGAAAATTGATTCCAAGATATCTCAAGAGAATTAAAAAGTCTGCAACCAAAAAATGACCTCCACCAATCTCTAACAGCGTCGCTCAACTAATAAGTAGTATACCCAATACCATGCGACTCAAGTGAACCCAGGTTATGCAACTTCTCATGATAGTCAATCAATAACTCATAGGCATCCTCGCCTACGATACCAGTGAACCTAGAAAGAACCAAATGAGTTAATCTTTCAAACCTCTTCTAATCCTAAAAAAAAAATAACTAAACTCATAATATGAAGAGGCATGGTAAATTTGGTAGGCTGAGCTCCCACCAGAGGAGGTAACATAGACGAAGGTGAACACTTGATTTCAAAATACCATACTTAAATGTAGGCATTGAAGGAGGAATAACACTTAGAGTTTATGGAGTATCAAAAGCAAAAGTACGTACCACTGGAAGATCCACACTCAGGGCTGGAGGAACACCATAAGCAGATTCTGGCATATGAGGAGGTGCAATACTCATAGCTAAAAGAACATCAGATGCACTTGAAAAAGCACCCTACAAATGGGACAACAAGCAAATCAACTACCTCTCTAAGACTAGGGTTGAAGAACTCGATGGGACTGAAGTAGGATCCATATCTCTAACAAGCTCAACACGAGAATCAGGAGAGAGTCCCCTAGTACTACTTCTAAAATGAGTAGATCCATATGCCCATCTACTATATCTAGCTCATCTATGACTCATAACTCACCCTCTAGACTAGGCTTTCCTCGGATGAAGGCTCCACATCTCTAATCTCACGAAAACTAGTCATCACTATCTGTATCAAAAAGAGTGAAATATGACTTAGAACACAAAGTATAAAGGAAATCCACATGATAAGGAACAAAATAAAGGAAATTTACTAAAGATATCTTATTGCCTCTCAAAGATAGATATGGACATTTACGTACCAATATGCAAGACTCTATTAGACATCCCATTCTTACATTATTAAGACTAATAAACCTGGTTGCTCTAATACTAATTTGTCATAATGTAAAAATTTAAGGTTCATGATGGAAATTGTCGCAGCGAACCTTAACAAGTAAGCATATCACACAAACTGATACAAAAGGGAAAATAATAGCAATAACCTAAGGCTTTTAGAATAAAGTTGAACCACATAATATAGTAAAGTGGAAAGACCTAACGAATAATACCATAATCCCAAAACCTGGTGTCATAGTGTAAGAACATCACTAGTACAACTAGATATCAAATACATAAGACATCCAAAACATGAATACTCTATCTATAAATACGAATAAAGACATTATCATGATCAAATTTCTCAGGTCACTGATGGGACATACTATAACGTGCTAGTAGGCAAGCTAAACCCATAGTCCGGAACTACTAGTAATGGACTACCAAAAGAATAAAGGAAAGAATGTGGAATAGATGAAATAAAAGACTAGCATACATAAGATGACCTCAAAACCTAGTGAGATCAGTACCAAAAGCTTCTAACACAATAAGGATACAAATGAGGTACTAGATAAATATACAGATACAACTATCTCTAAATACAACCTAAAGACTAGTCTAGTACATAAGAGGGAGGGAAGTAATACTCCGAATGTTAGGAGCTCACCCTATGTCTTTGAACCATAACTTCTCTGCACGATGGAGACAATAATAGTGATAACCCATACTATGATTTGCAGGCTACAAAAGTGTAGAATGAGTACCAAACATGTGGTACTCAGTATGCAACTACCAATTGAGCTCCAAGGGTAATGCAGATACATTTAGCATACAAACAGAATAGAAAACTATACCTAAATATCCAACAACCACATTAGAAATCCAGTGAGTTGGTAAGGGTAAACTATCCTATTTATGAAATACCCTAAATTTTATCCCTTGAAAATTTCTTAAGCTTTGAGCTCACTGCCCTACTTACGACTGGACCCTATGAGTCGTAAGGTGTCCTGATAAGTCATTGGGATAAGTCGTAACCATATTAGTAAGTTATTAGCTTGATTCTTCTCTGAGTATGAGTGGCTCACTAAGAGCCGTAAAGATATGTTACAAGTCGTAAGGTGTAATCATAGGGTGTTCAGTGTAAGCCTTAATTTAGGTTCTATGTTGACTACGACTAGACCGTATGAGTTCTAGGGTCTCATTATAGGTTGGTTGGTTGAATCATAAGGATAACAGTATAGGGTTCCTCGGTGGAACTTCCCTGGTTATGACTCATGGTGATGAGTCATAAGGAGTGGCTACGAGTCAAGGGTTGACTCATAACTAAAGATGACCTTTTTCAGCTTTTAAGTTGGGGCAATTTAGACATTTCATACTTAAAACCCTTTTAACCCCATGTCCATAAAATACTTTTAGGGTATTCATTCCACACTTTAATGGATTAAACACTTTTTTTACTCTCTCTAAATCCTCTCAAGCAAGTCAGGCTAAGGTTTTACTAATTTGGTCATCTAAGGGCTCAAGGGTCGATTTCTCTTTGTGAAACCTTATAATTTAGGAGTATGACTCTACCCTTAAACTTAATATCTCTACTTCATAAAAGTACATGGTTATTTATGTGATTTAAAGCATTGGTTTTTAATATGGTTAAGGGTTTTGACATGAATGGTCAATTAAATATTTTCCCATGGTTTTATGACATATGACTTATGTTTTAATTATGGTTTTGAACTTGTGGGTCATAGGGTATAGTGGATAAAACTAGGGAATTGTGAATTTCCAATACTTATGATTTTTAAAGTGATTATGACCCCAACCCCATGATATGAAATTAGTTTTTAATTATGAGAAATATGGGAATTTGTGAAATTGAATTAGTCTTTAACTACTGCAAGAGATATTTGAAACACAATGGTCTGGTTTATTGAACAAAGGGATTTGTTCTCCCTAAGTTAATGAAAATTATTTTGGCATGATGTTATTACCTTGCAAGTGCAGTTTGTATGATGATACCAACAATGTATGCCTTAATATGAAACATTTTTCAATGAATAAGACTATGTGGTAAATGTTTTAATTGGTCTTTAAAAGAGGCTTGTATAGCTAAGTCATGAAAGTGGAGGTTTAAGTGATCGATACTGGGAACCACATTAGCTGGTGCGGGGTCATTATGGCTTGAGGGTTCGAGTCCCCTTGCTTAGACCATGTGGTTTGAGTCCACCTTATTGTTATTATTATTATTATGATTGGAGCATTAAATTCCCCAATCTCACACTTATAATTAGGTGCTCAAGTTACCTTAGTATATGATTGGAGGGTTTGAGTCCCCCATGTATATATATGAGATTATTCTCTGGTTCATGCAGCTACACGCATTTGGGCCCGACCAGTGGGGTGAGAACTGAGGACCATATAGCCTGTGGGTACTCTTAAATGATAGTTGAGCTACACAATCCAGACTAAGGTTTTAAAATACATGTTAAGCTTTTTTCCCTACCCTGACATGTGATATACATATATATACATATATGCATTTGATAATGTGTATGGATTTTTTATGATTTAAATAGCTATCATGGCATTATGTTATCCTCTATCCCTGAGTTATATACTAACGCTCCAACTGCTAACCGTCCATGTACGTTGTATCCCCACATGATATAGGACTTAGCCATACTTTTACTTCTCCTACTCAATGATCACGATTTGATTGAGAGTCAACTTAAAGTGTTGAGACTCCATGCTTTAGAAGGCTTCATTTTAGGATTATATTTTCTTTTGACTTATAGATTATTGGATACTATTTTAGTTATAGTCGGGGGCATGTCCTGACACTTTATTGATGTTTTATTTGGTAGAGACTTTGTTGGACTACTGTGGACTTGGGATGGTTTGGTTATTGGTTGGTTATACTCTTATCATAATACCTTTGATTTTTAGATTCCTTATCTTGTTATATGTTTGCAATTCATTCGACATAGGGTAAGGTGGTTGATGGTCTGGGTATTAGGGGTGGTCTCCGATCCTTCTTGGAACCAATATACCCGACATAACCAAGTATTGGTTTGGGTCATGTCAAATTCATATCAAAGCCTAGGTTCATGGTCAATTGGGTGTCCATAAATCCGTGTCAATTAGAGTATCTTTTATGGATGTGTAGCATACCGCACTTATAAGAGAGATGCTATGAGGAATTTAGGAATGTTTCCTTTTTTGTTGTTCTATTTTGAGCTTTAAAGTCTAAGATCTTGAATCTCTTTAATTTTTATTTGTTCTTCTTTAAGATCATGCCTTCTAAAAGATCTGATGGCCATGGAAACCTTCCTTTCCCATTTGAGGATAGTGGAAATAGAGCACATCCTACTCCAGGAGTTCAGACTCAGTTTAGGGTCGTTGCTTCTGATTTCCCTAATGGAGATCCACTGGTTCCTCCTATCCCTCCTCAGAAACCTTAGGATGATGTGTCTAATGTTAAGTTCTACCAGTCGATCTATTTACTTACTCAGTTAGTTACCTCTCCAACTGAGTATATAGATTCTGTTGCTCCATCATCTGAGGCCATTAGAGTTGGAAAATTTATGAGATTGAGTCCTCCTATATTTATTGGTATAAAGGTTGAGAAGAATCCTCAAGGTCTTATAGAATATATAGAAAAAATTTTCCATGTGATACATGTTACTGAGGTAGAAGGTGTGGAGTTTGCAACTTATCAATTGAAGGATGTAGCGCATCAGTGGTATGAAGAGTGGGAGTATCTTAGGGGTGTTAATACTGAGTTTGCCTTATAGAAGGACTATTTTAGAGCTTTTCTCAATTGCTTCTTTCTTCAGGAGTTGAGGGAGGTGAAGGTTGAAGAGTTCATAAATTTGAGGCAAGGCAGGACAACAGTCAAGGAGTATGACTTAAATTTTCATCAGTTATCTCGGTATGCTCTAGAGTTTGTGTCTAGCATGAGGGCTAGAATGAGGAAGTTTGCTTTCGAGTTTTCTTAAGATTTGATTCTAAAGAGTAAGGATGCCTTGTTAAATAAGGATATAGATATTTCTCGGTGTATGATTTATATGCAGTAGGTTGAGGAATAGAAGATAAAGTAGGCTAAAATGGCAGAGTCAGAAGTTTTGATTTTTTATCAAGGTGGGGGTCAGCAGCAGAGTGGTAGAGATAGTAGAAAGTGGTATAAGAAGAAGTGGGGAGTTTTGGTTCCTACTCTATGGCTAGTGCTCCTTATCTGAAGCCATCAGGTGATATTCATTCTCAGCATGATAGTGAGTTTAGAGCTCCAAAATCTCAGTCTCAAGCCAGTGGGGCTCAGTCAACTCCATCATATCCTTCTTGTAGATTTTGTGGGTAGGTGTATTGTGGTTTTTGTGAAAAGTTAAGGAATGGGTGTTGTAAATATGGTTAGATTGGTCATTTGTAGAGAGATATTCCTTCTAAAGTTCCTTCTGGGGTAAATAAAATTCCTATCACCACTTCATCATCTCATGCACCAAAGGGTGCTACTTCTGCTTATGGTATCGGCACTGGAATCTCTTGTATGCCCTTGCTACCCGCCAAGAATCTAAGGCATCTCTTGATGTTGTCACTGGTATTTTATGACTCTTTTCTTATGATTTGTATTGCTTGCTTGTGATAACGCTCAACTTACACATCAATTTAGTGCAAGGTGGTCATCGTCAATATATTTACCCTACTTTGGAGTCGGGGTCGAATCCACAGGGAACAATGTGAGTGGCGATTAAACTAATTGGAAACTAAAGCTACAAGTTAAATTCAAACAACTAACACGAAAAGACAAAATGGGGGTTTTTAATAGTTGAACAAGTGATTGTTGGTATCAAGAGTTTATGGAATAATCGGAATTATGTTCACTAGGGTTTACGGTACATGACAGATGCTACAAATAACTCAAGGTTCTCATGGTGGTTAGGATAACAAGCTATCTTTATCGATGGTATGCTCAAATGTCTCTCGACCTATTCAAGTGACTAATTTCCTAATCCTCTCGGACTTAAGGAATCCCAACTGACTGCCCAGATTTTTACCTTAGGTTAACCAACCTTGTTACAGCGTTGATTATTAAATGAAGCCTTTCCGAGTATCTGTTGATAATTCACTTCCTACTGTTTATGATTTCTTTCTCAAGCAAACCAAAGTGGGTACACCTATTGTTTGCAACCAACAGACATAAATTATAATCTCAGAATTATCAAGAAATCCTAACACTTATTAAACCTTAATTATTTAATACCTTATCATGACTTAACCCTAGATTCCATAATCCAGGTTAAAAGAGTTTAGCTACTCATGATGCATGAAACAAGCATACAATTTGAATTCATAACTGGAAGGATTAACTTACAATGATGAATAAAATTAAAAGTGAACTTGTATTTGAATCACATGACAAAATACTCAAATATTATTCTTGAGATAGGGAGGAAAGAATATCATTTGTTCTCCTCAATAATAGATGATTTATGCTCAAAACCCTAAAAGTGCTATAAATACTTAATTCTAAATAAGGAAACAAAAAGTAAGGTTTCAGTTTTCTCTTTGAAATAGACGACGGCGATTTTGACGGGGGGTCAGACATCTGACGGCGTGTGCAAGATATCATCAAAAATTCTAGTGAATTGTTATCTTCTGATTCTTTTGACGGCAAATCTAATGGCGTGTCAAATATGTGACAGCGTGTGAAAAATATCATGACATCTTCACTAGAAATCAACATGATCTACTTCAGGTTGATGATAATTTTGACACCTCATCACAGTTTAATGGCGCTTCTGAAATGTCATCACATTTCATGTCAACTCCTCAGGTTCTGTCTAAGCTTGACGGAAACTTTGACAGCCTGTCCCATGTCTGATGACGCTTTAGAAATGGTGTCAACTACACTTTAGCTTATTCACACCAGATTTCAGCTGATTTATTCTTCTTTTCTTTGGCTTCCTCCCCGATCACTTGTATCTGTATTAAAATAATAAAAACAATCAAAAATAACAAAAGTTACTTAAGACTTCATAATTGTTTAGAGTTAAAAGCCTCAAATGTGTTAGCATCTGCTCACACATCAACTTGATCCAGGGACTACTTTTTTTATGTGACCCCATTTATGGTTGTACATTTTGGTTTCGGTCCCAAGTGTATCCCTGATCCTTTTTCTATTTCTACCTGGTGGGTGGCTCTGTGGTTGCTAAAAAAGTCTATAGGAGTTGTATGGTATCTGTTAGTGGCAGAGAAACTCTGGTAGATTTGATAGAGTTCGACATGGTTAATTTTGATGTCATATTAAGGATGAACTGGTTGAACTTAAGTAATGCCTCCTTAGATTGTCAAACCCATAAGGTTATGTTTAAATTCCCTAATAAGTTGGTCATTGAGTGGGAATGGGGTTCTCTAGTGCCTAAGGAAAGGTTTATATCATATTTTAGAGCCCAGAAGTTGATTTCTGAGGGGTGTCTTTGTCATTTGATCTGGGTTAAATATTCTATCTCGGAGGGTCCTTCCTTACAATCCATTTTTATGGTTAATGAGTTCCCTAAAGATTTTCCTGATGATCTTCCTAGTGTCACTCTCGATAGGGAGATTGATTTTGGGATTGACCTTATTCCAAACACTCATCCTATCTCTATCCCTCCTTATAGAATGGCTTCAGCCAAATTGAAGGAGCTTAAGGGAAAGTTAAAAGACCTTCTTGACAAGGGTTTTACCCATCGTAGTGTGTCTCCATGGCGTGATCCTATTTTATTTATTTATAATAAGGATGTTCCCTTTGAATGTGTATTGATTACCGATAATTAAATAAGGTTTCCGTAAATAATAAAGATCCACTTCTAAGGATTGATAATCTTTTTGATCAGCTTTAAGGTGCTAAGTTCTTTCCTAAGATAGATCTTCATTTTGGGTATCATCAGCTAAAGATTAGGGAGGCGGATATCCCTAACACTTCCTTTTGAACCCGGTATGGTCACTTTGAGTTCTTAGTCATGTCTTTTGGGTTGACTAATGCCTAGGCGGCATTCATGGACTTGATTAATAGGTTCTTCTATCAGTTTCTAGATTTCTTCATCATCGTGTTTATAGATGACATTATGGTGTATTCCAAGAGTGAGGTGAATTATGTCGATCACCTCCGTATTATGTTGTAGACCTTGAAAGATCAGCATTTGTTTGCTAAATTTTTCAAGTGCGAGCCCTGGTTGAAAGTTGTTACTTTTCTGAGTTATATCATTTCCAATGAATGGATCATGGTAGATCCATAGAAATTTGCAGTGGTTACAAAGTGGCTAAGTCTACGACTCCAATCGATATTCAGAGCTTCTTGGGTTTAGCCAGTTACTATAAGAGATTTGTGGAGAGTTTCTCGACTATAGCTACCCCGCTGACTAAGTTGACCTAGACAAAGGTTATTTTCTTGTCGTTTGATGCTTGTGAGGGTAGTTTTGAGAAGCTAAAAGATAAGTTGACTTCAGCTCCAGTTTTGATTTTACCCGAGGGTAATGATGGATTTATGATTTATTGCGATGTGTCCCGTGTGGGACTTGGTTGTGTATTGATGTGGCATGGTATGGTGGTGGCCTATACTTCTAGGTAGTTGAAAGTGCATGAGAAGAAATATTCGACTCGTGACTTGGAGTTATTGCAGTGGCATTCGCATTGAAGATCTGGTATCACTATTTGTACGGGATACATGTGGATATCTTTTCTGATCATAAGATCCTATAATAAGTGTTCACCCAGAAGAAGCTGAATCTCAAGAAAAGGATGTGGCTTGAGTTGCTAAAATACTATGACATGAGTCTCTACTACCACCCAGGTAAAGCTAATATAGTTGTTGATGCTCTTAGAAGGTTATCCATGAGGAGTCTAGCTCATGTGGCTGAGGAGAAGTAAGAATTGGTGAAGTATATTCACTATTTGACTATCCATGGTGTTCGGCTCTTGGACTCCAAAGATGGTAGTGTATTTATACATAAGGTGGTGCAGTCATCTCTTGGTGCTGAAGTGAAAGAGAAGCAAGTATTGGATCCTATCCTGATACAAATCAAGATTGACGTGGGAAGGCAGAAAGTAATGGCCTTCGAGATTGGTGGTCATAGTATCATGAGATACCAAGAGAGGTTGTGTGTAGTATCTTGAGATACCAAAGGAGGTTGTGTGTTCTCGATGTTACTGGGTTGCGACAGAGGATTTTGGCCAAAACTTATAAGTCACATTATGTTATTCATCCTGGTTTGATGAAGTTGTGTCATGATCTTAAGAAGATCTATTGATGGAATAATACAAAGTAAGATGTGTCCAATTTTATGGCTAAATACATGGTGTGTCAACAAGTGAAGATAGAGCACTTGCAACCCGAAGGGTTGTATCAAGAAATTGAGTTGCCTGTATGGAAGTGGGAAGTGATCAACATTGATTTTGTCACCGGTCTTTCTTGGTCTTGGGATCAGTTTGATTTGATTTGCATCATTGTGGACAGGATGACTAAGTCTGATCACTTTTTGCCAGTAAGGACGAATTTCTCTTCTAAGGACTATGCCAAGTTGTTTACTGAGGAAATTGTGAAGTTGCATGGGGAAACTATTTCTATCATGATACTCAGTTCTCATCACACTTTTGTCATTCATTTTAGGGTGTTTTGGGTACTATAGTGAGCCTTAGTACTGCTTTATAGCCGCAATCTAATGGGCAAGCAAAAAGGACTATTCAGATATTGAAAGATATGCTTTGGGCTTGGGTGATTGACTAGGTAGTAGTTGGGTTAATCATTTTCCTCTCATAGAGTTTGCATATAATAATAGCTACCACTCTAGTATTAGGATGTCTACATTTGATACATTATATGGTAGGAGGTGTAGATTTCCTAGTAGGTGGTTTAAAATTGGTGAGACTAAGATGTTTGGCCTGGATTTGGTTCACCGAGCGATGGAGAAGGTGAAGATTATTCTGGATGGACTTAAAGCTTCCCAAAGTCGCCAAAAGTCCTATGCA
>NC_061121.1:151494696-151555168 GCF_002878395.1 Capsicum annuum | reverse complement strand
TTCTGGATGGACTTAAAGCTTCCCAAAGTCGCCAAAAGTCCTATGCATATGTGAGGCAAAAGGAGTTGGAGTTTAGTGTTGGCGAATGGGTTTTCCTGAAGGTATCTCCCATGAAGGGAGTAATGCGGTTTGGTAAGAAAGAGAAACTCAGTCCCCAATATGTCGTCCAATACTTAGTCTTGAAGAGGGTTGGTAGTGTTGCGTATGAGTTAGAGTTCCCTCCAAGTTTTAGTCACATTCACCCAGTGTTCCATGAGTCAATGTTGAGGAAGTGTGTGGATGATCCTTCATTAATTTTGCCTATCAAGGATATTGGTATTTCAGATTCCTTGTCTTATGAGGAAGTCCCTATTGAAAGCTTGGATCGACAAGTCCATCGGTTGGGAACTAAGAATGAGGATTCGGTAAAGGTTCTTTGGTGAAACCAAAAGGTTGAGGAAGATACTTGGGAAGCCGAAGAGGACATGAAGTCTATGTATCCATTCTTATTCCCTATTCTAGAAAATCGAACCTAAAGTATGTTTTATTCTTAACATCTTTGTTTTTTGACTTTGTTAAAGGAAAGAGTTATTTCCTTGGCATCTTTGTTTTCTAACTTTCTTAAAGGTAAGAGTAGAGGTATATGGAGTCCAATCGTGCTGGCAATTGCCTTGACCGATCATTGGAGCACGAATATCCAAGTGGGGGAGAATTGAAACACCCCAAAGTTTGGCCCTTGAAAATTCCTTGAGCTTGAGCTCACTGCCCTAGTTACAACTGGACCCTATGAGACATAAGGTATCCTAATGAGTCATTGGGACAATTTGTAACCAAATTAATAAGTTTGTGGCTTGATTCTTCTCTGAGTAAGAGTGGATCACTAAGAGTTGTAAGGAACGTTAAGAGTCGTAAAGTGTAATAGTAGGGTGTCTAGTGTAAGTCTTAATTTAGGTTCTATGGTGACTATGACTGGACCCTATAAGTCATAGGGTCTCATTTTGTGTAGATTGCTTGAGTCGTAAGGATAAAAATATGGGGTTACTTAGTGGTACTGCCTTGGTTATGACTCGTGGTGACGAGTCGTAAGGAGTGGCTACGAGTCAAAGGTTGACTTGTAACCAAAGGCGACCTTTTTAAGCTTTTAAGTTTAGGGCACTTTAGACATTTCCCACTTAAAACCCTTTTGACCCCACGTCTATAAAATACTTTTAGGATATTCATTCCACACTTTAATGGATTAAACACTCTCCTTACTCTCTTTAAATCATGTCAAGTAAGTCAAGCTAGGGTTTCACTAATTTGGTCGTTTAAGGGCTCAAGGGTCAATTTCTCTTTGTGAAACTATGTAATTCAGGCATGTGACTCTACAGTTAAACTTAATATCTCTATTTCATAAAAGTACATGGTTATTTATATGATTTAAAGCATTAGTTTTTGACATGGTTAAGGTTTTTGACATGAATAGCCAATTAAATATTTTCCCATGGTTTTATGATGCACTACTTATGTTTTAATTATGGTTTTGAACTTGTGGGTGCTTAGGTATGGTGGATTAAACAAAGGAATTGTGAATTTCCCAATCTTGTGACTTTTGAACTGGTTATAACCCCAACACCATGATGTTGAATTGGTTTTTAATTATGAGAAATGTGGGAACTTATGAAATTAAAATAGTTTTGAACTATTGCATGATATAAAGAGGTATTTGAAACACAATGGTCTGATTTAATGAACACAGAGAGTTATTTTCCCCAGGCTAATGGAAATTGTTTTGGCATGATATTATTACCTTGCAAGTGTAGTTGGTATTATGATACCAATAATGTATGCCTTAATGTGAAACATGGTTCACTGAATGGGAATGTGTGGTAAATGTTTTAATTGGGCTTTAAAAGAGGGTTGTATATCTGAGTCATGAAAGTGGAGGTCCAAGTGTCCGATATTGGGACCCGCGCTAGTCAATGCAGGGGTCGTTATGGCTTGAGGGTTCGAGTCCCCTTGCTTAGACCAGTTGGTTCGAGTCCACCTTATTGTTATTATTATAATTATTAGAGGGTTTGAGTCCTCCATCTCACACTTATGATTTGGTGCTTAAGTCAACTTAGTATATGATTGGAAAGTTTGGTCCCCCGTGCATGTATATGAGATTAATATTCGGTTCATGCGGCTACACGCATTGGGGCCCGACCAGTGGAGTAAGAACTGTAGCCCATATAGCCCATGGGTACTATTAATATGACGGTTGAGCTACATAATACAGACTAATGTTTTAAAATGCATGTTAAGCCTTGCTCCCTACCCCGGCATATGATATACATATATATATATATATATGTATATGCATTCGATAATGTGCATGGAATTTTGTATGATTTGAAATATTATCATGGCATTATGTTATCCCTATTCCCTGAGTTACATGCTAGTGCTCAAACCACTAACCGTCTACTACGTTGTATTCCCACGCGATGTAGGACTTGTCCATACTTCTACTTCTCCTGATCAATGATCGCGGATTGATCGAGAGTCGACTTGAAGTGGTTTGATTACATGCTTAGGAAGGATCTATTTTGAGATTGTATTTTTTTGAGTTATAGATTATTGGATAATGTTTTTGGCTATAGTCGTGGGCACATCCCGACACTTTATTGATATTTTGTTTTGTAGAGGCTTTTTTGAACTACTGTGGACTTGGGATGGTTTCGTTGTTGGTTGGTTATACTCTTATCATAATATCTTTGATTTCTAGTTTTCTTATCTTGTTATATGTTCGAAATTTATCCGACATGGGGTAAGGTGGTTGATGGTTTGAGTATTAGGGTGGTCTCCCGTCCTTATTGGACCCGAGATACCTGACACGACCAGGCCCTGGTTTGGGTCGTGTCAATTTATGTCCAAGAAAGTAACATAATAAGGCTAAGGAAGTATTAGGGAAGAACTATCCTATTCCATCCAAACTCATGAATCTTAACACTATACCGTATATCACTGCCCAATACACAAATAAAGGGTGAAAGAAGGATATATAATAGTAGACAAGGCCAAGGAATGAATATACAATCTGAAAAAATGAAAGGAAGGAAAGGATATATGGTAATGTCATAGCTACATATAAATAGATATACATATATGTATAAATAAGGTCAATCCAAGGTACAACTTAAGTCGTTAGACTAGCATCTTAAGACCTTATAATTATAGCAGGAATTAGTGCTAATATACTCATGATTTCTAATCCATACGTCTAATCATGAGTTAATCATGTATAATAATAAAATAGTACGATAGATAAGCCAGAATCATAACTCAAATCTCAATATCGAATCATTAACCAATCTGTCACAAACTAGCCAAAACAAGGATCATAACAATAATAATAACAATAGTAATGACAACACGAGTAACTGGATAGTCCAACAAACAATACCTATCTGAGCCTTTAACGAAGCCCTACTTCCCCAGACTCAAAAGGTTCAATCAATATACAACACACCATAAGTCATACTCATCACTCATACCTATGCTACCCCCCATAAGGCTGATATGTATAGGCGCATACTAGTGATAGGCAATGTGCATGCAAGGATGATTGTGCATGCAAGGATGAATACAACAGAATTTACAATACCATAACCAATCCAATTATCATACTATATATTCTAACTCGAACCGGTAAGTATAATCAATATCATAATCATCCTCCGGAATTGAACTGGGTGCATCTAGTCAACTTCATAATAATCCTCCAGCCTTGTCGGGTATATAAGCCTATCACCACAATCATCCTCTGGCCTTGCTGGGTATATAAGCATATCATCATAATCATTCTCTGGCCTTGTCGGGTGTATAAGCATATCATTAGAATCATTAACAGACACACACACGCACACATATATATAACATCAATACTATAATCTATTATCGGGTTTTACCTAAAACTTATATCATCAATACATTATCCTCCTTCGTCCCATATCAGAAAGATGTATATATAGATATATAATATGTGCACAGACTTAAGTCATGGCTAAAAAGAGTGTAAATCCATAAATCCATTGTCCGAGGTAAGCTTCGGGACTAAATCATTATAAAAGTGTAAAAAGGGTCGAAATCTCTCACGACCGGAGTAACTAGTAGTATAAAATTATAGACCAAAATCTGTCTCGATCAAATCTTTCAAACATTTTTATCAGTCTCTTTTCAAATTCATTAAGATTGGCAATTATTGTTTGAAGAAATCCTTTTAAGGTGAAGGGTGTGCTTTAACCCTGATTTAGAAAACTGTAAAAAGATCATATTTTAGCTAGAATGACATTATTTACCAACTTATTAATCATGAATATACCAAATCTATGCATGTCATCACCAGTATTCAAACAATGAAACCATAAGCATCAATATAATCATAAACTACATCCACATTATTTACAAAGATAAACACTTTTCGGATGGTCAACTGATATCATAACACGACCTTGGGCCCAATAATGTGTCCATAATAATTACAATGTCATAGACACGGCCTATAGCCCACATACATATTCGAAACCCATATCAATAATCAATCTAAAAGTCATCTCATATCTATAAGTTGTAGCGTATTTGTGACGCATAACATCTCTATAAGACAAAAATCATACCAAAAATCATCTCACCTCAAGGAGGCATCTCATGCCTGAGAGGCATAATATCAATACGCATCTCATATCTAAGAGGCATAAGATATCAATAAGCATCTCATATCTAGGAGGCTTAAGATATAAATAAGCATCTCACATCTAGGAGTCATCTCATGTTTATAGGCCATTTACGATAACTATGCCTAAGCCTATATTATTAAGCATGTCGATGGACCAATCATAAATCAAGTCCGGAATGCCATATCATAGCTACAAGCCATTAATCATAATCAAAGGAAAATCATCATAATTTACCAGGTCATAAAGTAACCTTATTCTAAAGGCTCAATAGTCTCAACTATGCCTAACATCAGTAACTATGTCCACAATGTTAACACAAGTCTTGGTGTAAGATGGGCTTGAGGAAACCACTTCTAATCCTCGAAATCCATACTTAGGCAATTTCCACCCCGAACAAGGCTAAGGTATCTAATTCACTTCTTAATGGTACATAAGCCATAATCACTCCTAAGATAGGAATCCCATCAAGAAACATGAGCAATTAAGTCAACTCCACCTAAATTATGGTTTCAAGATCACTAAAATAGTCCAAATAAGGTTAACCATACTAACTATGCTTCCAATACATAAACCACATCCTAAACCTAGCATCATATCATATCAATTCTACGAATTAGCTCAATCTATGAAGAAGACACTAGGATTCTAGAAATATAGTAAGTACTTGACATTATGGGTCAAAACCTTTATCTAATCTCCAAACTTCAATAATCAAAACTAAGTCGCGGATTTCTATCCATAATTAATATTAGCATTCACATGCAATGTATAACACGCATCATCGTGCGAATAAGAGTAGACAAACACTACCTCGAAGCCAAATCGCGAACCCTTGAATCGTTCACCAAATATTCCTCTTCACTTCATGATCCAAAAATGCCATCACATTATCAAAATCATAATCTACTCATCAAAACAAGAGTAATGATACCCATATTGCACCATTGTGCTTTGGATCCATAAATTACACCCAAATCCCCATGAGGGCCCCACCTATGA
The DNA here is from genome assembly GCF_002878395.1 of Capsicum annuum. Lineage (NCBI taxonomy): Eukaryota > Viridiplantae > Streptophyta > Magnoliopsida > Solanales > Solanaceae > Capsicum > Capsicum annuum. The sequence continues at coordinate 151,549,490 of NC_061121.1, read as the reverse complement.
AAAATGCATTTCCGAGGCCAACCCAGTATTCATACATTCCTAAGGAATCATAACCCTCAAAAATGGGTGAAAACCAAGCTAAATTGTGGCTAAAATCAAGCCCTTAAGCTATTGGGGGTTTTAAGCAATAAATCAAGAAATTTTACCAAGAAAAGGGTGAATTCTTACCTTAAATCAAAAGATAATCACTGTAAATAAATATTAATTACGCACCCAAGTCACCCACAAGTCTAAATTTTAAGATATCTCACTATTTAGGGGTTTTTCTCTCAAGAGATGGGTGAAAATGATCCAATTTGCGACATAAAGGGCCTATTTATACCCCTTCCAGGTACTTAGATATTCCAATCGCAATATTCATATGTGAAATCTCACTAAATGGAGATCGCAACAACCCTTAGTGAGATCGCACTATCCCCTCAGCCAAGGGTACCACGATCACAACCCTTGGTGTGCGATCATCGGCTTCTCAGATATCAACTGAAACATGGAAAAATTTCCATGTTTTTGCCAAAGCCTCGGGATTCATTCAGAAACACATATATGCAAATGAACTATTTAACCACACCAAATTCGATGTTCTAGATGCAATGGCGCACTCAAATTTCCATCCGAGGTAGTTTCAACCAAATATGGGTCCCATACCCAAATTTCCACTTTTTTAACTTTTTGACCAATAGGTCGAAATAGCTCGGGTACCTCAGGACCCAAACCAATGGTCAACCTAGCCTAAAATCGATATTTCGTAACTACTAGCATGGTTAAAATTTGCATATGAGATTATTTTACTAAAGTTTTCATCCAGTGGCCATTTGGAACTGGCGAAGAATTTAAAAATAGGAAAATGAGCCTAAAATCAAAACAAACTATCCGATCACCGAACCCACAATTTTGGCAAGTTATAAAGGACCTGTAGCCATTATATAAAGGCTTGAAATGTCTGAAATGCATACAATATGAATAAAATGTCTTGAAGGATGATTACAATATCTACTACTAAAAGGACTTTCGTCTGCATAAGTCAATGGATAAAAAGATCTCAAAAGCTCAAACGGATGAGGTACCTGGCCCGCATGCTCCAAGCACGACCTCTCAGATAACCTATAAGAAGTGAGAACGCTTTTGAGGAATTTTGCCACAGGTATCCCCTTATCAACCAGCTCTCTCTTACTCCACTTTCAAATAGCCAAAACTCAACTTCAACCACCAATCGGCCTCTAACTGAATCGAAAAAGGTTGATGCATGCAAATTGAATCACAACACACGAATACCAACTCTATACGGGTAAAATCAACAAAGGCTCATCAAGCCAAAACCAACCCAAGGCATGAGTCATACAAACTACTCCAAATCCAAATATAATCTTCTTTACCATTTCGCACCTGCTACCCACTCCAACCCAGGAAGAAAATCACCTGAGTCATGTTTGTCTAATCTCATCATAGAGAACTCGAAGAACTAAAGCTCATCCGCTGAAAGTCCATGCGGAAAACATGAGAATAAGCTTATAAGGCATTATTTGGGCACACAAGTGGAGATAATCAAGGAATGGAATCTATGCCAATGGTACAACTAGTTAGAATGGAAATCAAAACTGAAATCCAGAAGATCAAGGCATACTACTCATCACTGAATGGTCCATTCTAGGATGTCCCATCAACTAAGAATGAAGCTATGTTGAATCCAACTTAAGCATGTAACTCTCGTTGAGTACGTCATCAAAAAATCTCAATAAATGCTGAAAACCTGAGGTCAAAGATGAAAGAACCAACACTGTGTCCATGGTCTATCATCTAAATACCTATCAACCATAACCTATCCGAACTCAAGAAGACCGAATGAGTAACCACAGAGTAGGCTCAACCAGCCTATAGATGAATCCTAAACTGAGACAAATCTAAAACAAAGCATGTACTCAAGCTCTACAACTCCAAGATGAATCTCAACACCAAGGTTGAATCACTCTATATTAACTACCCAAACCAAACCCGAAGGTAGGTAGCCATTCATACTCCAAATCAATCATAACTTCCAAATGGCCATCCTAAGACATCAAATCTGAAATCGAGCCAACAAATCCAAACTAAGGTCAAATACTCACATCGACCATACTGTCTGAATCAGATATATCTGTACCAAATTATGCCGAGCAGAAATTAAAACATAGCTGAAGAACAAAATCAGAATAGAGGATAAATCATCGACTGACAACATAGGAAATCCACCCCATATCGGTCGGAGGGCATGAACTATCAAAGCATACTTAAGAAATCCCCAAGGCTTCAAATAACACTACCAATGACAAAAACTCTAGCAACTCAGAGAAATTCAACTTTAGCTGGAAAATAAACAATCCAACACTCCATCTCAACAAATAATAGTCATAGTCACATATCATCGAGGAGAAGCACTACACCAAATATTATTAGGCCGAACAACTCTGAAATAGGGATTTTTTTAATCCGCCCAAGTAGGAAAATAATCACTCAATCAATCCATAAATCACGTCCTCGAAGACGAAAATACTAATCTTAAAACCAAGGTCAAGGTCAAGACCACTACCAGAAAAGAAAATCAAGCAACTCAAGACACAGAACTTCCAAGTTGCCAATTCAAGAAGCGATCATAGGAAAGGCCACCTACTTTTAACTCTCTAACTCCGCTTTAAACAAGATCCACAATACGGCCTGAAAGGAGAATCCATCTCTACACTTATACCAAGAGAAAACCATCACAAGAAGACGAACCCAACAAATCTAAGAGATAAATCCAAGACATCTCGATATCACTATCAAACCGCTATTAGGCAATGAAATAGCTATAAATCAAAAATGCCCCAAGCTGGTCAATCTCACAAATGAGCTATACAGAAAGAGATAGCCAAAGAGAAGACCTTCGCAACCCAGGAGGCAAGTCTAAGAATCCCAAACTCAAGAACAACAATATAGATAAATTCCCAACTCTAGAACCATAACAAAACCACAGAAGGTCAACTTACCTTTGATACCACAATTCACTCCACAATCAATCTAGCACAGCCAATAAAAGAGCAGACCAATCAACTTTACCTCACTATAGGAAGCAAAATATCAAATCAAGCTATAGCTGCTCAAGCCACCAAATAAGAACCACAAAAAATAGAATTCTAACTAGATAACACTAGTCTAAATAGCTACCCAATGAGGATCAATAATATCAAGCGATAACATCAATAACAATAATAATATAACCATCAATATAATGAATAGGCAGTACCAAAATAAGCATCATGGCAAGTGACACTCAAAAGGCCACAATAAGGCCAGTGTGCCAAGATAATAGGATTCAAACCCAAATGCTACACCAATAGGAAGAAAATATCAACTACTAAAAAAATAAACCATGAGGGTAATCATATAATCATGAATTCAATAAAAAGGCACATAATAACTAATATGAACTCATCAAGGCATATAATCAGCAATGGGTACAAAGACCCCAATACATACAATGATAAAGGAAAATACGGCAAAATAAAAGCACACTAATCACGGTAATATCTGTAACGATATGTCTGACAGATCTAAGGGAGAATAATCTTAATAGGTCTAAACTCAGACCGACCAACCGACCAAATTATAAACAAAAGCCCTAAGCGCACTATCTCTAACTAAAGGTGCCACAATCATCACAAGGCTAATCTAAATAAGTTGAATGACTAGAAATCTTATGTCGGGGACACACTCTAAACCATTAACTGATCTTTCTGCAGTCGTAGAAAACTCTTGAAGCCCTAACCTTACGAGAACATAAAATGGGCCCAAATGGATGGCCAACTGATGCTAAGAGCATTCTCTACTATAATGTTCAGTCTTTCTGTTATCATGGCTGACCTCAGGAACTTTAGGATGGCAGGGAATATATGCTAACTCTTCTTAAGCAACCAACTTGCATCTGGGGCACTCTCTAAACTAATGTACCATCTCACCACAACCAAGACAAGCTCCTAGAATACTCTGAGATACTACCTCTCATAATCCAGGATGGCTGCCACAGCCTAAAGACCCATACCAAAAATCTCTGCAAGGTATGATACAAACTTTATCTGCTATAATCACCACGACTAATTTATGAACCACTCATAGTCTGAAATACTACCTGTATTGAACCGATAGGCTGCAGGTGAAGTTGACCTCTATCAAAAGGATTTTCACTTTTATGTGAAATACTAATAGTACTATATTGATGGCATAGCCTCTTTTCACCACCTTCATGAGTCTCAATGTATGTTCTTTCTATGGCCCTCACATAATCCACAATCTGAGACAAGAAAGATCGAGTTGTTATCAAGTGCTTTGACGCTAAATAGAGTAAAAATACTAGTCCTCTAATAAATCCATGCACCATGTCATGATCAGAAGGATATGGCATAGAAATATGCCTGGCCCACTCAAGAAACCCAATCACATGCTCAAAAACTGATAGAGAACCTGATGAACACAATAAATCCAACCCTAACCTAAGAACTTACTCAATAAACTAGATGTCATTACTGGCTGACACTAAAGATCTTTGATATCCATTGCTGACTCTCTTATCTGACGTTGAGCTAAAACTCTAGAAATATGTGTCAAAGTCTTATCTACATCTATCGACCATCTCGTATTATCCATTTGAGACATGGTAGAGGCAAAAAATGTACTTGAGGCTCATAGAAATATGGATACACAATAAGGAGTCAAGAAATTAGTTTCCTAAGAATGTCTCAGTAGTATCCTAAAGATAGTTTATGGATAGCTCCGTACCGATCCACAAGACTCTACTAAACACTTAGCTCTTGTAATAATACACTGGTGAAGCCTAGGATCTGAAATTAATTATCACGACCCAATTTCTTAGGTCATGATGGCGCCTACTATAACCCGCAAATAAGCAAGCCAAACCCGTAGTTTGGAACTGCTAGTAATGAACTACCAAAATAATAAAGAGAAGAATATGGAACAGATTAAATAAAAGACTATCATACATAAGATAACCACCAAAACTTGGTGAAATCAGTATAAGAGCTTCTAGCATAATAAGGATACAAATGAGGTACTAATGGATATACAAACACAACCATCTCTAAATACAACCTAGAGACTAATCTAGAACATAAGATAGAGGGAAGTAATACTCCGAATGTCAGGAGCTCACCCTACATCTCCAAACCATAGTTGTTTTGCACAACATACACAACAATGATGATAACTTATACTATGATCTACAGGTTATAGAATGTAGTAAGACTACCAAATATGTGGTACTTAATAGGCAACTGTCGATTGATCTCCAAATAAAATAAAGATACATATAACATATAAACAAGATGGAAAACTACAACCAATGTTCCATCAACCACGTAAGAAAACCAATGAGCTGGTAAGGGTAAACTATCCTATTCATGTCCAAGAAACTAACATAATAAGGCTAAGGAAGTATTAAGTATAACATATCCTATTCCATCCACACTAATGAATCTCAATACAATACTATATATCTCTAGTCAATTTATGACAAAAGGGTGAAAGGCAGATATATAACAGTATACAAGGCCCAGGAATGAATATACAATTTGAATAAATGAAAGGAAAGAAAGGATATACAGTAATACCATAGCTATAAATAAATATATATACATATATGTGTAAATAAGGTCAATCCAAGGTATAAGTTAAGTCATTAGACTAGCATCTTAAGACCTCATAATCATAGCAAGATCTAGTGCTAGTATACTTAGGGTTTCTGATCCATACATCTAATCATGAGTTAATCATGCATAATTATGATATTGTGAGATAGAAAATCTAGAATCATACATCAAATTTTAATATCGAATCATTAACCAATCTATCATAAACTATTTAGAAAAATAATCATAACAATAGCAATGACAACGCAAGTAACTGGCTAAACTACACAAATAATACCTATCCAAGCCTTTAAAAAACCCTAACTGCCCCAGGCTCAGAAGGTTCAATCAACATACAACACACCACAAGTCATACTCATTACCCATACCTTTGCAACCCCTATTAGGCTGATAGATATAGGTGCATACTTGTGATAGGCAATCCGCATGCAAGGATGAATACAATAGATTCCGCAATACCATAATTGATCCAATTATCATAATGTAGATTCAGACTTGAACCAGTAAGTATAACCAATATCATAATCATCATCATCACAACCAGCATCATCATAATCATCCTTCTAAATCAAACTGAATGTATATAGTAAACATCATAATCATCCACTGGCTATGCCAGGTATATAAGCATATCATCATAATCATCCTTTTATCTTTCGAGTATATAAGAATATCGTCATAATCATCCTCCATCCTTACTGGGTATATAAGCATATCATTATAATCATCAACACATATATATAATATCAATACTATAATATATCATCATGTTTACCTAGAATTTATATCATCAATAAATCATCCTCCTCCGTCCCATACTAGAGAGATGTGTATATAGATATATAATAGGTGTATGAAGTTAACTCATGGCTAAAAAAAGTATAAATCTGTAAATTCATTGCTCAGGATAAACCTTAAGATTAAATTGTTATAAAAGTGCAGAAAGGATCGAAATCTCTCACAGCCAAAGTAATTAGTAGTATCAAATCATAGACCAAAATCTATCTTGGCCAAATCTATAAAACATCATTATCAATCTCCTTACACATAGGTTATTCCTTGAGATAGGCAATTGTTGTCATGAAGAAATCTGGTTTTAAGGTGAAGGGTGGGTTTTAACCCTTATTTAGAAAAACAGTAATAAGATCATTTTTAGCTATAATTGCATTATTTATCAATTTAATGATTATGAATATACCGAATCTATGCATGTCATCACCAATATTAAAATAATGAAACCACAAACATCAATATAATCATAAACTACAACCATATCATTTACAAGGATAAACACTTCCTTGATGGCCAAATCATAGCATAACATAGCGTTGGACACAATAATGTGACTGCAATACTTACAACGTCATAGTCACGGCCTTTGGCCCACATACATTTCCAGAACCTATATCAATAATCAATCTATAAGTCATCTCATATATATAAGTCGTAGCATATTTATGAGGTATAACATCTCTATAAGCCATAAAGCATATCAAAAATCATCTCATATCTAGGATTCATATCACATCTAGGAGGTATAATAGCAATAAGCATCTCACATCTAGGAGGCTTAATATCAATAAACATCTCACATCTAGGGGGGCTTAAGATATCAATAAGCATCTCACATCTAGGAGGCTTAAGATATCAATAAGCATCTCACATCTAAGAGGCATATCATGTCTATAGTCCATATACCATAACTATGCCTAAGCCTATATTATTAATCATGTCGATAGACCATATCGTAAATCAAGTCTGGAATATCATATCATAACTACAAGCCATTAATCATAATCCAAGGAAAGTCATAATAATTTACCAAGTCACCGAATAAACTTATTCTAAAGGATCAATAGTCTCAAATATGCCTAATATCTGTAACTAAGTCCACAAGGGTTAACACAAGTCTTGGATTTAAGGTGGATTGGAGGAATTCACTTATAATCATCAAAATCCGTACATAGGTAATTTCTACCCTGGACTAGACTAAGGTATCTAAATTCATTTCTTGATGGTACATAATCCATAATCACTCCTAAGATAGGAATCCCACCTAGAAACATGAGTGATTATGTCAACTCCACCTAAATTACAATTTCATCACTAAAATAATCCAAATAAGGTTAACCATATTAATCATTCTTTCAATACTTAAACCACATCCCAAACCTAGAATCATATTATATTCATTCTATGAATTAGCATAGTATATGAAGAAGATGCTAGGATTCTAGAAATATAACAAGCACTTCACCATACAAGTCAAAACCCTTATCTAATTCCCAAACTTCAATAATCAAGACTAAGTCCCATATTTATATCCATGATCAATCTTAGCATTCATATTAACATGTAATATATAACACGCATCATCTTACAAAGAAGAGTAGAAAAAAGACTACCTCGAAGCCAAACCACAAACACTTGAATCATTCACAAAATATCCATCTTCACTTTACGATCCTAAAATATTGTCATGCTATCAAAATCATAATCTTCTCATCAACACAAGAATAATGACACCCATATTGCACCATTGGGATTCGGGTCCAAAAATCACACCCAAATCCCCATGTGGCTCCCACCTATGGAAAATGTGTTTCCAAGGCCAACCAAACTTTCATACATGCTTAAGGAATCATAAACCTCAAAAATGGGTAAAAACCAAGATAAATTGGGGCTAAAATCAAGCCCTCAAGCTATTGGAATTTTGAGCAATAAATCAAGAAATTTCACCAAGAAAAGGGTCAATTCTTACCCTAAATAGGAAGATAATCATGGAAATAAATATTTATCAAGATCTTAAGTCACCCATAAGTAACAATTTTAATATATCTCACCCTTTAGGGTTTTTTATCTCAAGAGATGGGTGAAAAATGAGCTAATTCGCAACATAAGGGCATATTTATACCTCTGCCAGGTACTCAGACATTGTAATCACAACATGCAGGTGTGCAATCACACTACATGGCATCAGGAGAAAGTGTTACAATCGTAAAAACCTTAGTGTGATCACACTATCCCCTCTACCAAGGGTACCATGATCTCAGCCCTTGGTGTGCGATCGCCAGCCTATCAGATATCAGCTGAAACTTGAAAAAAATTTCAAGTTTCCGCTAAAGCCTCAAGATTGACTCGAAACCCCTTATATGTAAATAACTTATGTAACCATACCAAATTCAACATTCTGGACAGGATGGCACACTCAAAATTTCAATCTAGGGTCTGTTCAACCAAATGTGGCTCTGTTGCAGTCTAATGCACATGCAAGTGCACGCGATCATACAAGTAATATAGTGACTAGAATAGTCGGATATCGTACCTACAAGGACTATGCAACTAGCAATTAAACCAACTTTAGTTTTTGACAAGTATGTATTAAGTGCTTAAAAGTGTCAAGATGATTGTGAAGATTCAGAGTAAACTATAAATAATTAAAGAATAACGATATGCAACAAGAAATGTAAGAAGGGGTTGTAAACAATAACGATGAGAATTCCAGGGTTGAGAAACTTTGGACAATCTAACAAATTTCTATTCCTATTATAGTTTAGTTGATTATTAGGTTATTGATTCGTACGGTTTATAGTATGATTATGGTCTCCTGACCTCTAATCTTCTACCTAACTGGACATTGCAACTACATCGTTGAGCAGGGATACAATAATCCATTTAGATGCTTAAAGCTATCTTCCTTCAAGTGAATCAAATAAGGCTTCTAGGTATATCTCTATCCTAGATGATAATTCAAATCCCTTATTTTATAAGAGAATGAGAACCTTGCTTCTTAATCTCTTTGTTCTATCCTATGATTCTCCTCTCGAATTCACATAGGAGTATAATGGTGGTCACTCATCAAAATAGTAAGCACAGGAGATTAAGAACAACCCATACGATAATCCAACAATAAACTATGATAAAAAAATATCAAAGTGCAATCATGTCCTTGGCCTCAACCCCAGAACAAGGGTGTTTATCCACTCATGTTTGAATTCAACATCAAAAACAAATAATTAATCCTATCAAAGAGTAGTATCAAGATAATGAAGTTCAAAGAACCCTAAGAGAGAAATTGTAGTGTTTTTCTACCTCTACTTATGCCTTCAAAGTGTTTCCAATTGAATTGAATTATTCATTTTATGGTTGGAATATATTTCTTGATATTTGTACCTCACCGTGATATGGGGCTAGTTTTCCATAATGAGGTCTAATTGCGATTAGTCGCTGGATTTGATAATGGAGAATTTCCCTTTTACCATAATGTGGGGCTAGTTTTCTGCGTCTAGCTCCGTGACGTAGTTTAATTGCGATGAGTCACTAGATTTGGTTGTCTCGTCTTATTCTTTGTTGCCTCATTCTCTATGTTCTATGCCAACTTCCAGTCTCCTTATCTTAACAAATCAATCCCATTGCTTCATTCATCATTAACTTCTCGTTCATGCATCCAACTATATCTAATTTCATCAAAATTTAGCCCTACACAAACTAATCGTGTCCATTAGATAAGGAACACAATTAAAACTTAAATACAATAAAAACAACATATTTTAGCTCATAAAACAAGTTCTATTATAGGTAAATGTTGGTGATTGGACTTATAAATACGCCCAAGATCACCATCCCACACTTAGAACCTTGTTTGTCCTCGAACAACTTCAATCAACACTATACCCAATTAAGCTTAATATCACAACCTAAGAGAAATATTTGTGTTGGGTACTCACCAACCTAACAATGACTTTTTAGCTCAAAAAATGTCAATTCACCTCTATAAACATGAGATAATTCTTTTCAAATGTCTTTACCTCAACAATAAACTTCTAATTGTTTGCAAACTTAATTAAATTACTCAATCTAAAAACACAATTAGTCACGTGTCTATTATCCACATGCACCCTCACAACAAGAAAGTTTCCCACATTCACTTATAATCTTACAATATACAATGGAATGGGAATATCAAAATTAAATCACTCACTCTCAACAAATAATTCATACATGATAGATAATGAAACATAAGTTTGCCTTTAGTGTACTACTCCACTAATAGTCAGATGTTGGGATGAAGGATCAACTAGGTCTTTAATGGTTACAATGTAGGCTAAGGGATGGGTAGGAACTATTTAGGAAATAGTGGCTAATCTCCCTAAGAGCTTTAATACATCATATTATACAATTAAGATCAATCTTTAACAACCAACTTTCACCTTCACTGCCTTCACACATCTTTTGTTTTACCCCAACTCATTAAGATCATTAACATATAATATGGTGGGAGTATTTTCTATTAATTCATGATTCAATTTTGAGAATAAAATTTCTTTTTCACTCCCAACCACAGCACATCAACTTTACACACCAATAACCACTACTTTGGGGCTTCACTTTCATTTTTTCTCCTCTTATCATCATTTTTTCACACTTCTTACTCAATTAATTTTTATACTAAACGACTTAGAAGCTTTGAATCAAATTAAGGTCAATCAAAGAAGGGATTAGGCTTCATATCAGGCTACCAAAGAAATCAAGATATAGGCTCAACGGGGCTAACTAGGGATATACAGAAGGGTAGGTAAATATGGTCTAAATATTTGGCTATCAACAAAAATGCCTACATCATTTCATAAATCCAAAATCCTTTATTTTGCTGTGTAAACACACCGAGCAAGTTCTAGACATTACTATACATGTAGAATAACTAAAACAACTCTCTCACTCTTCGTGCATCCTAGATTCAAGTCGAATCCTTATGGTTTCTGATCTTTCCCTTTGTCAAATTCAAATTTTAAGACAACAAACCAAAAACTACACCTATTGAGATTAAGCATCTAAAATTAAATCCCTTTTTAGTTTATGACATTCTTCTCTTTCAACACAAATATGTTCTATGTCACTGTCCCAATGGCCCAACACAAAGCATTTTTTCTTAAGTTGTGATTCAGGTTTCATCACTTCTTAATTTCCTATGACTAACTCCCCTGAAGATGGTCGGCATCCATCCATCATAGGGAGGGAAACTAACTATGATGACTTATTTAGAATTTCCTTGAGGGCAAAAACAAAAACTTTAAAGTAACTATTAAGCACACAACTAATAAGTAGACCATCACTAAATACTAACTATTACAGACCGCGTCATTTTAAATAGTTAGAATTACTAAGTTCAACACCTAAAAAGGAAAACATCTAATAGAATAAAAACATCTAATAGAATAAAACAAAGTACAAGGAATGGGAAAGAGATACGAGATACCACCACCCCACACTTAAAAGAAAGAACTATCCTAGTGTTTACAAAAATACCAAGTAATGAGGTGGTATTTCACTCCCTGATTAGGCCTCAGCCATGTCATCATCATCTGCATCATCATCTAGACCATGCTCCTCAGCTCCCATATCAGTATGTTCTTCCTTCTCTAACTCAATAGCTGAATCCTGTAACTACCTCTCCTTATTAGTGGGCACATTATCATTAATAGGCTCAACAAAGTCTAGACCTATCTATACTAAAGTTTTGGCATAGTGACCAAGAGGGAAATCCACCTCAACTACACAAATTTTTTCATTGGTTATTGGTCGCCCTCCTACTCACATTTGTAGCATCTATAGTCCATACATCCTAGATGTAATCTCGCCATTTCGAGCCTGACACTCGGGTATAGTGAGTATCGGCCTATGATCCAAAGCTAAACTCCTAACTCTCATCATATCAATAGGGTGCGTATCCATGATAGGCTTATAATACAGGTCTTCTTCCTCAACCCTATACTTTCTCAAAAGTATGGTAAGCAATCCACCAAACCCATACCGGCATCCTTTATGGTATCGTTTCTTTTTCATTATAGAAAAAATAACAGCACCTACATTGATATCAATGTCATCACGCATAAGAGAATAAATTAATCATACCCTGTCAGGTGTGACGTCAGTCATATGTTTTCCTTGAATGAGGCAATGGTAGACAATTTTCCCCTACATGCACGCTTCCCTATTTATTTAAGCATAAGGAAAGGTTGAATGAAGGCCAGTGCCTCATTTTTGAGTCCATCTAGCAGAAGATGTGATTCCACATAATAGGTGTCTGAGTTAGGCGTATGGAGGGGTAATATTCAGCTGCCTCAATGGCTCTACATTAGCCTTAGGAACTCCTAACAATTCGTTCAAGTCCTTAGTTGTAAAGGTGCTTAGTTGCTCATGAATTTTCACCTCATGGTCTAGGTCCCGAGGTCCCAGTTGGCATAAAATACCTTGACGAGGTTCAGGTTGCACTCCGTGGGCTGATCGAATACAAAGGTCATATGCAATTGCTCCAACCGGCAAACCATGCTCGGATACTCGCGCTACGAGCTTTCCCTATTAATAAACACTTCTGAGATGTACTTGGTTTTAATATGATTTGAGTACCATTTATTGCCATCTTCGATGACCCACCTATATCCATATCTCTATACCTGACTGTGAGGAACAGTCGAAGCTCTTGGTACCTTGTCAGTCTACTTGTTCCTTTTCTTTTAGGGCTCAGATGGCCCAGCCTTAGCTTTCCCTTTTTGTTGGAGACGATCTATAGTTCCTGCAAATGAGGACATATAACAAATGAGTAAGTCACGATCCCTAAATATACTAGCTTATACTAAGTATGGACAAGTATGAAGGATACCCCACACTTAGTTTCTAGCACAGGTGCACACATATACGAATGGGGTACTCAGACTTCCCCTTGCTTAACATTTACATCTTCTTAGAATAAACACCTCAGAGCTACAATAAACCAATTACATGTGACCTTACTTGGGCTTTAAGTACTCATCTAGTTGAATTGACTGCAATAATGTTCATCCACAATCAAGATCATAAGTGAAGCACACTGTACTTCATATCACGTAAATCACTTGAGATAATATTCCAAACAATACCCACATACAAAGATTCAACCCAGTAAGCACATTATTATAGGTCCACATCACACACATACACAGGGAAATAAGCAATCACTTAGTTAAGGCAAGGTTCGGGACTACCCCATACTTAGTCGCTAACTAAGGTGTGCATCTTAGCCAAGAAAAGTACTCAGACTTCCCTTCCTCGTGACGCACACACCTTATGTGTGGTAAACTTGAACAATATACACAAAATTTTTACCAGAAATCAATTCATCTGATACATTCAGTAATAGTTCATTTTACACCCTAAAGCATAGTCATTAATCTAATTCAACTATTGTCAAATGAGGGAAGCACATTCATCGGGAAACACAAAACACACCTTACACATATATTCACAGCATCACAATACATATAAATTAATTCAAACATTTAACTGAAGCATCACAATTATTTCAATATTGCACTAAAATAAGGAGAATGAGAAAAAAATAATAGCACTTACCTGATTTAAATTGTAGAAGGGAAAAGACTATTATGTTCCAAGCTTGGATGCCCAAGAATTAAGAGAGAAATATTTTATGAGATGAGGGGGCGCCGCACTAGGGTTTGAAATGAAAAGAATTATTAGAAACTAGGGGGGATTTATAAATGAGGTTTAATCAAATAGGGGGGGGCGGGTTAAACCCAGCATTTTAGTACAGTTTTTTTGAAAATCACTCTTACCGCAATGCGGGGCTATTTTTCCGCATCTAGCTCCATGACATGGCCTTATCACAAAGACTTACTGGTAATCCCATATTCATTTATTTAGCCTCACTGCGATGCGGGGCTAGTTTTCTGTGTCTAGCTCCATGATGTGACCTTATCACGATAAGCTACTGAAAATCCCATATTTACTTATTTATCCTAACTGAGATACGAGGCTAGTTTTCCATGTCTAGCTCTGCGATGCGACCTTATTGCAGTAAGCCACTGGAAATCCCATATTCGGTGTATTCTATGCCTCTTTTTCTTATGATTTTTTCATCCCTCACTTGCATGTATCTTTGACAAACCTTATTGTTTCCCTTCGAATGAAATTCACTTTTTTTAATTCTCACCATTTTTCCTCAAAGTCTCTCATTCCAGCACAATAAACAAAAATAATAAAATAATATAAGAAAAAGTGAGTTTTCTCCACTCAGCGTCTTAGTTTTGATCATGGCACGACATATCTTTTTGTATTTTTGCTTTCTTTTCTATATCTTTTTCTCTTTTTCTTTTTCTTTTTCTTTCAACAACTAAGAAACAAACTACACTATTACATTACATTTGTGGGTTGCCTCCCACCTAGCCCCTTAGTTAACGTCGTGACACAACCCAACTAAATTTATTTATCTGAAAAGGTAATGGAAGTATTGTGCTCATCCTTATGATCTTTCCATGCTTCACTCTCTGTCCATTCACCATGAATTTTTCAGTCTTCTCCTTATTCCACAACTCAATAGCTCTATGAGACGTCATTCTCTCAATTTCAAATTTCCCAGTCCATTTAGACCTTAGCTTACCCGGAAATAACTTCAATCTTGAATTGAATAACAAAACAAGTTGTCCAGTTCAAAATCTCAATTTAGGATATGCTTATCATGCCATTGCTTAGTCTTTCCTTTGGATAATTTAGCATTTTCATAAGCATAGAGACGAAACTCATTGATTTCATTCAGTTTGAGCAATCTCTTCTCACCAGTAGCCTTCATATCGAGATTTAGTTTCTTCACTGCCCTATAAGCTTGATGCTCAAAAACCACAGGCAAGTGGTATGCTTTCCCATATACCAAGGGATATGGAAAGGTCCAAATGGGTGTCTTATAGGCTATCCTATATGCCCACGGTGCATCATCCTGCTTTTCTAACCAATCCTTATGCTGGCCATTAACAGACTTCTATAATATCTGCTTGATTTCTCGATTAGAGACCTCTACTTGGCCACTGGTTTATGAGTGATCCATTGTTTCCACCTTGGTCCTAAAACCATATTTGGCCAACAGATTTTTAAACCAAGTGTTAACAAAATACGCATCTCCATCACTGATAATAGCCCTGGGTGTGCCAAAACAAGAGAAGATATATTTTTTCATGAACTTCATCATAACTCTTACATCATTCGCGGGAATGCAACAGCTTCTACCTACTTATATGCGTAATCAACTGCTACTAAGATATAAAAATTACCATAAGATGAAGGAAATGGCCCCATAAAGTCTATCCCTTAAACATCAAATACCTCAATCTCCAGAATGTTGTTCAGAGGCATCTCATGGTACCTTGATATTGTACCAAATCATTGACACTGATCATACCCCTTTATAAAGGCAACTGCATCTTTGAACAATGTTGGTCAAAAGAAGCCTGATTGTAATACCTTTCTAGTTATTTGTTTAACCCCATGATAGCCTCCATAAGGAGATAAATGACACTTTTATAGCACTTGCTTAGATTCAGATTTAGACACACATCTACGTATAATTCCATCAGCACTCTATTTGAAGAGATAAGGCTCATCCCATACGCCTGCATGAGAATTATGTAACTTCTTCCTCTGTTGACTGGTAGCTTTGGGAGGGTAAAACCCACATAGTAATAAATTTATGATGTCTGCATATCGAAAAATCTCACACACATCAAGCTCCAATAATTTCTTATCTAGAAATTCTTCTCGGGTGCAAAGTGTATCATTAGTAATATGATTATGATTCTCTAGCCTCGATAGAAGATCCGCCACTTAATTCTTAGCTCCTTTTCTGTCACACACCTCTAGATTAAATTCGTGGAGTAATAGAATCTACCTGATCAACCGTGTCTTTGAATCTTTTTTCTTAAAAAATACCTAATGGCAGCATGGTCTATGTGAACAATTAACTTAGTGCCCACCAAGTATGATCTAAATTTGTCAAACACATAAATGAGTGCTAGCATCTTCTTTTCTATGACTGTGTAATTCATCTGGGAATCATTTAAGACACTACTTGCATAATAAATAAAATGAAATACCTTACCTTTTTGCTTCCCCAAAACTTCTCCAATTGCCACATTGCTAGCATCACACATCAACTCGAATGGTAATGCCTAATCAAGAGAAATCAAGATTGGTGCTTCTTTTAGTCTTTTCTTTTGGCCCTCAAAATCTTCCTAACACTCAGCCCCAAAATCAAATTTAGCTTCTTTTTTTAACAACTTACATATAGGACTTGCAACCTTCAAAAAGTCTTTGATAAACCACCTATAAAATCCTGCATGCCTAAGAAAACTTCTCACTCCCTTCACTGTCATAGGATACGGATTCTTTTCAAGGACTTTAACTTTAGCTCTATCTACTTCAATTTATCTACATGACACCTTATGACCAAGCACTATTTCTTTCTTGACCAAAAAGTAGCACTTCTCCTAATTCAGTACAAGGTTTGTTTCCTCACAATGAGCTAAAACTCAATCTAGAATCTGCAAGCACACATCAAACAAGTTACCATAAACAGAGAAGTCATCCATAAATGCCTCAACAAATTCTTCCACCATGTCATAGAAAATTGTCATCGTGCATCTATAAAATATTGTGGATGCATTACAAAGGCCAAAAGGCATCCGTCTGAACACATACGTGCCATATGGACAAGTAAAGGTGGTTATTTGTTAATTTTTTAGAGTTATTATGATCTGATTATACCCTGAATATCCATCCAAAAAGCAATAGTATTCCTGTCTTGCCAACCTGTCTAGAATTTGATTAATGAATGGGATAGGATAATGATCATTCCTGGTGGCTTCATTCAGCTTTTGATAATCAATGAAAATCCTCCAACCAGTCACTATGTGAGTGAGAATCAGCTCATTAGCTTCGTTGGTCACCACAGTTATCCCACCTTTCTTTAGAACACAGTACACAAGGCTGACCCATTTGCTGTCGGATATGGGATAGACAATCCTACCATCAAGCCACTTAATGACTTCTTTTCATACCACTTTCTTCATTACAAGATTCAATCTTTGTTGTTATTGCACACTTGCTTTGTACCCCTCTTCTATATATATTATGCATACAAAAATTTGGATTGATCTCTGTGATATCCGATATCTACCATCCAATTGCCTTCTTTCTTCTTTTCAAAACTGCCAACGTTTCTCTCACCTACTCATCAGACAAACTTGTAGACAAAATCACAGGCAAAGTATCATTATCACCAAGGAAGACATATTTTAAATGGGAAGGAAAAGCCTTGAGTTTTAAATTTGGTGCTTCATCAATAGATGCCTTAGAAGATGGGCCAATCAGTCTATTTAACGACTCAAAAGGGACTACTCTAGTATCAATTACTGCCAAATCCATGACTTGAACCAATTTGAGCGCCTCTACATCACCATAGAGATCATGTCCCATCAAAGCTCACTCGAGTGGGTCATCAGACAATAAGAGATGGAGCTCAAACTCCAGGTCTATAACTGATATAAAATATAATTCTTTATATATAGTAGGCAACTTCATTTCCTTGTACACATCAAAGACCTCGAACTTATCATGAGCTATCATAGCCATCTTTCCTACAGCTACATCAATAAGTGACTGTCATGCTGCTAAGAATGGGCATCCCAAAATAAATAGAACGACCAGATTAGCTTTAAAATCAATAATCACAAAATCCACTGGGAAGATAAGTGATCGTAATCGTACCAATATATTTTCAATGATCCCGCTAGTCCTAGCAAGAAATCTATCAGCTAACTACAAAATAATGGTAGTGGGTTTGGAATTGCCAAGACCCATCTTCTAGAACCAAGATGTGAGTATGATATTTATGCTCGCCCCTAAGTTACATAACCCTCGAGCACTAATGGCTTGTCCGATGGTGATCTATAAAATAAAACTACCTAAATCTTTCAGCTTTATGGGAAACTTGTTCTGAATCTGAGATGTGCACTCCTCAGTAAGTGCTACTGTAGCATACTCTGTCAAACGATTCTTGTTTGTCACTATGTTTTTCACATTGCATACTTCAGCACACTCTCCAAAATATCTACAAGAAGGAGATTAACATGTACCTATTTTAAAAGCTCCAAAACTTTCCTGTAACTGGTCTCCTCTTAGCGTTTCTAAAGCCTTTAAGGGAAGGGTAGAGGAAGAGTCTTCTTCTCCATTTTAGTTTTATTACTTACAGCTTTTTCTTCAACCACTTTCTCCTCATTCTTTTTAGTATCATCATCAATAGCCGCTAGACTTACATGCTCAGGTTCCTGCTCCTTTAGCTACAAACCACTCCTAGTAGTGACTATATTTACCTATTTTAGATTCACTTTAGTATCACTAGGTAGACCTCCCTGAGGTCTAGTGTTTTGTGCTCCCACAATCTAACCAATTTGCAACTCCAGATTCTTCATAATCAATTATTGATTCTTCATATCTGCTGCCAACTGTACGTGACAAGCTAGAAATTTCTTTAAAATCTCCTCTAAATTGCTCGTTTGAGTTGTGGCCTAATTACTTTGAATTTGTTGTTGATTCAATTGTACCACCCCCTTATAATGATTGTTGTTCTGTTCTTGATTTCCACCCCATAAGAAATTAGGATGATTTCGCCAGTTGGGATTATAAGTGTTACCGTAGTTCTGTTGTCCTTGATGATTTGCATTCCCCGCATAATTAACAGAATTTGTATTAACCGCATAAGAATGTTTTACATGCTCACTACTACCACAAACTTCACACCACGTATTTTTCCTATTGAACTGCATTTGTTGTTGTTGCCGGCTATGCAACCCCAAACTTCATGTTGCTGAACTAATTAGTAATCTAATTTTGTAGCCCAGGAAGTTGAGCTAATAATACAGTAAACTGATCTACTTCTAACACACTTGCAACCTTTTCTAGAGCACTCCTCGAGTCAGCATACTATTTAGGATTCCCTTATAAAATTCGATTTAACAGTGTATATAATTCATCATATGTTTTCTCAAGAGCTTGCCCCCAGCTGCTGAATCCACGAGAATCTTGGAATTTGGATCCAACCCCTCTATGAAAGTATGAACAAAAACATTATTAGACTGATGATGGTCAGTGTAATTTCTGAGCATACCCTTAAACCTTTCCCATGCTTGGTAAAGATTTTTTCTTTTCTTATGACTGAAACTCAGAATCTGGCTTCTCAAACATGCAGTCTTCCCTGATGGAAAGCATCAGATAAGGAACTTCCGAGCCAGATCATCCTAGAAAGTGATAGAGAGTGGTGGTTCAGCATGTAACTACCTTTTCTCTTCCCCAATTAAAGAAAAGGGGAAGAGAGTCAGTTGACATAATCCATGGATACCCCTATAAGAATATAGGTATCGCTAACTCCCAGGAAGGTTTGCATGTGTTGTTGTGGGTCTTCATGTGAAAATCTAGCAAATTGCCCAGCCAAGCACAGTAACTGCGCCATATTTTTCTTTAATTCAAACCGACCACCCGACTATGGGTTGAGGATACTATTTGTAGCATAATTGGTAAGTGGGACTGCCACTGCACGAATAAGTCTTACCACTGCTTGAGCAGGAATAACTGGAATGGTCAGAGTTGGAACATTTCCAGCATTTAGATCAACTAAATCAATAAAATTAGGATCTCTTTGCTCCGCTATTTGAACTTGCTAAATTGGATAATGAGCTCTTCGCTTCTGTTGAAATACCAGTTCTAGTTCTGAATAGGATCTACCAACTCTCTACCTCTCGCCAGTCCTGTATTCAGCTAGTCCTGTAAAAGTCAGTCACTAAGATCAAGTCATTAACATGTAAACTAATTATCAAAAACCAAAAATTTATAAAATTACTAATTATAATAGTCCACAGCAACGGCGCCAAAAACTTGTTGCGGTCTAATCACACACAAGTGCACACGATCGTACAAGTAATATGGTGACTAAAATAGTCGGATATCGTACCCACGAGGACTATGTAACTAGAAATTCAACCAACTTTAGTTTTTGACAAAAATGTATTAAGTGTTTAAAAGTATCAAGATGATTGTAAAGATTCAGGGTAAAATATAAATAGTTAAGAAATAACGATATGCAACAATAGCAACTTAAGCAAGGGTTGTAAACAATAATGATGAGAATTCTAGGGTTGAGACACTTTGGACAATCTTAAAAATTTCTATTCCTATCGTAGTTTAGTTGATTATCAGGTTATTGAGTCGAAGGGTTTATAGTCTAATCATGGTTTCCCGACCTCTAATCTTCTACCTAACTGGACATTGGAACTACATCGTTGAGTAGGGATGCAATAATTTATTTAGATACTTAAAGCTATCTTCCTGCAAGTGAACCAAACAAGGCTTCTAGGTATATCCCTATCCTAGATGTTAATTCAAATTCCTTACTTTATAAAAGAGTGAGAACCTTGCTCTTTAATCTCTTTGTTCTATCTTATGATTCTCCACCTGGATTCACATAGGAATATAGGTTTATTCTAATGGTGGCCACTTATAAAAATAGTAAGCACAAGATAATATGAACAACTCATACGATAATCCAACAATAAACACGATAAAGAATATCAAAGTGCAATCATGTCCTTAGACTCAACTCCATAATAAGGGTTTTTAGCCACTCATGTTTGAATTCAACATAAAAAATGAATAATTAATCGTACCAAAGAGTAGTCTCAAAATAATGAAGGTCAAAGAACCCTAAGAGAGAAATTGTAGTGTTTTTCTGCCTCTGCTTACGTCTCCAAAGTGTTTCTAATTGAATTGACTTGTTCTTTTTATAGTTGGATTGTATTTCCCGACATTTGCACCTCACCGCGATGCAGGATAAGTTTTTCACATCTAGATTTGCAACGTGGTCTAATCGTGATGAGTCACTGGATTTGCCAATGGAGAATTTCCCTTTACTGCGATGCGGAGCTAGTTTTCTGTGTCTAGCTCCGCGACGCGGTCTAATCGCGATGAGTTAATGGATTTAGTTGTCTTGAATTATTATTCCTTGCTTCATTCTCTACTTTCTAAGCCAACTTCCAGTCTCTTTATCTCAGCAAATCAATCCCATTACTCGATTCATCGTTAACTTCTCGTTCATGCGTTCAATTGCATCCAATTTCATTAAAATTTAGCCCTGCACAAACTAATCATGTCCATTAGATAAGGAACACAATTAAAGCTTGAATACAATAAAAATAACACATTTTAGGTCACAGAACAAGTTCTATTATAGGTAAATGTTGGTGATTGGACATATAAATATGCCCAAGATCAGGGTCCCACACCTAAATTTTTATTATTTCAACTTTCCAACTAATAGGTCAAAATGAGCTTGGATGCCTCGAGACCCGAACCAAAGGTCTACCTAGCCTAAAATCGACATTGCGGAGCTACTGGCATAGTTCGAATTTGCATACGATATTGTTTTACTAAAGTTCTTATCTGGCGGCAATTTGAACCAGTGAAAACTTCAAAATTGGGAAATGAACCTAAAATCCAAACGAACTGTCCGATCATCGAACCAATAGTTTCGGTAAGTCATAAAGGACCTATAGCCATTGTGGGAAGGCTTAAAATACCAAAAATGCATGCAAATCAAGGAAATAGCCTGGAGGGTCATTACAAACATAGTCTAAATAAAGAAAGGTAGTAGTCAACTCTTAAAGCAAAAAACCAACGGCTACCTCGAATAACTCCAAAGATAGCCCAAATCAACTATCGTGAGGCACACTCGAACCAGGATCCTCTCCAAAAGGGTGTAGTAGGGGTGAGTACAGTCTACTTGTACTCAGTAGGTATCATAGGCCGACTGAGCAAAGTAGAAAATAAAGCATATAAAATACATACTAAGGGTACGTCGCCTGCAATCAGAAAATGTCCCACAATGGTAGTCCACATTGTTTCCACTAATATTTCTATAATATTTACATACATCATAGCAAATATAATGAAAGAATACAAGTAAGCCAATATCACACATACAAGTACTAGGGAAGGGATTACACATAGACAAGTATACATTAAGAGAGATAATATAACATAAATAAAGGCACAATGTAAGACAAATACAATGATGATGATGATGATGTGATGTACGAAGTTGTCGCACAACCTTCATATCCACCTACGGAGATAAATCATTCCGACGTAGGATCCGTGAGGGGTTCTTAAATTCCGTATGCAATCTATATCTAATTCATATCCATATCTCTTCTCTGGCACATCCTTTGGTAGAGGGTTATAAAGATGTCACATTTTCTGTTAGAAAAAACCAGTATTTTTAGTATCTCTAGTATTTCCACAGTGGTACCAATGTTTCATCAATGTATATGATATGAGGATGTAATGCTCACAACCAACTAGAATGAGTATTTCTACGTCCAACTAATATATCAACCAAGTGAGCCAATAATCCACTCAATGTTTCCAACTATCTATGAATTTCACCATAAATCATATGCCAATCGAATGAAACATATAAAAAAACACCATTGATACCACATTAGGCTTTTTCATCAATCAAGAGACAACTAATTTCATGTACACAAGGCCAATAATATCATATTAGACCCCACATGGTTACACATAGCAAATAGTATACCAAGACCATCAAATAACATCATTATATAGGCCCCCACATGGGCGCAACATGATAATAAATTCATTTTAATGATTAGTTCCCACACCCTTAACATGATTTTGTATCAACATTCACTACCCAACTCAGTCTAAAGAAGTTAAGTCATAACTTAACTCAAATACTGAAAACCGATCCACAAGCCTTCACTCTGAAGACTTAGTCCTCTCAAATGGACTTGAAATCAACTAAAATATGAAAATATGAAATCTATGCATCAAAAGAAAGACAACGATACCCATATTTTCTATTTTCAAGTCAGGGTCAAAATAGACCCCCGAAATGAATTTTCAAAAACGAAGGGCAAATCATAATTTTATCGTTGAAACATGTTTCCCATATTTTAGGAGTCTACATCTAAAATACCAAGTGAAAACAAGTTAAAAGTAAGGTCCAAATTGAACAAAAAACATGTTTAAGCTTTACCGGAAAAATCTCCAAAAATCCTTTTTGACATTAAGAATCTGAAGTTGTTTGGAAGATGAAATTGAGAGAAAACTGATAATTATAAGATTAGAAACTTAACCAAGTAAAAACGGGGTTTGAATCGAAGAAATATAAGTTTTAGGCCTTCCTGGCCAAAATCTCCAATTTCCCACTTTAATCCACATTAAAATAAGAATTAGATGATAAAATCAGAGTAAAGTAGTTGAAAAAGGTGTTTAGAAGCTTACCCAGACTTCGAAATAAAAGACATTGCCCAAAAATGTGAAACCATAAGCTCCAAGTCTCAAAAATGGAGAAAAAAAATAAAACATGGGTATATACAGGATCCAAGTATCCGCGGACCCCTCGAAATTCATCCAGAATATCGTGAATGTAAATGAAATATGTTACCCTATCAAATTTGACGCTCTATACTCAATGGCGATATCAAATTTTTTTAAAAATATCGTGTTCACAAAGTTGACCCCCGAAATTCAATTTCACAACTTTCGAAACCAAGGGTCAAAATGAGATTTAAAAATCATAAAATCACACCAACTATGTTACCAATTTAAAATCAACGTTTCGGATCTGCTGACGCAATTCGTTTTGCCATTCGATGTACAGATCAATAAATGTTGACTGAAGTCAACTATAAGGCTCTCAAAGCCACCAAAAATCATACTTTTACATAAATCATGCCAAAATACATCGAAAATCATGTCAATCATCCCCATGCCTCAGAAATACCATAAAATAACCATATAAGGGGTAAAATAGTCAAATCACATAAAAATGAATATTTCACAAAAATCACCAAAAAAATCAGGTTGTTTCAACTTAAATTTTAAATTATAACTACTTCTAATAGATTAGATTATTTTGCAATTTTATTCTAATCTATATTTCATTTATTTTTCTATGCATAATAAAATTTATCTATTCTAATTTTTAAATTTTGAGATAAGAGAGAAGAATCTCTACTTCTTATGTGTATAACACAAAATATAATCTAATTCAAGGTCAAATTTGAAGAAAGTAAAGTAATCAAATTACAACAAAAAAAATACACATGGAGGATTGGGGGTTGGGGAGGGGAGGAAATTTAAACAATTTTTGAGAATATAACGAAGAAATCAGATAATACACATATTATTATTTATAAAATTTTGCAATAAAGAGTTGGAGGGACAGTTGAATAATATATTAAATTATTTTTGACAATCTAAAACCTTTAAATTGTATAAATATAATTTAAAAATATGAAGGATAAAAGATTTTTTGCGATTACATAATTATTTTTACTCATATATACTTAATTCAGACGAGCGAGTATCTGTTTAATATACTTAATATACTCACAAGCGTTCACATCACTGTCCTAACTTCGTGTTAAGGGCACAACTTAAAGACTAATTTACTCTATTAACGTAATATTCATTCATAGTGATCAGGTGGACCATTCTGAAGACGGAGGACCCTAAGAAACTCAGAAAGAAAAAAAAAATAATATAGGAACTACAACTAAGAAAGAATAAGAATAAAAAGAATTGCTTAACAATCCACCATCTTTAAATTGTAAATAATATTATAAAAAAAAAAATATGAAACTTAATTTTCTTTACAATTAAATTATTATTTTTTCGTATAAATTTGATTAGCGATTGGGGATTGGGTGTGACGGAGGAGTGGGATAGGGTGGAGGCATATGGAGGGGGTGGGTGGAGGGGTAGAAAAACATTTATATTTTAAAAAGAATTGATTGGGGGTGGGGAGTGGGGGAGGTGGGGAGAATAATATTTATGTTATTTTTTTATTTCATTGTGAAATAAGATGATAGATGATTTCTTTTTAAGATAATAATATTATTTAACAAGTTTGAACGAGACATTCCAATATGAAACGATTAGAAATATTACTTTAATATTATCCACGCATTGCACGGATGCGTATACTAATTTTATATAACAATGATATAGTTTTTATCTATAATTCATTGTTCTATTATTTATTTTTTTACTAACGGTATCAGTATGGTATATGAATTATAGCAATATGATATATATGAATTATATTTGAACTACCTGGATCAAATAAATCATGAAATAATCATAATATGAAATTTGTTTGAACCGACTAATCATATTGTTTTGAAAATGACCGACCCATGTCCTATTTCCTATTTTGAAGAATTGTAACTTATAATAATTTTAGTATATATTCATTATTTAGATTTTAATGTTAAAATATTAAATTAATCATATAAATTGAACTCCAAATTTAGTTAAATTAATTCTAGAAAAATGAAATTTCACAAGTAGTTTGGGAACGGAAGATGACACAAGTAATTGATCCTTAAACATGGTGTTAGCACTAATAATTATTGTTACATTAGTTGCTCTCTCGTTTTTAATTACCTTGAAGGTTACAATTTGAATTTGTCTTTCTAGGAGTTGTTTTTTAGCTCATTTTCAACGCTGGTTGTTAGTATTCTTCGTTTTTTCCTCCTCTATACACAATTCAGAGTTGTTTTTTTTACCTCATTTTCAACACTTGGTTGTTAATTTTCTTGGTTTTTTTTTTTCTCCTAAACGCACTATACTTCTTTTGCTTTTGCTTTCACTAATTACCAAAAGTATGTCAGAAGAAATATTTTTTTCTTGGAGAATCTGTTCTTGCTTTCACGTGTAGGACTCTGGTATTTGGTTTTCTCAATTGTCAACATTCCTCATTGTTACATGCTATAAATTGATGGGCTGTGTTTGCTCTTCTATTCAATGAGGGAGGTTCCATCTTTCTTAGTGATGATTACTTTCTTCAGAGTTCTTGATAAGGGAACACTGATCCAGATGAAATCTTTAGTGTTTTTCAAGTTGTTAGGAATGCTGGCTTTTTCACTGTGCTGTGGTGGTGTTCTTGCTAAGGAGTGTATTAACACTATTACTCCATTGTCATCACACACTTTTAGATATGAGTTATTGTCTTCACAAAATGAAACCTTGAAACAAGAGATTTTTAGCCATTACCATTTGATTCCTACTGATGATTCAGCCTGGTCTAGCTTGCTACCTAGAAAGGTGTTGAGAGAGGAAGAAGAATTTGATTGGGCGATCATGTATAGAAAGATAAAGAATTCTGGTGGTCTCAGAGAAGTTGATGGTTTATTGAATGAGGTTTCACTCCATGATGTGAGATTGGAACCTAATTCATTGTATGGAATTGCTCAGCAAACTAATTTGGAGTACTTGTTAATGTTGGATGTTGATAGATTGGTTTGGAGTTTTAGGGAAACATCTGGTCTAGAGAAGCCTGGTGAGCCATATGGAGGTTGGGAGAAACCAGATAGCGAGGTTCGAGGTCATTTTGTTGGTTAGTACTACTTTTTATCTTTCAGAATTTGATTTATTTTTTCTATTTTTTGTATTCATGATGTGCATTGTTACGTCTGAACTTTGGTTGTTTGTAATACTTTTAGTTTGCATATTGAATTTTAATAGTTGAAATTTCTGGACAGTGAGGATTCAGACACCGACTTGTTTTTGATTGTGTCTGATTGTTACATTAATTGTGATGGCCTCGTAAGTGTGAACTTCCGAACAAATTTATCTTTACCGTCAGCTATTTAAAGCTGCCTATCTATGTTGTTGTATGCATTAAATACATCAACAATATGAGTTATCGTGGTCACTTTCTGTTGCAATGGATAATCTTTTAGAATTTTATGTTTTACTGATTCAAGAATCAAACTTTATGAGTTTCTGATATTCTTTGGAGAGACTACTACCTGTAATGTTTCACAGTATGTTCCGTTGTGTTTGTTTTTATACATACTCGTATTGTTTTGCTTCATCAAGTTTATATGTTGGTATGCATGGTAGAATTTTAGCTGATAGTTTTCTGTAACTTGAAGGTCATTACCTTAGTGCCACAGCACACACTTGGGCCAGCACCCACAATGACAGTCTTGGAGAGAAAATGTATTCTGTTGTTTCTGCACTAAATGCCTGCCAGGAAAAGATGGGTACAGGGTACCTTTCTGCCTTCCCTTCAAAACTTTTTGATCGCCTTGAAGCTATACAACCAGTCTGGGCGCCGTATTATACAATTCACAAGGTAGATGTGCTTCCTGAATCAATTCTTGCTTCTTAATGCCATTTATGCTCTTAAGATAGTGGCTTTACAGAATTGGACTTGACAGATATTGGCAGGTCTTTTGGATCAGCATACTTTAGCAGGCAATCCTAAAGCTTTGAAAATGGCTACATGGATGGTTGATTACTTCTACAATCGGGTGCAAAATGTGATTTCGAAGTATACCATTCAAAGGCACTGGAATTCATTAAATGAAGAAACTGGCGGCATGAATGATGTTCTTTATAGGCTGTACAGAGTAACGGTGTGTATACTTTGCCCAGTAAACAGTCTAACCTTTCCTGTCCTAGTATTTAAACTTAACTAATTTACCCTGGTTGGTTTTTTTTATATTATCAATGGATAAAAGATCAAATACCTATTGAATGCAGTAAAATTTGATTAAAAAATGTGGGGGATTTCACCATTTCAGTGCTTGATCTGCATGTTCTGTTCTGCCGTATTTTTTTTTCCAACAGCATTTTCTGTTCTTTGAAATCTTCTTTTTGATGACAGTGATATCATTCAACCTTCGATTGCCAAATTTTCTGACTACTAAAATCTGCATTTTCTCTCTTGGCATTTTTATTTCGTCATTCCAACCAACCTTCAATCTTATATATTATGATTTTCATAATATCATTTTGTAAATTGCAGCTTTTCTTAGCACATATGTGATGTTTGGCATAAAATACATATAATTAAATCATTAATTGCCTCACATTTTGGTGGAGCAACAATATGCATATATTGTCTTTGCATTTTATCTGCCATGTCTCGTTAACTATTATATGAATAATCCTACTTTTGTCATCCTCTAAATGATGTTGCAGGGTGATTCAAAGCACTTAATCTTGGCTCACCTTTTTGACAAACCATGTTTCTTAGGGCGCTTAGCTGTACAGGTATAAATCCCTGTTCTCCACATTCCCTCACTGTAACACACAAAATATCGACTGGTATCCATTACCATTACTTGCTTTAGCTCAACTAATTGTTGTCTTGACTTTTATTGAAGTGACGCATTGACACAAGATATGAGATGACTGAAGTTCCTTACTGGGAAAGTCATTTGACTTCTCTTTTGGAAAGTCTTAAACATTTTTTTTTTTTTGGATTTTGTTGTCGACTTTCAAAATCAGACATGCTATTGTATGTATGGGCTTTGTGTTTTTGCTTTCCTTGAGATATATAAATACGCGGCATAGTTTCTTCTATAACTAAACATGATTTTTAACCGGGTAATTTCTGTTTGCATTTAGGTTTAGGTTGATCATATATGATCCCCGATTACTATAGTTGTGTGTGTGACAAGCATTAACTTCATTGCTGATACCTTTTTTTTCCCTCTTCTGTTAGGCTGATGACCTATCAGGTTTTCATGCAAATACGCACATTCCAATTGTTGTTGGATCACAACTGCGTTATGAGATTACTGGTGATCCAATTTACAAGGTACATGTATTTGCTTTTGGAAATTTCTCTTCTCAGGAAAAAGTTCTGCAGCTTGAGTGTTTCCAGATTTTCCTTTCGGTGCTAGTGTATGTAGATGTCATGTCTCTTTTACTTGTTGCCTAGTCCAATATATATATATATGCTTTCATCCACACCAGCCATTCAATTTCATTTCTTCTCCTTTTGTTATTCTTGTTAGAGAATAAGTTAAGCAAAGGTGTTTTCTGTCTCAGAGTTCCTCTCACATTTTTTAGATGGGTAAATAGAACTAATTGCTGCTCTCTAGTAGAATGGATTGGTTACTCTCCTTTTAGTTGATATTTTGGTAATTAGGTACTAGACACTACACGTTTGCAGCTCCTCCCTGAAAATCTACAATTGATTAATTGAACATTGATATAACAACCAAGGAAGAAGGAAGGAAAATGTTGCAGCAGTAAACTGTTTGTCTTTGACCAATCATTTTCATTTCTCTTTTACTTGTTTCTTCTTATATCCGTCTAGTTTTAGACGTAGGTCATTGACAGTATAATATGATGTGAGTATATTTGATGACATCAAGCCTGATTAAAGAAGTTTTCTCACAACATTTTTTTTTGGTTAAACTTCCATTTTTTTCCTGTAGGAAATTGGGATGTTCTTCATGGATATTGTCAATTCTTCCCACAGCTATGCAACTGGAGGGACATCAGTCGGTGAGCATTGGTAAAAGCAATTATGCACAAAGTTAATTCCTATTTATATCTTATGTGCTCCTTTCTTGGCTCATTTCACTTAAAGTTCTTTGTGTCTCCCGTTCTCTTTCATACCAACCTGAGCAGGTCAGATCCGAAGAGGCTAGCAAGCACGCTAAGCACAGAGAATGAGGAATCATGTACTACCTATAATATGCTGAAGGTTTGCTTATGGATTTATTTTTCAGCGTTGTATCCTATTTTTCTCTCAGGGAAGAGAGGATATAGTGCCTTGTGGGTATTTATGCACAAATGTGAAAATTGTGTAGGTTTCCCGCCACCTGTTCAGATGGACCAAAGAAATGGCATATGCTGATTATTACGAGCGAGCATTAACAAATGGTGTTCTCAGCATCCAAAGGGGAAGAGATCCCGGGGTGATGATATATATGCTTCCACTTCAACGTGGTGGTTCCAAAGCTCGGAGCTACCATAAATGGGGATCACCTTTTAGTGACTTTTGGTGTTGCTATGGAACAGGTGATAGAATCAATATTCACTGATCCTTCACTATTTTCTTCTTTTTAGATAATAATGGTGTTCGGACCGGCCACCTCGACTAATTCTATGGGTACTTGCTGCCTCCCACCAGCCTAGGTACTGGCCAGCTCTGTCCACCAAAGATTGGACATACAGGAAGAAATCACCCAGTGTTTTCATCCTTCTTTTCTTTAAATAACAATCTTCTCTATGCCCCTGGCAGTGCAAGTATTTTTAAGTCTGCTACTCCATGCTAAATTCTGCAACCAAATTTTCTGGCTTTCTGAGTTTACCTCATCTATAGCTTATAAAAATGGAAATGAATTTAATTTTTATTTTTCCTTTTTTCTCTATAGGGATTGAATCATTCTCCAAATTGGGAGATTCTATTTACTTCGAAGAGAAAGGGAATTCTCCTGGGCTCTACATTATCCAGTATATATCTAACTCTCTTGATTGGAAATCTGGGCAAGTTGTGGTGAGTCAGAGCGTAGAGCCTGTTGTTTCATGGGACAATCGCCTTCGAGTGACAATTACGGTGTCCTCAAAGAGGGTATGCATTCTAATTTACTTTGTTCCTTTATCCATTTGTTCGAACATCATTATTTTGTGGAACGCACTACTACTCTTCCTACTTCCAAGCAATAGTGCCTCTTATTCATATGTGGTGCACTTCTTCCTTTCAGAACTTACTTTGTCTACGATAGCTTTTGTATGCACTGCCTAAATTGCTGGTTGAGTATGTCCAAAGGACCGAGAGAAAATTATTTTTACACGTGATATTCTCATGAGCATTGGTTACGCTAGTAGTACAGTTAAATAATCAGTATAAGGATCGAAACGGTTGCATTTTGCTTTTCTTGCAACTAGGCTTGCTGATTTTCTTTCAGGGAGTTGACCTCCATTTGTTTAATTCCCTTAATACCTTTTCCTTCAGATGAGCAATGTAGTGTGCTCTGTGAAGTTTCCCATAAAACCTTTCCCTCTGTGGAAGATTTTGTTTTTTGAATATAACTTATTATGATTATTAATTCTTTCAGAATGCAACTAGTGCACCATCTACATTGAATCTGAGGATACCAAGTTGGACAAATTCTAGTGCAAAAGCATCCTTGAATGGGGAGGATTTATCTCTACCTCCACCAGGTAGGAACTTTCCTCCTTTTTGTGACTCCTTTCTATATTTTTTATCAAATCAATTTTCTCAGCTAGCTTATGTCTTCTTTTACAATTTAATGACTCACTGATGCAGGTAACTTCCTATCGATCACCAAGGGCTGGGGCTCAGGTGAAAAAATCACCATTGAGCTGCCCATGAATCTTAAGACAGAGGCCATTAAAGGTGATAATTAAGATAATTCTTTGTCCAATCAATGTTATATGTCTCTGTTCAGAAAAGCTAATGGATCAAATAGTATAGCTGCTGACAAACTCTTGTATTATGGCGCTTCAGATGACCGTCCTGAATATGCATCGATACAGGCAATTCTTTATGGTCCATACCTTCTTGCTGGCCATTCTACTGGTGATTGGGACGTTAAAAGCAAAGCCACATCTCTGTCAGATTTGATAACTCCAGTTCCATCTGACTATAATTCTCATTTAATATCTCTCACACAAGAATCCAGTAATGCAACATTTGTTCTGACAAGCACAAATCTCTCTATTCAAATGGAGAAGTACCCTGAAGCTGGAACAGATTCTGCTGTCAGTGCTACCTTCAGACTCATCTCAAATGACAAAAGAACTGTCAATCTTTTTGAACCACAGGATTTTATTGGGAAACTAGTCATGTTAGAGCCTTTTGACTTCCCAGAAATGTTGATAACTCATCCAGGAAATGACACCAGTCTTGTGATCACACAGTCCTCAGATGGCGCTGGATCTTTGTTCCGTTTGGTTGCAGGATTGGATGGAAAGGACGGGACAGTTTCATTAGAATGTGAAACCCAACATGGTTGCTTCTTCAATAGTGGTGTGGACTACCAAGACACTGAAAGAGTCAAGCTTAACTGCAATTCAAAGTCCTTAGATGCTGTATTCAAACAGGCAGCGAGCTTTAAGTTGGGAAAAGGGATTACCCAGTATCACCCTATTAGCTTTGTGGCAAAAGGTGCTATGCGAAACTTTCTTTTGGCACCATTATTGAGCTTCAAAGATGAATCTTATACTGTGTATTTCAACATTCAATCGTAGTTGTTGTCAAGGAGGTTAAGAGTTGTCACAAATAAAAATAACTCTAATTAACCGGTCGTTTGGTTTATTCTGTTAAACGAAACTCCCAACACAGGTTTTCACAAATTTTGCTCTTTCAAGAAACAATTATCCCCTCTATTGGTTGGCCTTAGTTTGGTACTGCTAGGGCCAGGCATATTTTGATTTAAACAGAAAAATCGAATCGAAATTTAATTTTGATTTGATTTTTCGATTTTGGGGTTGGTCTCGATCAGATTTTAGAAATTTGGTTAAACGATTTGGTTTTCAGATTTTCAAAAAAAAAATTCGGATAAACCGAAAAACTGAAATTATATAAATAATATATTATAAGTTATATATATATTATTATATATGTAAATATACTAAAAATATAATATAATCTGATATAACATATAAATATATAAATTATAATTATTTAGTAACCTTAAATCCTAATATACTGTTTTGCTTTAGACCCTAACATTAACGTGAAGGTTGCAACGACGCTCATCTATCCTCAGTTCGTCAGTTCATTTGAAATTTCAACATCGCCAACGACAGTCGGCAGTCGTTTGCTCAGTTCGTCACTGCCGTCGACAGTCGCTGCCGAATGTGGCCACTATCGTCACGCCAACGGTGATGACTCAGCGAGGTCAGTATTTATGGTTATTTCATCCATGTTGAATTAATTATATTTGGGAATGAAAATAGATTTGAGAAAAAGATTATTTTTTTAGAAAAATCACCAATTTTAAATGCTCACTACTTTAACTTTAAAATCGAAATAAAAATCTGAAATAATTGAACCGAATTTGTAAAAATCAAACCAAACCGAAATAATTTTGGTTTGGTTATAGTTGTCATTTTCGTCAATCTGAAAATTAAAAAACCAAACTAATATTCAACAATCAAACCGAACAAAACAAATGTCCACCCCTAATACTGCCTACACTAAGTTATGAAAAAAATAATGTGAAATTCGAATACATTTCTATATTATAGAAGAGCTGGTTTCGACGAGCTCTTTATTATTTACCATTTTATCCTTAATTGCTCCGTAATTTACTATATTATCCCTAATTAATTATTATAAGTTATTTATATATTAGAATTAATAATATTTTTTATTATATTACACCTAATTAATTATTATAAGTCATTTATATATTAGAATTAATAATATTTACTTAAAAAAGTAGATATTTGTGACGTTTGTTTCAGTTGCTTTATCCATGATTTTACTATATCAACCCTAATTAATTATTATAAGTCATTTATTTATTAAAAAATTAATATTTAATTAAAAAAAATAGATGACATGTCTGCCTATATTAACCCTAATTATTCAGTGATTTATTATACTACCCCGAATTAACTATTATAAGTCATTTATATATTAAAATTAATTAATTATTAGAAGTCATTTATATAATAGAATAAATAACATTTAATTAAAAAATAGATATTTATGACGTTCGTTTCAGCTGCTTTAACCTTGATTTTACTATATCATTTCGAATTAATTATTATAAGTCATTTATGTATTAAAATTAATAATATTTAATTAAAAAACCAGTTGCTTCGTCATTTACTATATTATCTCTGATTGCTCCTTGATTTACTATATTACCCCTAATTAATTATTATAAATCATTTATATATTAGAATTAATACTATTTTTTATTATATTACCCCTAATTAATTATTATAGTCATTTACATATTAGAATTAATAATATTTAATTAAAAAATAGATATTTATGATGTTTGTTTCAGCTGCTTTAACCGTGATTTTACTATATCATCCCTAATTAATTATTATAGGTCATTTATGTATTAAAAAATTAATAATATTTAATTAAAAAAATAGATGGCATGGCTGCCTATGGTTTCGACCAACACTTCATCACTTACTATATTATCCCTAATTGCTCCGTGAATTACTATATTACCCCTAATTAATTATTATAAGTCACTTATATATTATAATTAATAATTTTTTTTATTATATTACCCCTAATTAATTATTATAAGTCATTTTACTATATTACCTCTAATTGCTCCGTGATTTACTATATTACCCCTAATTAATTGTTATAAGTCATTTATATATTATAGTTAATAATATTTTTTATTAGTCATTTATGTATTAAAAAATTCATAATATTTAATTAAAATATTGATTTCGACATGGCTGCTTTAAGAGCTGCACCGCGATTTTACTATATCACCCCTAATTAATTACTATAAGTTATTTATGTATTAGAAAATTAATAGTATTTAATTAAAACAAGAAAAATATGTGTTTATGACATATTTGTTGCAGCTGCTTCAACCATAATCATCTTTGAGAAGATGATCCAAAACTTTATTGTTAATTGAAGTATCATTTGTTCTAGTTTTTGTATGAAATAATCCTATGAATATTAGTTCTACATCTTTTCTATATAATGTAACAGGTCTCAATTTTATCATCAAACAATTAAAATAACTCGACTACACGACACATCACACTTTCTTATCATGTGGAAAAAAACTATCTTATAAAACTTCACTTCTTAGCGAGTGCCGTCAAATAGTTATTATTTAAAAAGTAATTGTTTTAAATCAATGTAAGTTTATGTTTGCATTTCATCAATATCAAATATTAGTGCTAAAAAATGTCTAGAGTATTGGGCCCGTGCTGACACAGGCCATACACCTCTAGTGAGGTGGTTTCGATCACCTCTTCATTTACTATACTACCCCCAATCATTTACGACATTACATACTAATTGCTCCATAATTTGCTATATTATTCCTAATTAATTATTACAAGTCATTTATATATTAGAATTAATAGTATTTTTTTATTATATTACCCATAATTAATTATTATAAGTCATTTATATATTAGAATTTATAATAATTAATTAAAAAAATAGATATTTATAACATTTGTTTCAACTGCTTTAACCGTGATTTTACTATATCATCCCTAACTAATTATTATAACTAATTTATGTGTTAAAAAATTAATAATATTTAATTCAAAAAAATAGATTACTATATTAACCCCTATCATTTACTATATTACCCCTAATTGTTTGTAGTTTACTGTATTATCCCAAATTAATTATTATAAGTCATTTATATATTAGAATTAATAATATTAATTTATTATATTATCCTTAATTAACTATTATAAGTCAACCACCTCTTCATTTACTATATTACCCATATCATTTACTATATTACACCCTAATTGCTTCTTGATTTACTATATTATCCCTAATTAATTATTACAAGTCATTTATATATTAAAATTAATAATATTTTTTTATTATGTTACCCCTAATTTATTGTTATAAGTCATTTATATATTAGAATTTATAATATTTAATTAAAAAAATAGATATTTATAACTTTGTTTCAGCTGCTTTAACCGTGATTTTACTATATCATCCCTAATTAATTATTATAAGTCATTTATGTATTAAAAAATTAATAATATTTAATTAAAAATAGATTACTATAATACCCCTATCATTTACTATATTACCCCTAATTGCACCATGATTTACTATATTATCCCTAATTAAGTATTATAAGTCATTTATATATTAGAATTAATAATATTTAATTAAAAAATAGATGATATGTTTGCCTATATTACCCCTAATTCCTCCGTAATTTACTATATTACCCCTAATTAATTGTTATAAGTCATTTATACATTAGAACTAATAATATTTTATTTTACTATATTAACCCTAATTAATTATTATAAGTCATTTGGTTTCGACCACTGCTTCGTCATTTACTATTTTACCCCTAATTGCTCTATGATTTATTATATTACCCCTTATTAATCATTATAAGTCATTGATATATTAGAATTAATAATATGTTTTTATTATATTTTTCCTAATTAATTATTATAAGTCATTTATATATTAGAATTAATAATATTTTTTTATTATATTACCCCTAATTAATTATTATAAGTCATTTACATATTAGAATTAATAATATTTAATCAAATTAGTATATATTTATGTTTATAACTCTTCAATATCGAATTTTAATACTAATAATTAAGCCCGTACTGATATGGACTATGCACCTCTAGTATATAAACAAAACGTGGTTGAGTAGCTAAAATACAAAAAAGCTCCAATAATGAGCCATTTTCGCATAATAATTTTTATATTATTACCCTCCACATAACGACGTCTTCACATTATTATTCACTGTACAAAAGTTCCTCCAGCATCTTGAATTTTCAGTCTACAACAAGTAGGGGTGGATATTCAATTTATTCGATTTGATTATTGAATATCGATTTGATTTTTTAATTTTTGAATTGATGAAAATGATAATTATAATCAAACTAAATTATTTTGGTTTGGTTTAGTTTTTACGAATTCTGTTTGGTGATTTTGAATTTTTATTTCGGTTTTAAAGATTAAAGTAGTGAGCATTAAAAATTGGAGATTTTTCTAGAAAAATAGTCTTTTTTCAAACCTATTTGTCATTCCTAAATATAATTAATTCAACACGCATGAAATAACCATAAATATCGATCTCGTTGAGTTGTCGCCGTTGGCGTGACGGCAGTGGCCGCACTCGGCAGCGACTGCAGGCGATAGTGATGAACTAAGCAAACGACTGCCGACTGCCTTTGGCGATGTTGAAATTTCAAATGAATTGACGAACCAAAGATGGATGAGCGTCATTGCAGCCTTCATGTTAATGCTAGGGTCTAAAACAAAGCAGTTATTAGGATTTAGGGTTACTAAATGGTTATAATTTATATATTTATATGTTATATCAGATTATATTATATTTTTAGTATATTCATATATATATATAATATATATATATTATAATATATTATTTATATAATTTCAGTTTTTCTAATTATTTTTTTTTAAATCTGAAAATCAAATCGTTTAATCAAATTTTTAAAATTTAAAAGCAAAATCAATTCAAAAAATTAAAAAAATAAATCAAAATTAAATTTCGATTCAATTTTTTAATTTTTTTGATTTAAATCAAAATATGTTCGGCCCTAATAAGTAGATTGAACGTCCATGATATAACCAATGGTTTAAGCCATTGAAGAGCAACAAATGCGGCATCCCAACTTAAACCAACGTACACTGAGTAAGGGCCTGTCATTCTCTTACATATCTAAATCTTGTATATACAATGATGACAACAATTTTTGACGTTTCTGGTGTTTGCTTCTGAGATTAAATTAAACTTTTATTAGTATACCTACTCGCATGATGTGCGCATAATATTAGAGCATTATTTTTAATCATTTCATATTTGAATATTTTGTTTGAGTATGTTAAATTACATTACAGTACAGAAAAGTTCAACTATTATATTATTTCTCAATAAAATGCAAAAAAAAATCACCTTCCACCCCTAACCCACCTATTTCAAAATCAGATGATCCACCTCTTTGCCAGCTTGGAGGACTAACTTGAATTAAAAATATAAAAATTTTATCCATCTCCCACGTTTCCACTCCACCCACTCCAATACTCATATCTCTATCAAATATATACGAAAAAAGTAATCCTGTAATTATAAAAAAATACATATGTTTCATATTTTTTTTTAATTATATTATTCACAATTTAAAGATTATAGATTGCTAATATTCCCTCTCATCCCACTTCTAACGAAATTTATATGAGTAAAAACAATCATGTAATTCAAAAAGTTTTTATATTTTATGCTTTTCTTTGTTTTATTGTTTACAATCTAAAGATTTTTTATTATCAAAAGCAATGTAAATTTTTATTCTACTGTAAAATTTATAAATAGTAACCCCGCCCCCCTCCCACCACCAATCCTTAGTGCGCATTTTGTCTATTGTATTTTAATTACTTTAGTTTTGTAATTTGATTTTGAATTAAATTATTTTTTTGTGTGTTAACACGCATACACAGTTGAGTTTTATTCACTCTTATCTTAAAATATAAACATTAGAATAAATAAGTTTTGTTATGCATGACAAAATAAATGATATGTAGATTAGGAGAAGACTCCAAACTATAATTTAATCTATTAGAAGTGATTACAATTTAAAATTCAAGTTACACACTTTCATAGCGATCAAAATATAATCTTATCTCATATTCTATAATTCAACTTTGTGCTTTTAATTTTCTTTCTTTATATTATGAAACTGAGCGATGCCCAAAATCACTAAAACAGTTTATACATGAATGTAAATTTGCAAGTAAAATTAAACGAGAATAAATAAATTAAAATATCGAAATGTCTATAAATTTATTTTATAATCCTCCTAAAATAAGTAAATTTGTGAATGTGATATTAAATACAAAAATCAGACTATTATGAATTGTATATAATTGAATTAAATACAGAAAACTGTGAAATAAAACAACATTAAAAAGAAGAACAATAATACCAAACACATATTTTGAAAACTTCACAACTTTTATTATAAAATAAAATATTTCTATTTTTTTTTACTTATGAACTTTTATTTTATGTCTTTTCAGTTTTAAATTTATGGATAGCAATACATGTATTAATTAATTAGTTCAGTATATTTTAGAAATTAGTTAAAAAAAAACTATCCCCCAACACCACAGTTTTCTATAGTTTGTGATTTATCTTTATGTTTATTGTTTCTTTATTTATATTAAGGAAATACTCAAGAAGCTAGAACTCTGTTCCAACTCAAATATAAATATCATATCAATTTGTTAAAAGAAGATCAATTTATTGTTCTTTCTTATTCTTGCTTTTTAAATGTAATATATGACTTGTTTTTTTAAAATTGAGATAGATATTCAAAATCAAAAAAGTTCTTATATTAAAAAAAATAAAATAAAAGAAGACCAGTTTGTTACTCTTCATTATCCTTACAATTTTATATTTTTCTAAGTTATTTAAATTAATAAATTTATAAAATATTAAAAATAATCATTATTTTAAAAATATAAATATAGATATTTTTAAAGTATTTATTTTAAATGACAATTTCATACTCTTATAGAATATAAATAGAAATATTGGTTGACTATTTTATCTATTTATATTTTATAGTTAATAAGTTTTGTATCACGTAAAATTAGAATTATAAGTTTTATTATGCGAATAGAAATTATAAAATGAAATATAAAATAAGATTTTATCAAATGAAATATAAAGTAGAAGAAGACTCCAATATAATCTAATTTAGTTTGATAGGGATACTTATTGCTTAAAATTCAAACTGTACACTTATTTAAGCTAAATACTTTCAACTCTATTGGAAAATAATTTTAGCTCATATTTAATTTTTTTTTAAAATTCAAATGAAAAATTTATTAACTTCGTTCTTATGATTAAAAGAATTCAATAATGCATGAAATTATTTAAGAAGAAATTAAAAAGTACCACCGTCAGTAACAAAAATTTATTCATAGATGTAAATTTACAAGTAAAATCATGAAAAAATAGATCAACAATATCCAAATGCCTACAAAATTATTTTATAATCTCCTAGAAGAAAGTAGATATGATATTTTTTACATTCATTTTTTACACAAATAATTTGTTAAATCTCCTCTATATATTTTGAGTCTCAATTATAGTTATCGATTTCTCAAATATTTATTTCGCTTTTTTAAATTATTTACGTACATCACATTTGTGGAAACTTCACCTTCTTTAGATTCTTCTTTTTGAAAAGAAAGATTCCACTGATATTAAATCAATCGAGTTTTCCAAAACCGTACAACACTTGAAATAACACCCGGACAACCAAAAAACTTATCCACCAAAGAAGCAGTAGGAAACTTCATCTCCTCAAATTTTTTCTCACTGAAATACCATTCACAAAATAAGTAAATCAGCTTGATTGGCTCTCCAATTTGAGCTCCTTAATGACACATCTTTTTAGATTCATCTATTGTAATTACCTGAAAAATTAACTGTTTTACCCCTTTCTATAATTTTATTATGGTATTTTTGGAGTGTGGGGGTGATTGACATGATTCCCGATGTATTTTGATATCATCTATGTGATATTGTGATTTTTTTATGGTTTTAGGAGTCTTATTTTGAACTTATGTGGATATCTTTTGATTCCTGTGTCGGACGACTGAACGGACTGCACCAGCAGCTCCAAAATATCAAATTTAGGTTGGGTATACC
Source organism: Capsicum annuum (assembly GCF_002878395.1). NCBI lineage: Eukaryota > Viridiplantae > Streptophyta > Magnoliopsida > Solanales > Solanaceae > Capsicum > Capsicum annuum. The sequence continues at coordinate 151,508,722 of NC_061121.1, read as the reverse complement.
TTTGGTTTGGGTCCGACGCACCCGAGCTCATTTCGACCTATTGATCGGAAAGTTGGAAAATTAGAAATATGGGTTTGGGATCCACATTGATCGAAACAACCTCGGATGAAAAATCCGACATCACCAGTAGATCCAGAACATTGATTTTAGGGTAGAAACTAGTTTGGTGTGATTTTACGGCTTTTAAATCTTATTTCGACTCTCGATTTGAAAAATTATGATTTCGATTTTTGGGGGGTAATTTTGTGAAAATAGTTTTTTTTTTTAAATCTGACTTTGCCAACGCGTTTGGAACATTAAATTTAGTTTGATTACATATTTTGTTTGCATATATCAGACTCCAAATAAAATCTGAGAACCCCGTCGAAGTCCGGATTGGACTTAAAATAAAAAAATAGTTTTTTATCTATAGCTGGTGCAGAAAATCTGCATTATTAATAACAGTTTTTGGGTCTATTTTTCTCATTTTTCATCTTGCCGCTTGAGAGTTAAATCCTCAAATAGTGTGGGAGCTTAAAAGTGAAGCTTGTGTGAGCTTGGATAGCTAGATTAACGTTTATTTCTTGATTCTATTACGGATTTAAAGCAAGAATTCACCCTTAGTAATTTCTTGATTAATTTCTCAAACCTCCCAAAATCTTAGGGTTGATTTTAAACCCAAATTTCACTCCTTTTCACTTTACTAGTTTTTCATCAATTTAACATTCAAAACAACTTTGATTCTTGATTTTAACCTGGATTTTAAAGATTTTATCCGGTAAAGCTTAAAAATAATTTTTCTTCGATTCGAACCTCATTTTTGACTCGATGTCACGACCCAAAAAAATGAGGGTCATGATGGTACTTGTCGCGGTGTGCCTTGACAAGTAAGTCTATCACCTAAACTGATACAAAAAGAGGAAAAAATAGAAATATCCCAAGGTAAGGCTTCTAGAACGAAGCCAAACCATACAAGTAATCATAAAAATACGGAAAGGACTTATCCAAAATACTGATAATATCCAAAACCAGGTGTCAATAGTTTAAGAACTACTAATACAATCCAGGAGTCAAATACATCAGAAAAATAACCACAAAGGAATAATATCTGTCTCCAAATACTAATAAAGACATAACTACTATAGAAAGATAGAGGTGAACTCTGGATACATGAATGTCCAACTACTACCTTGGAAGCTCCAATAAGGTGCACTTGAGCTAAGACCTGCATCGAAAGGGCGCAGTAGACATGGGTACGATCCACTTGTACTCAGTAGGTATCATAGACCGACCGAGCAAAGTAGAAAATAAAGCATATAAAATATATACTAAGGGCACGTCACCTGTAATCAAAAAATGTCCCACAACTGTAGCCTACACTGCTTGCACTAACAATTTAATAATATCTATATATAATACAACAACACCTAAAATAGGGATACAAATATACACAATATCAAATACAAGTAGAACAAAAGAGAAAAATGTATACTCAAGATCATCAAGTATAATTAAAGGAAGATAGAACAATTAGACGTTAACAAGTCAAGATATAGAACAATTAGGTAGATAACAAGTCAACATGGCAGTTCAAACACAACATATTTACAATAAAATGGGTGCAATGTATATGATGATGATGATGATACATGGTATTGGCACACAACCTCGAGTTTGGCACACAGCCTCGAGTTTGGTACACAACCTTAAGTTTGGCACACAGTCTTAAGTTTGACACATAACCTTAAGATCACCAATATTCACAACTCTTCTCTGACATGATCCGTCGTAGATGGTCTATAAAATTCAATATTCGATACCACTATCCAGTATTTCAGTGTTTTCAGTATTTTCAAGACACATACATAACATAAGACATAAATCAAGTACACATACATGACAACAAGTATGTATAAAGTAGTAAAATGAACAAGTGAAATGATGCGTATGATGAAATGAGAATGACGATGCAATGTTCACAACTATTCAAAATGAGTATTTCCACCACATGATGTATTTTCACAACCATGTGTGTCAATATCCACTCATTATTTCTATTTCATCCATGAATTTCCACATGTCGCATATACTAACAAGTATGAATATACCGCAATGCAACAATGGTACCATATTCGGTATTTCAATAATACAGTACAATTGTTCACATATATTTAGGGCTATCAACATCACATAGGACTGTACACAGTCACACACATCACATAATATCTTAATTTCGACAATTACATCACATATAGGCCCCTACACGGGCACAACATATAGATAGCCATTTTTCATGATTAGTTTCCACCCTTAACATGCATTTTGTATCATCATTTACTATCCAACATAGTTTAAAAGAGTTAAGCCATAACCTACCACAAAAGCCGAAACCGGTCTGCTACACTTCGAACCCACGACCTTACTTTTCACGAACGATCTCAAACTCCACAAAAAATATCAAATCTACATGTCAAAATAAAACCAATGACATCCACATTGACTACTTTTGCTTTGGGATCAAAACGGCGAACGAGTTTCCGAAAAAGAAGGAAAAAATTAAAACTTTACTTCAAAAATATGTTCCTCATATTTTTAGGAATCTACTGCTAAAAACTCAAGTCAAATTGAGTCGAGGTTCGAATTGAAGAAAAATTAATTTTAAGCTTTACCGGATAAATTTTTTGAAATCCGGGTTAAAATGAAGAATTGGAGTTGTTTTAAGGGTTAAATTGATGGAAAACTAGTAATTATAAGATAAAAATATTGTTCAAGTAAAAAGAAGTGAAATTGAGGTTTAAAATCAAGCCCTAAGATTTGTGGGATTTTGAGAAATTAATCAAGAAATTAGTAAGAAAAGGGTGAGTTCTTAGCTTAAATCCATAATAAAATCAAGAAATAGGTGTTAATCTAGCTTACAAATCTCCTACAAACTTTACTTTTCAGCTTCTACACAATTGTAGGGTTTAACTCTCAAGAGACAAGATGAAAAATGAACAAAATAGGCAAAAAGGGTAAAAAGAAACTGTTATATTGCAGATTTTCTGCAATATTTAGTGCAGATTTTTCCCTTAAGTTGAAACGGACTTCAATGGGGTGCCCGGGATTCGTTCGGAGTTTGATATACACAAACGAACTATGCAACCATACTAAATTCGATGTTCCGGATGCGTTGGAGAAGTCATATTTTTGAAAAAAATATCATTTTCACAAAGTTGATCCCCGAAACTCGAAATCACAATTTTCCAAATCGAGGATCGAAATGAGATTTAAAAGTCGTAAAATCATACCAAACATGCTAACATCCTAAAATCAACATTCCAGATCTGCTGGCAAAGTCGAATTTTCCATCCAAGATTGTTTTGACCAAATGTGGGTCTCACACCCATATATTCAATTTTTCAACTTTCCGACCAATAGATCGAAATAAGCTCGGGTGTACCGGGACCCAAAACAAAGGTCTATCCATCCTAAAATTGATATTTCAGAGCTGATGGCGTAGTCCATTCAGATACCCATCGCACGGATCAAAAAATATTCCCATAAGTCTAAAATAAGGTTCTCGAAGCCATCAAAAACACAATATCGCATAAATGGTGTCAAATGCATCAAAAACCATGCCAATCACTCCCACACATCAGAAATACGATAATGCAACTATGGGAAGGGATAAAACAATAAATCACATAAAATTTCAAATTTCACATATTTCATCAAATTTTTAGGTCGTTACATCATCCACCACTAAAAATCTAGTTTGTCCTCGAACTAAGGCAAAGAAATACCTGAATCAACAAAGATCTGGGAATAAGAACTATGCATATCAGACTCGACCTCCCAAGTTTCTTCATCTACAGGTCGATGTCGCCACTGGATCTTAACCACGGGGATCACTTTAGAGCGCAACTGCCTAACATCACTAGTTAAAATGAAAATCGGGCCCTCAACAAAGGACAACCACTTATCTAACTGAACCGACTCCCAACGAATAATATGATACTCATCATAAATATAGTGATAAAGAGAAACATGAAAAACTGAATGAACAATTGATTGATTAGGGGGCAAATCCAACTCATAAGCCACATCACTAACAGTCCAAAGAATCTCAAATAGACCAATATACTCGGGCTAAGCTTGCCCCTCTTCCCAAACCTCATCACACCCTTCATGGGTAAAACTTGAAGGAAAATACGATCACCAACACCAAATCTCAAGGCACGAAGTCTCCAATCAACACAATATTTATGCCTACTCTGAGCCGATCTAAGTCTTCCTGAATGGCCCAGACTCTATCCAAAGACTCATGAAACAAGTACATACCTTGAGGTATCACCTTCTGTTAAAGCCAAATGCTGCTCCCACTGACCACCAAAATCCATCACGCATGCGTGGAGCATATTCTCCAAAACCTGGATAGTCCGCTCTGACTGGCTATAAGATTGGGGTGAAACGTTGTACTGAGATCAACCCGAGTACCCAAATCATCCTGAAAAGTCTTTCAAAAGTAAAATATGAACACAGGACCTAACAAATGTAGATACAAGCCAACCTCTAAGCATTGAATGATATCTGAACCAGAATAAAAAATGCTGACTTGGTCAATTGATCCACAATGACCCAAACACTGTCAGAACCATGATATGTATGAGGCAAACCAGTCATAAAGTCCATGGTGATCCGTTCCCACTTTCACTTGAGAATGGGAAACCTTTGAAGCAATCCACCAGGTCTTATATCCTCGGTCTTCATATGCTGAAAACATAGGCAACAAGCCACAAAATCGCTATATCTTGCCTTATACTACCCCACCAGTAGTGCTGCCTCAAATCATGATATATCTTATTACACCTAGATGGATAGAATATCTGGAACAATGAGTCTTCTCCAAAATCAACCTAATCCAATCACCCATTCTCAATACACAAACTCGGCCCCCAATCTTCAAAACTCCATCTAAATCAAGTGAGGCTTCCTTAACCTCTCCACTCAACACCTTATCTCGAATCAACCTCAATCCAACATCGTCAAACTGATGAGCTCAAATTTGCTCCATCAAAGAAGATCTAGCCTCCATAAATGCCAAAATATGCCCAGGTGTTGAAAGATCAAGTCTAAATATCTGGTTAGCTAAAGACTGAACCTCTAAGGCCAAAGGTCTCTCTTGGATCAAAAGATACTCCAAGATACCCGTGCTAGTTGACTTTCGGCTCAAGGCATCCATAAATACATTGGCCTTGCCCAGATGGTAGAGAATAGTCAAGTCATAATTCTTAAGCAACTAAAGCCAACACTATTGCCTCATATTAATATCTCGCTGGGTGAAGAAGTACTGAAGGCTACGATGATTTGAGAAGATCTCACAATGGACTCCATATAAGTAGTGCCTTCATAACTTCAAGGAAAACACAACAACACACAACTCCAAATAATACGTAAGATAATTCCTTTCAGGAGGCTTTAACTGACAAGACGTATACACAATCACCTTGCCCTCTTGCATCAACATAGAACCTAACCCAACACTTGAAGCATCATAAAATACTGTAAAACCCATTCCCTCCTAGGTTAAATTCAAGATAGAAACTGAAGTTAACAAATCCTTGAGCTTTTGAAAGCTCGCCTTTTAAGCATTAGACCATTGAAAAGAAATTTTCTTCTGGGTCAACTTGGTCAATGGAGCTACAATGGATGAAAAAGATTCAACAAAATATCGATAATAACCTACTAAGACAATAAAATATGAAATCTTGAAGGGCGAATGTAATGCCCCGTATTTTCATGCTAGAATTCTAACTGTCGTTCCTGCGCGTCTAAGCTCTAATCCAAGTGATTCTCACGTGAATAAAAGTTTCATGATCATTATCCTATTCTATGGAGTAGTTTAGAGGTAGAAAATATTTATATCAATGAAATAGAACAAGGTTGAGCTAAGACCAATTGATTCATCTAAAGTTTGACATTTGATTCTATAAGGGTCAACTTCAAATGTGAATATCTCTTAATATACATGGAATTTTTCATCACAAGACCTATCAAATTATAGATAATTGAATTAGTTTCCAACGATAACAATTTTTCAAAAATCCAATACCTGAGCAAAGAGTTATGCCCATTTTTGTGAGAGGCAGTAAGGGTGTGCGATGGGCAATGCGCCGTTTAATCAAATGTGTGCGATTGGGAGTGAGAGGCACACTTAAATGTCTTCCATAAGGTGTACGACGCATACCTTAAGGTCTGCCATGGGTTGTGCGCCATATACCTCACTTCCAAGTGCCAAAATTCCCCTATATATGTGTATAACACGGGATTAAACTCCCACAACATCAAAATAAGTTTACTTTCTCTCAAAATCACTGAGAACAACCTTTAGGTTTTCAACATAACAACCCCAATAGCTAGAGATTCAACCGTGAGAATTCTATAATTTTTACATATTCGGAATCTCCGTTACGAAGGCTATGAGTGACACCCAAAAGTTTGTGAATAGCATTAAGTAATTCGGAAAGTCATTCAAAGCTTCAAGTTTAAGGTATGTGGAATTTTTCAACAAGAACACCCTTTCGTTCTTGTGCCCAAAAATACTTTCTTTTATGAAGTTATGGATTTTATATGTTTTACTTTGATTTTGAAGCATGAATTTATATCCTATATTTATTATTCTTAGATTATGATGTTTTTGATATTTTAGAAGTGAAATTATATGAGAATGATGATATTTTGTGCTTTGTGGCTAAATTTCCAAATTTTGAAAGAAGTTATATATGTTTATGATGTAAAGTTTGAACCTTGATAAATTTTCATATGATGTTGAGACATGAGTTTTAAACTCTAATTGAGATTGTCATTTTTTTTTAGAAATCATGCGTTATAAACACTTTGTGTTTGAATGAATTGAGATGATTATGAAGCTTTGACCTTTTGGTCGTAAAAAGGGGTTGATTTGAACCCGAGATAAGAAAAGAAATCCACTTTTATTGATTATTATAAAAAGGGTAGCATGATAGATCCCGTTGTGAATTATTGAATTGTTTATTTGTGGATTTTCTTTTGAAAAGATCTGAGCTAAGTCCGGGAGTAGTCTTTAACACCGAGCAAGAGGTATAGCAGAATTGGTACTTTCCTAGAACTAAGTGCCCCCATAGGTTGTGAGCCTGAGGCTAATTTATATAGTGATCACTAGTATTTGGATTGATGATTTAAGTTCCTACTCTGATGGCAAGGATAGGATAGCTCTCTCCAACGTTGGTTAGACGTTGGACTCCATATAGCTCATATGGTTTATATCTGTTGTAAGAGACTCCCAATATGTGTGGGTGTATTCTCCTATCTAATATGAAAAGTCTTATTCTTATATCTGAGATGAAAACATATTTGTTTGAAAGACTGAGTTTGAGAAAGTCATTGTTTTTGAAAGATTTAATGAACATATATTCCAAAGAGAATTGTTATGAGATTTGATTGCTTTGATGATTTGGAATCGAGATGGAAGTGAATTGAGATTTATTATGATGACTCACATGTTTCACTCAATATATTTTACTCTCTTATGATTATGATAATTTTAATTCGAGCTAAGTCAATCATTTATATCAGTATGCATAATTTTATAAACCGTGATAATATTAAGATATTATTTTATATATGCATTGCACCCCCATATTCTTGGTACGTTTACATGGTACGGACCCACATATTCATATGTGGGCTACATTTTCTCTAAATGTAGGTACAAGGTATAGTGTACATCTTCAAATTCAGTCAGTTCGCGGCATCCAGTCAGCAGGTGATGAGTCCTTTTGATTCAAGGGCTTGAGTTAGTTATACAGTTTGTGAAGTATTGTATTTTATTTATTCAGTCGTATTGAGTTGGGTTAGTTGGGAGTCATAACCCAGCTACCTACAGTCAGTACTAGTAGAGGCTTCATAGATAGTCGGTAGAAGTTGATGTATTCCATTTCAGTTTTGGTTGTAAAAGCAGAGTTGTAATCTTGTAAATTTACTTTTGTATCTATTATATTTAGAAAAGAGTTATTTTCCGCAGATTTGTATAGATTTATACTTTTTGTTCAGTTGCTTATGAGTTATGCCAGTAGAAGGGTTAGCTTGGGGTTACTTGTGGTCCTAAGCATCGTGTGACATCTCGGGACCCAATTTCGGGATGTTACAAACTTGGTATTAGAGCATAGATTTCAAGTGTCCTAGAGTGTCTATGAAGCCGTGTCTAGTAGTCTTGCGAAATGGTATAAAGACGTCTGTACTTTTCTTTGAGAGACTACAGGGCTTTTAGGAAATGTCTCCATTATTTCAAGTCTTAAATCATGCTATAGAAAATTTCTCCAAGAAACTTATACAGATTCTCATCTTACTCTAGTCAGGCCATCTCTGCCTTATTTCTAAGGTATCAGAAATAGTTGAGCTTAATTCTCCATAGATAGTTATGGAATTGTAAAAGATCTATAAAAGTATCCTATAAGTACTTTTGAGTTTCAAAAACTGAAGTGCTTTATTAGGCTTGTAGAAATCGTACACTAAGCCCGAGTCAGATATGCTTTTAAATTTCTCCTTAGAATCCATAATGATAATCTATACGTCTCTATCTATGTACTGTTCTTGAGATAACATGTTCGAAAAGTTCCAATTTCCTCCCCAGATAATGCTCTTATATTTGCTGGCAGAAGTTTTAGAAGTTTCATAAAGTGGCTTGAGAGGAGCCTTCTAGTGTGTTATAAGTCCTTCAAATTTAAGTTATGCCCTCGTTCTTATGAGTTATTTAATTAAGACAGAGTAAGGTGTATTCTTAGATCGTTGAATGTTGTGTGTCAAGTTTCTATCTCTTGTATTATGTAATCTTGTTATCATTATGTTTGTGAAAAATCAAAGTCTAGTGAAGCCGTGTGAGACCTATTTCGATTCACTAGCATAGTTGCTTTGTTATTCATATTATTTTCTTAATCAAAACACAAAAACAAAGTCTAGTGAAGCCATGTGAGGCCTATTTCGATTCACTAGCAACTTGTTTATCTTGTTGTTCTGGTGTTAGTTGAAAGTGTGGGTTTCTGTGTAGTGACAGAAGTAGTAACATTTAGTTGAAAGTCTTGTGTTAGTTGAACTTGTGGGTTTAGAAATGTAGAGGCAAGAATGGTGGTAAGGGCAATTTATTGAATATGTATAGCTGAATTTTTGCTTATGATTGAATTAGTAATGAAGTGATATACCTTTGTTTATTAGTTTAGTGAAGTTAGAGAAGGAGATTATTAGTTAAGGTGGATTGTTGTTTGCTTGAAGTATGAAAAGAGTTATTGATAGTATTTGTTGTGCTAGGAAAATATAGGTTTTGATGGAAGTACTTGGTGGTTGAGTATTGTTAATTTAGGCTTTCCTGAGATTGCAAGAGGAAGTTTAGTTGAAATTTATAGAGCTATGAAAGTAATTTAGGTGTGAAGATGGGTAAATAGTAATGATCTAAAGAAGGAGGATGTGTTAACAGATTATGAATAAGATAGGCCATATGATTATGATCGATTATCATTGTGTACTAGTTTTTATTAATGCTATGTTCTATAGTTTTGAAGTGAAAATTGGGTGTGAGATTGGGTTGTAAATCATGTTTAGCTCTAGACATTAAGTTTGAACAGTTGATGGTTTAGTTGTTGATGCTAGTTATATGGAGGTGATCTAGTAGGCCTGAACAGTGTATGCAAGAGTATAAAATCATGTGTTCGTAATTAAGTATGGTGTAGAGGTGTGCCGAAGGTGCTATGGGGCTGCATTATTTTTTGAGAATTATTACATATTGTGTGGTTAGTACTAACGTTGAGTTTCTAGGTAGAGAAAAGCTAGTTAGACAATTTATGTTGTTCTTGATAGCTAAGTTAAGGAGTTATGATTAAAGATGTTGAGTCTTTTTAGTATGATTTTATTCTCATGGTTTGATAAAAATATAAGTATAGAAGTGTGATCTTGGTAGGCTATGATTATGTGATTAGAGATGTAGATATGGTTGCAAATGAGAGTGTAAGTCTTTGATGATGGTTATTGAATCTAGGAATTAAGGATGGCATATGGATGGGTTGTTCAAGAATGAAGTCGGTAAGTTCGAAATTAGTTTATTCTTGTGAGTTTAGCATTTATGTGTAGATACTAGAATGATGAAATTATGGCTTAATCTCGAGGATATGGAGTAGACCATCATACTTAGAATACCAGCTTTGATCTAAGGGGGAGATGGTTAGTGAAGAACCAAATTGAGTTTTGAGAATTAGATTATGATACATGTCAATAATAAGTTATGATGAGTTAGTGATCCCTTCTTACTCTAGAGTATTCCTTGGATTTCAGTCATTACAACACCAAAGCTATCACTTGCTTGACAAATCCATGACACAGGCCTATGCTTATACCTATCATGTGTGCTCAAGCCTATTCTCAGCTTCTAGCAAGCATATAACAGCTTCACTCTGTGATTCGAGTTATATCTTATGAATATATGAACTCCAGTCTTATGTTGAATATCTCATGATAAGTATAAACTCATGTTTCAGAGTATAACCATTTTTTAAACTCATGATACTAGTGTAGTTCGCATTATATCATGCATGTCCTCAGCTTAGATTTCTTTAATGAATCCATGCCTTTGATATTTTATTCCTCAGGACAAAGATAAGTGTTAATGTTATGTATGGTAGTTTTCGTGCTTCTGGTTCATATGTGTTAACTCTTCGGTGACCTCTTCCTATGTCAAGATAGTGGTGATGATAGTGGATAAGCAATGGTTTATTTGTGAGAGAGTTGATGACCCTCATTAAGAAAGATTATTTATTCTATTCTATCTAAGGCTAAAGTGTGAAGTAAGATTGAGGCCAAGTCTTTGATACATTTCATGGTTAGTTAGAAATTGTGTGTATGTTTTTAAGAATAGTGCAAGAAAATTGTTGTTGATAAAGGTTTAGAGAATATGCGAAGTATGCCTTTAGGGGTATTTTCCTTAAATTTATATGTGATTTTTAATGATAGGCTTGAATGTCATGTTGGGTGTAAGATGATGAATGCAGTATGCATTAGTGAATCCATATCAAGAGTTTTAAATTAGTCATTGAAGTGGTAAGGCATGTTATGCTTAGGGTGTGAGGTCTAAGAAGATATAGAATATTGAACCTTGTGGTTTAGACTAGTATTGTGGTTTGACATGTTGTATCTTGTGATTTAGTGTTAGGCTTGATCATGGTGAGAGAACTTAGTTTAGTTTAAACCTTAGTAGAAAGATTTCGCAATGCCAATATGAGAACTATAAGTTGAATCAAATGAGTATGGTATTTAAGGGGAATATTATAGTTGAGAGAGCATTTGAGAAGTGATACTAAGCTTGAAAGTAAGAAGTTACGTTGCCTACGGCCTAGTAATCCTATCCTAGTTTATGAGTTATATAATTATATTCCATGCTATAGAGTTATATCAATGTTGTAATTCCTTAGTCAAATGTCTTGTTCAGAGCATGCCCAAAATTCTTTGCTCCCTAATGTCAATAGAATTTCGTAGAAAAGTGCTAAAGAAATACTCCATTTGAGTATGGGTAGTTAGTATGATCCATTCTATATAGCTTGTAATCTAGTTTATCAAGCAAAGAGATAAGATCCTATAGATTCTTAATTTTCCAGCTAGTCTTACTATCCACAGTCTTATACGTATGTACATTCCAAGAGGCAATGTGTTTGTGTCCAATTAAATTATGAATTCAGCTCAGTTCATGCATCAGTTTTAGTTTCAGATATTAAGTCATAATTTAGTTCGTAAGTATCCTGTGTAGTATCACAGTCTCTTCCTAGTATTTTCATCAAATTATTATCATTTAGGAACGAACAATCCCATGAGGGGGATGTTGTAATACCCCAAGTTTTTATGTCATAAACCTCTCATCCTTTCTCATGAGATCAGATCCAGTGTAAAGTAATGGTTACTCACAAGTTGACACTCTCGTTTCTATCTTAGCCATATAGTTATTTTTCTTGAGGATTCATGCACTTGCAGACCAGTTCAGTAGCTCATTATTCTTGAGATACAGTGATTTAGTTCTATCAGTTACACATGATAGCTTGAAGACTAATATTCCTCTGTGTTTCATGTTAATTATCCACATTCGAGGATGAATGTTCCCAAGGGGGAGATAATGTAATACCCCATATTTTCGTGCTAGAATTCTAACCGTCATTACTACACGTCTAAGCTCTAATACAAGTGATTCTCACATGAATACAAGTTGAATGATCATTATCCTAGTATATGGAGTAGTTTATAGGTGGAAAATGTTAATAGCAATGACATAGAACAAGGTTGAGCTAAGACCAATTGATTCATCCAAAGTTTGACATTTGATTCTACAAGCGTCAACTTCAAACGTGAATATATCTTAATATACATGGAATTTTTCATCCCAAGACCTATAAAATTATAGATAATTGAATTAGCTTTCCAACGATACCAATTTTTCAAAAATACGATACCCGAGCAAAGAGTTATGCCCATTTTTGTGAGAGGCAGTAAGAGTGTACGATGGGCAATGCGCCGCCCAATCAAATGTGTGCAATTAGGAGTGCGAGGCACACTTAAATGTCTGCCATAAGGTGTGCGACGCAGACCTTAAGGTCTGCCATGGGTTGTGCGCCGCATACCTCACTTCCAAGTGCCAAAAACACCCCTATATATGTCTATAACATGAGATTAAACTCCCTCAACTTCAAAATAAGTTTACTTTCTCTCAAAATCACCGAGAACAACCTTTAGGGTTTCAATATAAAAATCCCAATAGCTAGAGATTCAACCATGAGAATTTTATAATTTTTACATATTCGGAATCCCCGTTACGAAGGCTATTATGAGTAACACCTAAAAATTCATGAATAACATTACGTCATTCAGAAAGTCATTCAAAGCTTCAAGTTTAAGGTATGTGGGGTTTTTCAGCAAGAACACCCTTTCGTTCTTGGGCCCAAAAATATTTTCTTTTACGAAGTTATGGATTTTATATGTTTTACTATGATTTTGAAGCATGAATTTATATCCTATATTGATTATCATTAGATTATGATGTTTTGATATTTTAGAAGTGAAATTATATGAGAATGATTATACTTTGTGCCTTATGGCTAAATTTCCAGATTTTGAAGGAAGTTATATATGTTTATGAGGTAAAGCTTGAACCTTGATAAATTTCATATGATGTTGAGACATGAGTTTCGAACTCTAATTGAGATTGTCGTTTTTTTAGAAATCATGTGTTATAAACACTTTGTGTTTGAATGAATTGAGATGATAATGAAGCTTTGACCTTTTAGTCATAAAAAGGGATTGATTTGAACCCAAGATGAGAAAAGAAATCCACTTTTATTGATTATTATAAAAAGGGTAGCATGATAGATCCCGTTGTGAATTGTTGAATTGTTTATTTGTGGATTTTCTTTTGAAAAGATCTGAGCTAAGTCCGGGAGTAGTCTTTAGCATTGAGCGGGAGGTATAACAGGATTGGTACTTCCCTAGAACTACATGCCCCCATAGATTGTAAGCCTGAGGCTGATTTATATAGTGATCACTAGTGTTTGGATTGATGATTTAAGGTCCTACTCCGATGGGAAGGATAGGACAGCTCTCCCCAACATAGGTTAGACGTTGGACTCCATGTAGCTCACATTGTTTATGTCAGTTGTAAGATACTCCCAATGTGTGTGTGTGTGTATTCTCCTATCTAATATGAAAAGTCTTGTTCTTCTATCTGAGATGAAAACATATTTGATTAAAAGACTGAGTTTGAGAAAGTCATTGTTTTCGAAAGATTTAATGAACATATATTCCAAAGAGAATTGTTATGAGATTTGATTGCTTTGATGATTTGGAATCGAGATGGAAATGAATTGAGATTTATTATGATGACTCACATGTTTCACCCGATATATTTTACTCTCTTATGATTTTGATGATTTTAATTCGAGCTAAGTGAGTCATTCATATCCGCATGCATAATTTTATAAACCGTGATAATATTAAGATATTATTTTAT